>NW_024105020.1:0-410000 GCF_003945595.2 Pipra filicauda | reverse complement strand
CTGCCTCAAGTCCTCCGTCTAGGAGGCAAGAGGAGAGGTTGAGCTGGTCCTCTTCCTCATTCTTACACAAAATCTGCTCATTTGGATGGATCCCAAATTTTAAAGAAACAAGTTCCTGGAAGAAATGCAGAATGCAAGTGCACACAAGACTTTCATAGGGCATCTCGTTTCAACACCGACTGCCTGCATTTTATCGGAGTACTAAAGGACACACTGAAATTATTTTGTTCTGGCACTGGCATGCGTTGTGATGTGTATGCATTCAATTGCACTTGACAAATCTTTGGGGCAAACAAAATGGTCTAATGTAAGGAAATATCTTAACATATTCCAAAATGACATTTTTAGACCAAACATGTGTTCGATTGATTTGCCTTCTCCAGAGATCACTTTTGAATCTGGGCCAGCAATAAGCAGGGGGGGCAGGCTCTTGCTGAAGGCCAGGCGGGTCAGCCGTGCTTCCGCTGGTATTTCCTGCGCTCCAGAGTTCCGTACCTAACTGTACAAATAGCTCCACATGGCATCCTGAGAGCGTGCCAGGGAATTTTATGATCGCATGCCAAGTATGGTTGTCAGGTTCCACTCCACTGCTGTGTGTGTATGTGTGTGCTCATATGTGTGTGTGGCTGGAGCTAACTTCAGACTGTGTAATTACCATAATCCAAACAGGGCCTTTACCATCTTATTTGCATTCAGCCAGCAGTGCTGTTTTTATCAGCACCACTACTGAATTGTTGCAAAGTTTTAATTATCTTGACAACTCTCCTCTTTTTTTTTTTTTTGACTCTCTCCCCTCTTCGGTTGTGTTTGGATTTTAGCAGCCATACCCCTACAGCAGCAAATCAGATTTCTGCAATGGGAAGTTTTCTCACTTTTTCTTCTAGTACTTATAAGCAGATGCAAAGGCAGCTTAGAATGAGTACAGAGTGAAGTTGTATTTATTAATTAATGCCTAATATTTTTTGCAGCAAAAGTCACTCCAGATGCCTCTTTTTGATTTGTATTTTAAACCCTGGTGTAACTTTACACACGTGTAAGCTTGCAAAATTGAAAGAAAACCATTTCCTATGCAGACAGCTACCCCCTTGCATAAATGTTTGCCAAAATAGAGCTTTAGTTGTCATGTTTTCTATATTTCCATAATCTTTTGATTTAGGATTAGTATAAAGTGTATCATGCCACTTATATTTGCTCTCTCTCAAACACTCTGCATTTTCAGTATTTGAATGCTAAGTTAGACAAATTCAACCTTGAAATAAGACACCGTTTCCTAGC
This sequence comes from Pipra filicauda, assembly GCF_003945595.2. NCBI lineage: Eukaryota > Metazoa > Chordata > Aves > Passeriformes > Pipridae > Pipra > Pipra filicauda. The sequence goes on along the minus strand of NW_024105020.1, from coordinate 408,725 downwards.
AGTAAGGGTAATTAAACACTGGAAGAGCTTACCCAAGGAAGAGGTGGACTCACTACATCTCGGAGTCTTTAAAATGAGATTTTAGAAGCTTAGACAACTTTCTGAAAGACATTGTTTAATCCAACTTCCATCCCCAACTGGGGAAAGATTCTAGTGTACATATATGGGGGGTCATATGAGGCAATCGCCCAAGTCCCTTTTGATTTCTCAGCCTGTTGGCCTAAACCTGAGTTTGGATATGTTTTGGTTCACATTTGAAGATCAGTTATAACATCTATATACAGAAATTGTCTTTTGCGAATATTAAGATTAAATATGTTTCAAGACTTTGTTGTCTGCTGTAGACAATAATGTTTTGCCTGCTAGGTTTTGCACTGCATTCTGTTTTGTTTTTATAAGTAGATACAAACCACAAAGGTTAATGCAGATTAAAATAGTCCAGTATGAGATTGCTATGGAGGAATAGAAGGCTTTCAAGCCTAAAGATTCACAAGTGGAACAAATGCAAAAATGATTTCTAGTCTGTTGGCTTCTCAGGTGCAATAAATACTTTTTTTTAAAAAAAGCACAATTAGTATATTTTTCTAACCATAGAATACTGTGATTGTGCTTAGTGTCTCATCTCTTTTGAAGCTTATGCATTAGATTACATATAATTGCCATCAAACAGTGTGGTAGTATTCTATTCTTCTGAAAGGTAAACAAATTCTGTTTAGCAGTCATTAAATATTTGGTTTGCTGCAGTTTGGCCTTATGAACACCTTATCCTTGTTTTCCCTTTAAAAGGCAAAAATTAAAAGTAAGAACCATTAGGGATTTCTCTTTAAATCCAGCAATCTATGCATACTACTAAGAATCAATGCTCTGTAAGCTGTCTGGTGTTCTGCAATAAATTCTAGCTTTTATAGACTTTTTCTGGGCCAGGTAGCTTCTAATGCCATAGAAATTGATTATTTGTGGTGTTCTTATCACTGCTTAAAATATCTAATTGCTTTTTCTCCACAGATTTGGATTTGGCTTGCTTGATGCTGGACGATTAATGAAGGAAGCCCTAACTGGACAAAGGTTGGTCTCCTGAGACAATGTGTTGTTGATAATGGGTCTGATTTGAGCAAGTCTAGTCAAATTCAATTTTGATAGTATTTAAAGGCACATGCAGGACACATATCGCTGAGTTTTCAATTGGTTTGTCAGGTTTCTTTATGTCTGTTGTGTTACCAAAGCTTATTCCCATTAAGTATTAAAGTTTGCAAAGCAGCAAAGACACATAACTGTCAGCTACAGAGAAACAAATTTTGCCTCAGTATAGCAAGTTTTGTTCAAAATTTGCCTTTATTCTTTCACACTGTGCAGACTGGAATATGTAATTCATCACTGCATGACTGTTTCCGTGGAGGAATTATTGCACTGATTATTTTGAACCCTAAAAATTATTGATTGAGGTAAAAAAGAGACAAGAAGGTATTGCAATCAGTTCTCAATTTAGCAACGGCAGCCTCTTTAAAGGCAGCTAATCCTTAGCCTAAAAGCTGTATGCAGTTGCTACTGCTCCTGTAGAATTTTTCACGAAGCTGTACCTGTGTCATTTATGTGAAGTTAAGTACGAAACATTTTCCACTGCACTGCCAAATGAAGATAAACACCAAACATCAAGTCACTATCTTACTGGATCACTGTATTGAGTGTGAAATTCAGCTCACAACTCAGTCCCAGTTCTAGCTGAGGAGGAAAAAGACCTCGTATGCCACCAGAATACTGGACTCCAGGATGTGTCTTTCTCATCAAGTCAAAGCAATGACATCTAGAGTTCAGTAGGGTCTAGAGTACTTTCTTCCTTTCAAGAGATCTTTTTTGCTGGTGATAGGTAAACTAGAGGGAAGTGGAACTTACATCCATGTACCTTGCACCCTGTCTATCCATGGTGACAGTCTCTCTTTGTCCCCAGAGAGGATTATTGAAGGCAAGCCTAATGGCCAGCTCCCTGGAGGTCTAGGCATGCACTGTGCACCGTTTTTAAGCACCAGCTCGCAGAAGTGACTGCAGACCCTGGTGTTTGTTGTCTTTTGAACACTGCAGGGAAAGGCAGAAATCTCAGAGTGAGAAGCAAAACGGATGGACATGGAAAGCACAAGGTCCATGCCCCAGCTCCAGCATCTATCTGTAATCATAGCACTTTTAAGCAAAGTGGTCCCTAGCCAGTTTGGGGCCTGGAGTCCTCTCCTCAAGCTGGCACTAACAATATTAAATTCAAATAAATCAATAACGCCATTCTTGTCTTTTGCAGCATTATCACAGTCACAGTAGTCATGTTGTAAACTAATTTTTTATCTAACAGTCTAGTGATGGTTTAGGCAATGTTTCACTTATGAGGACACTCCAGGTCAGTTCTCTTTCCAGCCCCAGAGCAGTTAGCCTTGTCACTGCCACCTTACAGTGGCACCCCTTAGACACAAGGCTCTGAATCAGAGTGCTCCCTCTCTGTTGGGGGCATGCAATATTTTAGGAAACAATGTAAGGTTTATTAGTCTGGGAAAAAACAAGAGACACACCATAATTTCTTTTTTTCCTGCAGTGCAGGTACAGGACCCAGTTACCTAGGAGGAACTCACCCCACAAGCCAAGGCATGTTTTTGTTTATGCATTTTAGCCAGATTAATGTTAATACAGACAATATTCAAACAGCTGGTTTTGTGCACCTATGGATCAATGACTTCAGCATGTTTTGCAAGCCTTTCTATAGAAAGGGCAGGAATGCACTAGAGATGTGCAGTCCTGTGAGGTCGTTGCTTCCCAAAAACTTTTCCTCTGTTCAATCCTGCGGTGATCCTCCAGCAAAGCAATGGTTGAGAGTTACACCCCAGAGGGACAGGAGCACTTTCCCTTTTCTCTGTCAATATTACATGTAAAAGGCACAGCAAGGAAGTCTGTTTCTCAGCATTGTACCTACTTGAGGCTCCTAAAGGTGTGATTAATTAGGTGTGATTAATTAAACCATGAGTCATGACCTTCTTTTTTTCCCGTCACATTATTTATGAACAAGAGGGAAGTCAGTGACATTAAATGGTATGAGAAAGTAAGTTTAGAGGAAAATTTAGAAAGAAATTAGTTGTGTTACATGTGGTCAACCTAAGGGATTTGCTGCTACAGGTGACCACCTGATAAATAGGGTTCCATGGCTGGAAAGAGTAGTTGTTAATGCTTTTACCATAACAGATGGTACCAGTGCTATGTTTCTTGGACTGCTGGGTGCACTGGAAAGGCAGACATGTGTCCTGCTTGACTAATAAAGTAAGATCAAATTCTCCATGTGCTGGGAAGTCAAGCAGGAATGCTGTCCTTCACAGACAGCAGCACTGCTCTGTTAGCTTGATCTATGACTTGCCATTTTGTTGTTTGGTTATTTGCTTATTTTTCTGTCTTTTTAATTCCTCTGGAAAATACTGTACTTGCTCTCTGTGTTGACTGAATGACCAGGCTTTGGCAGAAGACATAGCATTCTTCTTCTCTGACCTTTATATCAAAATCGATTAACAATAATTATTTTGCAGAAAAGGATTGACAATAAGATGTGGATGTTCGTCTTTAATGAACTCTAGTCACCAAGTGAAAATCAGCTAATTTTGATGATGCAACTGACCACCTTCTCAGTAATAGCTGAATATTTACTCCTTCACAAAATGGTAAAGTAATGTTGTATCCATAGATAATATGAAGAACAACTTTTTGTCTCTCATAATTTCCTGGGACTTTTCTCATTAGTGGCAGTAGCAGGATGTGCTGGCTAGTATTTATGGAGTCAGAAATGGCATAACTTAGAATTAGAGCCTGTGTAATCCTGTCAAATATTCAGAATTTTTTGTTTATGTATTTTAGTCTATGTAAAGTAAGGAGTCCACTCATAATCTAATTGATTTTGTTTATTATCAAGCTTGCCATTTTACAGAAGAGTTCACTGGAAGGTGTCTGTTTTATATTGTTCTCACTTCCCTAACAGAAGACCTTATTTAAAAGAATCTTTGTTTTCAATTATGAAAATACTTTCCTGATCTCATCTCATTAAGCCAAAAAAAGATGAAGTGCTATTTTTCCTTTTTATTTGTGACAATACAAATTAAACACACCTATGGCAAACCAATTACTGTATTTATTTTTTTTTTTAGACAGAGTAAACCTATTAACTGTGAACATGAAGAGATGAAGCAAGCAAAAAACAAAGAGAAGTGTGAAGAGTTTCGCTGCTGTATCATCTGTGACACTGTATCAGCTCCTAGTTTTAGGATCGATGAGTAAATAGGTATATAAGAGATACGCTGTTATTCTACAAAGAAGGGTTATTTCAAAGAAATAAAGGAAAAAAATTAAAAGGGATGTCAGTATATTCTCAGGTACTATATGATGACAATGTTAGAGAGGGAGCTTCATTTGGTGTTCTTCTCGTTTTGAATCTATACAGTGGAACAGTACTACAGAGAGATCTAGATAATAATGTCCTTGATCTTGTCAAGTATTGCCATAGGACTAGTATTGTTACTTTCTTGTTGAATTTACTCATGTGAGAGGAACCACTCTGTTATATAAGTTAAAGGTTCACATTCTGTCGTTCGTTTTTTCACTTTACATTATTGTTAAAATAGAGAAAAAAAGGGACTAAAGGAGGCAGGAGGAGAAGCAAAAATAGAGGTGAATTAATAGCAAAAATCAAATATTAAATATTTTCTTTAACTGCAGTCAGAGATGGGGATTATATTTGACCAAACAAACAAATCCTCCACCACAAGCCAGGACTTCACTTTTTATTTCAATACTCTTGATAGAATGGACCCAATCATTTATTCTGTGTGTGCTAAAAGTGTACTACCAACACTAGTAGACCAAGCAGATAGTTTTGTTTTATTGTCTGAATGGTGTAATATTTTACTGCAAATATAAATAGTGTAGTCATTTGCCTGATCCAAGTTCCCAATGTACTTTATAATAAACCAAGTAATTTTGAGAGAAATATGTTGACCAAACCTAGCCTAACACTATTCACATAGTTCAATACTGAAACAAATTCCACCCATTAAAAAGTGAATGGTATTGCATTTACTTTTACAAGTTGAAGGATAAAGACAGAAATGCAAGAGATGGAGCAATAAGAACCATGTGGTCCCTGCTCTTTAGGGGTTCATCCAGAGTCTGTTAAGGTAATGTGCATATTCTTTTTGATTTTAACAGACTTTGCATAAGTCAAAAATTATTGAAAATTAAGTACAGGAAAAAGAATCACTCTGTTTACATTTGTTAGGTTATATCCATAATAAACTTGTAAAAGATGAAAACAGAAGAAAATATTAAAGCAGATCCAAATATTATATTTATTCTAGAATTCAAGATTACTTCATTTTCTGCTCCAGTATAAGTGCACGATGTCACGAACATCAGATTTTTCCAAAGCCTTTACTGAAAACATTTCCCATCATGGAATACTTCACCTTGCTTTCTTCTTACAGCTGTTCCTTCTAGAAAAATGCACCTTCAGACAAGTAGTTATGAATATCATGGGGGTAGTCTGGAGCATACCACAACGTGAGACACCAAAGCATTACAGATTGCTCTCGTGGGAATTGCTGGGTGGGAGGTGGTGGTGGGTCAGAAAAAAAGCCAAAGCAGAGTGCCCAGGAGTGCCCCAGGGATCAGAAGCAGGGCCAAACATCACTCTTACAAAGATTTCTGACCTAACCTAGATTTTCATTTATGGTTAGACCAGACAGATTTTATTGTTACAATGGATTTTTATCTCAGATAAAATCAAACAAGCGAAAGGACTATAAGATTAGATCCTCATTCTGCATTCCACCAAAGGAGAACTGAGGAAGAAACAGATAGAGTGATTTGTTGGGGTAAGATGAGCCCTAGGTTGAAAGAGACCTCCTGTCCTGTTCAGAGGCTGCACTTTCCTGACTGTGATGTAGAAGAAACACAGCTATCAGTAGGCCCTTGCAAAAACCCTCCACCTGTTTTTGCTCAAAGTGACAAAGCCCAGAGGACAATGTCTGTATTCCCTACTGGTCTGTGGGGAGCGTGATGTAGCTGATGCAATTCCCGGCTCCAACACACCTGCAAGGTCTCATTGATCTGCTGCTCACTGCTCTGAAAACTCAGAAATCTATTATCAGTGTAAGCATGTGCTTATTGATCAGATTACCTGCTTCTGTTCCCTGTGTGCACCTAATTGTACCAGCGTGGGTGCACACACACACACATAAATATACACACGTTTTCATATATACAGGCATGCACACACAGGTTACAGGGATGTGTGTATGTTAAAGGCTTTACTTTTTTTTTTATTTTATTTTTTGCTTTACAAAACTGCACATAAATAAAAAGAATGGACCTTCTCTGTGAAACGTGAGCACAGGAACACTCACAAGTGGCCAAGAGCTGCTAAATAATTAATCAATAGAGCTGTGTGGCAGTTTGAAATGTAAATGTGATGGATGAAGGTGTGATGCTTGTCATCAAGCAGAAAATGATGTGACTGGAATGGATAACCCACAGTACCTGCTAACTTGCAAAAGCTTGGACACAAAGATAAAGTAAAGCCATCAGAAAGCAGCCCTGGCAACCCCTAATTCTTGCCTTTGACCCACAATTCACTTTCATGTCTCTATCCCAGAAGAGATGTTTAAAAAAATGATGAAGAGAGATCTTGGGGTGGGAAAGGGGAGAGAAAAAAACCATCTGAAGAAATGCTACCTGACAAGGCTGCAGGCTACATTCTTGAGAACACCTTTCTTTTCTTTATGTTCTCCTACTCCTGTTAAATAAAAATGCAGCTCTTTTTTTTCCCTTTCCTTTCTTCCAAAACTCTCCCGAGCCATTCCTGCAAGTGGTTCTGTGACTCGGGAGCTGACAACAGCCGCGTGCAAAGGAACAAAGAATGAGAGTGACAATTCAGAGTGCACGCAGGTGAGAAAGACACCTTTTACTTATCAAACTAGGCTGCAAAAAATGCTCTTTTTACTCAGTGAGCTAGAAATAGCAGTGATCTAACAAGGCACTGATCCAAATTCTTTATTTATGCTGAGATGTAATGCTAACAGGATTTTTAGGTTGACTAGTAGTCTGTGGCCCCTCCATTCAAGTAAGGAAACATTCCTCTGATTTGGAAAGAGGAAAATCCATATAATTACCGTATATTATGTGACAGGAAAATGTATGCTGTGATGGCAAAGGGTGACAGAAAATGTCCATCAAAAAATTTGTTTTCAGCAAACTTCCTATGCCAGTCATTGCATTCTCTCCATGAGGAAATGCAACCTGGTGGAACTTATTTCTCCAAATTAGAAAGAAATTTACTTTTTTTACAAAAGTGATTTTTGATTCTTTTTTCCCTATAAAATTACAAGCTTGCAAGTAGGATTTAAAAGTTTGATGGCTCCTTCTCCTTGAAAGAGACAATCCTATTTCTCAGTAAGAACCATTTAGCAGGTTGAGGGATTTTTTTGCCTCTTTTGTTATCAAAAGCCCATTCTTTACAGAAAGTGAAAAATACCATAGTTTAACATTAGATTTTCAAACTCCCCAAAATATACATTAGCAGATAACACCCACTAAAAGCAAAAGCTAAATATAGATATATAATAGCGCTTTGTCACACTAAATAGATGTTCTACTATTCTTAGATATAAAATATACATACATGTATTCTCTTAAAATCTTTGGGGTTTTTAAGACTTCTACAAACTCGAATTGGCCTAAAGAAGCAGCAGATCTCCGGGTGAACTGACCAGTGTTTTCATATTTCCTCAAATTATTATTTTTACCTTGTTTTTGTTGGGATCATGTTTTTAATCTTTATGATACATTTATACAAGAGGCAGCCAGAAAACACTTAAGTATTTAACCCAAATTAATTTTAGAAGTCAGGAATTAGAGCTTACATTGGAATAGAAGTCCAGCTGGCCCAACTCCATAGTAAACAACCTACTTTTGGTCTGGGACTTTTGGTCCTGTAACTTGGCTACCTGGATAAGCTTAAACAGAGTGCCATCTATGTACACAGGAAATCACCACACTCTAAAGAAATATTTCCCATTTAGAATGACAAAACCGTGGTCTGATAGGTAATTAAGCTTCAATTTCGTTTCTGTGGCATTGTAAATTGTGTTTTCAGATTTGTGCTTTTGGAGCTTTCATCTAGCTCATGCCAAAGCCACTCAGTTGTATATCTTTACCTACATGGCAGGTACATTCATATTAATTTTTAGTCCTTTTGCACAACTTCGGGAATGCAATATCATTATAAGCAGGAATCAGACCCTACAGTTTGGAACTATCTGGATACGCTAGTCTAGGGGAAGGAGGAACGACCCCACACCATACATCTGGTATGTTTCTGACAGGAAACATTCATAGATTTTGCATTAGACCAAAAGAATTTGGTCTAATGGTGCAGAGATATTGATGTTGAGTATAAGCAATTGCTGTATTGTAGTAACGTAGCAATATTTATGACTCATAGGACTGGTAGAAGCGGAAAAGAGCCAATTTAGGTCTATGTTGTCACTAAGCTCATAGAAGGCCATTTCTGTACCTTCAGTCTGTCTCAGCCACAGAGGAACTTAAAATAGGGAAATGACAGATTAGGCTGCAAATGTGCATCAGTCATCCCCAAACTCTGGGAAAGAGATGCACCTACTTCAGGCTAGAGAGAGCTGCGATGCACCCTGTCCTTGTGCCCACTCTGGAGGACCAGCTCGCTAGGACAGTGAGACATGCTCCCACGTGAGCTCTATGCTACAGAGCTGCCCACATGTAATTTAAAGGTGCCTACCAGCCTAGCAGTAGGAGCAGTGGTTCACTGTGGTAGGGGTTGTAGAGATACACCAGCAATCAGCCACCAGTTTCAATTATCATAGAAATATAGAGGGACCAAAAAGACTTTGGTTTCTTCACCTTTCAAATTTGATGGGTACATAGAGGAAAGGGACGTAAAAATTGCCCTAAGAAAGGCAAATCTAAAAAAAGACCCATGTTTTAACTCCGACAGTGGCCACCAGCAGCTGGCTACTGAAGAGAAGAAGATGGTAACCTCATAGCAGAGTGCTCCAGCTCACTGTCCCAGCCTCCAGAAATTTGAAACTTGAAGATTTCTCAAGCTAGAAAACTTTGCCTGACTTGCTATAGTAATGGTTGGTTAAATATGCAGCAATGACTCTCCTATACTAGCAGGCTTTGTTTCACCCCAAGTGTTATGCCAAAATAGTTGTATATCATCATGAAGAATAACTGCATTTCCCCAGAGTTGATTTCCTATGGCACATTTTACTTAGACACTTCCTCAACACCCTCACAAATATGTTATATATCTAAAGCACAATCTCTTTTTCAATATGAATGGGTATGATTACAGGCATATTCATTTTGTAAAAGGTACAAAATGATACAAATGTGCCTTTCTATCTCATATAATGTCAAAGTAAGACCCTCTTGCCCTTTTATTTTGATCTCTGCCATTTGAAAATAAAAAAAATGACTTGATTATATGTTTTTTACCATTAAGTGTATAATTGCTTTTGTGTTTTGACATTTAATTCCTCTTACCAAAATACATGGTAGAAATTAAAAGTCAAATCTTTTATACATTTGATGTACAGATCCTTCCATGTATTTCAGTAAGAGAAATAGAACAGTGAAACCTTGTGTCAAGTATAGTGAAGCCATCTGAAAATGAAGACACTTTTTATACTGGAAATTTGACTATGGCCCCAGTTCTGCCCTCCCTTATCTAGGTCACTGGCTTTTTGAAATTACTGGAATGTCTGAGTCAAAACCAGGCAAAACCTGCCAGACTTGACCTTTAAAATAGAGCTGGGATGATACCATGCCCTGTGGGGCAGATTTCAAGATTACAGTCCAGTCTGAAAATTACTTTCGAAAGCCCTAAGAGAGAAGCTGGCCAAGCACTCGAGTGTATTGACCTGGTATGGGATTGCAGTAGTGAGGAACACAGGTCCCAGCAGGTCCTTAGGGCATCAGTGGGGTGTCTTGGCTGGCCCAAGGCCAGCAGGAGGGTTCTGATGCTGAGAGAGGAGGCAAACTCTGCGGGCTGGTGAAAAGGTGTGGCTGCACGCAATATGTTGCTTGTGGATGTTTCAAGTGTTTTTTATCTCCCCTTTGTCTCAACTTTCCCCATAAAGCTTTTCCCACCTCATGCACTGTCCTTCCCTCCATTGTGTTATTCCCTCTTTTTCTCATAGTTTTCACTTTCACTACTTGTGCCCTTTAACTGAATTCTCTCCCACTCCTTTCTTCTCTGTAGAGCATGCAAAATTGTTCATCTTTACTTTACTTTCTGTTCATACTCATCCAAACCTACGTGTCGAGACTTCTTCTGGCTGTATTTCCCCCCACTAGTCACAGTACTGTGATTTATCGCCATTCACTGAACTCCTAAAGTGGTTTGACCCTACAGCCATAGCTAAGATTAGTTCCCTGAGATTCAGATTTATGGAGTCTGGTGTTGTCTGCAAAAGTGTTCTGCAATCCAGGAAGTAGACACTAGCTGGGACCTCAGATGAACTGAGCTTGGGACTGGATGAGCAAGGAATGTTGATGGCAGGCAGGAGTGGCAAACAAGAGCTCAGCAATGCTCTTCCCAGTGTTAATATTCTCACCCACAAATTCTTGTCATGCCTTCACTATGCCCATTAACAAAAACTGCTTCTTTAGGTGAATTTGTTCTTGGAGTAAGATTTGTGCTGTCTTTCTCTTTTTCCCAAAGCCGGGGACAAAATTTTTCTTTATTTCATCTCAGAAAAGACATCCTCAGCAAAGGTAAAGGACAACACACAGGTATCCAGAAAGAGAAGTAAAGGAAGCAGGAATGAGGTGCATCAGGAAGAAGCAAGTCAGAGAGACAGGGAAGGGTGAGAGGGAGAGAGAGAGAGAGAGAGAGAGAGAGAGAGAGAGAGAGCGCTGAGTGTATCTCCACACAATGATTGTGTCACCATATCTCATGGAGACACACTTCACTTCCCATAATGAAAGCAGCTTGCACTGCATGGATGCCAAGCACATGGATGCTAGAAGTTGTCTCCCATTGGCCATCACGTGCTTGCACTTTGCAGGGGGAATGAGACAGGTTGGGTCTGCTCCAGCCCAGCCACGGCTTTCAAGAGCCTCCTTTCCATGGATCCTACTGCTGATAGGATTGTAAACGTGAAGCATTTTTCAGGTATATGTTAAAGGTGTGTTTAGACATACACACAGGTATACATGCACGTGCACTTGCACATTTTTTCCTATCATTTTTTGTACATGAAAAGTTGCACATTTAAAATTAAAAGGGAATGGAAAGTCCATAACATGCAAATCATAAAATTGGCCCCTGCCCATATCTTCAGGAGAGGCAGAAGGTAGGACTTACAACCAAGAAATGGAGCCAATGACATTTTCTTTTAAATAATAGAAGTCATTTATTTATACCTATGTTGTCCAATCTTTGAAGAAGTCTCTTGATTAAAGTTTAGGATCAGGTATCCAGAATATCTTGGGTTTGTTCTTGTGAGTAGCTATTTTACCCACAAGGTGGGTGTTATTTGAAAATTCTGTATCTTTGAAAATCTGTATCTTTGCTCGAGGGCTCTGCTTCTCCATAGTCATCAACTCAAGGAGGTGCTTCAAAGTTAACCATTTTTTTTTTCTTTTATGATCATGCAATTCTGAAATGGGGAGGTGGAAGATAGGTGCAAATTACTGCTTTCCTCCAGGTCAGAGTGACCGAAGTCTTCAACAGGTCACCTGCTACAGTATTTCACAACACACTTGCATGCAAATAAGAATATTGACTAATGCTACTCATAAGGGATTCTCTGTTCCCACCAGTCACAGAATGGCTTTGGGGTCATTCACCCTGCCCTTTTAAATGTTTTTTTACAGTAATAATGTCAAACAACTATAGAATTTACTGCTTCTTAGCCTGAAAGGGAGATGGTTCTCAGAACAGGGAACTTGAGGAAGATGTTTTCACTCATCTGGAAGCTTTATGGGGCAGATTTCATCCATAGTCCAGAAATAAATGTCACCTCCCTCGAGATTTTGAAACTCAGTGCACATTCAGCCCCAGAAATCAGGTGATGAACCAGAACTTCAGACTCTCAGAAACTGAACACTTAGTGCTTCAGAGAGATTTGGTTTAGTTTTATTTTTTCCCAATTTTTTTCCCTTTTTCTTTAATTTTGATGGATGGTGTTTTGTTCTGCAGTAAGTTTTAATGTGTGTCACTGTGGAACATTTTCAATTGTCGCAAACAACAACAACAAAAAGCAATATTTCAATATTTCGCAAGAAAAGGCTTCAAAGGTTTCAGATCTTTTTAAAATGTTTCTGCTTTATTTTGACGTGGCATAAAAGTTTTGTATGCATTCTCGCATCCGCTATTGTGACAGCTGTATTTAATGAGTGCAAAATGATCAGAAAAACATCCTTTACTGTGGGTTGCCATTGCCAGCAGATGACAGGAGAGAGGCAGTACTGTAATAACAGAAGCGGTGAAGTAGTTCACATTATTACTGATGAGGTATTTCTAACTCAAATGACTAGGTATGCCTTTTGAAAATAATGTATTGGTCACATTACCTAATCTTTTCATCAGATTTTGTTTCCAAGTGCGTTTTGAAAAAAAAATCTGCATCCTTAGCCTCAGGTCATTATGTGGTTGGTTGGTACATATTATTTGGGGAAAACACAGTCAGTTTCCGTAAGAGGGAAAGGTCCTGGTCTTTCCTATAAATACCAGCCTTTCCATCAAACTAATGCTAAGCAGGAAGTGCAGATCCACAGATACACTAGAAATGAAACATCACACAATATGTTTGATTTCTATTTTATATGCATATTTAATATCTGAGTATTTTAGTCAAATTGGAAAGAGTATAAAAATAAATCTAAATGGATTTGAAAGGCAGGGTATTTCTTTTTTCAAAGCTTCATCGTTCCTGACTTCCTCTGGTGACTGTTAACTTATCATGCCTTTGTACAGGAGATCTAAGTGTTTCATTCTCTCTTGTGTCTCCATATGGTACCATTTCACAGATAGTCTTCCTTTGGTCACAAGATGACAGTGAGAATGGATTGTCAAACTGGACCACTATGACAATTTACTCTGGGGGAGAAAATCCTGTGAGTGTTTAGAAGCTTTACTGTAAGTTATATTTGATTAACTTATCCTACTACTGACAAATAATTAGGTCAGCAATTAATTTCAGAATGCAAATGTGCTACAGGCCTTCATGTTTTAAGAAATTCCCTTTGTCTTTAGTTTCTACTTGTGTTAAAGTCTTAAATGGATTTAGCTGAGTGAAGAAACAAAATTATGTTTTCTAATGCTTTATTTACTAGGTTGATTTGGACTTTTTCAGCAAATATTGACAGCAAACGTTTGTTCAGAAATGATCATGTGGGATGGAATTTAATGGAGTAAGAAAACAACAGAGTAATGATGAGCCACTAATTTAAAATATATGTACATCTACCTTCATGAAATAGGAACAGAAAGACAAGCCAGAGGGTCAGGAGCAGATCATCATAGCGAAGTCATTAATACTTGCTTAAGCAGTCTGAGAAACCACGGTATATCAGAAAAAAAACAGTGCTTAATATTGCTACAAGTGTGGCTGAAAGAAACCTATCAACCAGTCTATCTCAGGGTTTTTATTATTAAACAAACACAGATTAAAGGCTCAGCCCTTACCAAGAGAAGCTCAAGGGACTTTTCTGTTGACTTTAAGGGAGTGAAGCCTCTAAATTTTCTGAAATTAAAATCATGCAGTTTTTTAGAAAATAATCAAAATATGCAGATGTAAACAAATCCAATCAGAGATCCTGATGCAAAATCTGAATAAATTTACATAGGTGAGAGAATAACATTAGAATTTACTAAAAATTTATTTGCTTAATTGTTTCAGGTCAAGAAGGAAAGCAACCACTCAAGAACTGGGTGAGGGTTTTTTACAAAATTTTTAATGACCCAAAGATGAAAGACAGGTTTTTTATACTTAACTATGCAAACCACTTTGGAAAAAATAACTTTTAAAAAAAAAACTCAAGGTTTTTTTTTTCTGGGTTTTTTTGGTGTAAAATGGTACTTTTACATCATATTCACTTAAATTAATAATGTAAATAATTATGTGAGGAAAAAAAATCCAGAATAAAAGGATAAAACTAAACATTGTATGCAGGAGGACTGCATGGGGTAAAAAGTATGTGTCTCACCTACACCGAAAAAGCTTGGTTTCCAATCTCCTCTGAAGGATTACATGCAGGACCTTCTTTCCATCTTAAGCAGCATCTGAAGAACTTTGAAGGTTTCACTAGGTAGGAGCAGGCAACACAGGGCTGATGAAGCTTGATTTTGAGTGAGGGAGAATCTCTCTCTTTCTCCCCAGAGCTGTGGGAAATAAAATCAGAAATAAAACTGGATATGAGAGGGCTGAGCAGTTGGGAGCTGTGCAGACAGAAGCTTTCTTGTAAGATAAGGCAGTGCTCATGCTGTTCAGCTGTACACTGGCATGGACCTCCTTTAAAGCATCGCTTTTCAAAAAAGATACAGCTGCCTTTAAAACTGTCCAAAGGAGAGGAATGGGAATGATCAGAAGTTTGGGAAATATCACCTGCAAGAAAATCTGAACTGGGGTGATTTCATCTGGAGAAGAAAATGAGTGGACATAAAAACAAAAACCTTCAAATGTTAAAAGCCTTCTGCAAAGAGGCAGGGAAGAGTTTGTATTTCAAGGACTACAGCCAAATGACAGAAGGTTACAGTCCTACATTGAAACAAAGGAGAGTCGGGTCAAATGTTGGTAAAAATTTTCTCACAGTGAAGACATTGAAGCTGTGGAAGGGATTGTCTATGGAGAGTCTGGAGTCCCCCTCACTGAAGACTTCTGAGAATAGACTGCACAAACTACTTTCCAAAATAACGTGAATATTGTTTTTAGTTGAAAGCAATTCCTTAGCAGATATTACACTAGTATTTTTAATTGATTTTAAGAAGCTGAGAGAACTCCTGCTTTTGTGGTCATACAAATAAACTTTTAAATTAATATTAGGGAAAGAAGTGTCCTATGAATACTCAGCACAGCTGCCATAATGAATGACAGCAATTGCAATGAGGTTTCTCTGCTGAACCTGGACAAATAGAATGGTCTGAATGACCAAAGTTGAGCTCATTAAAAAAAAAAAAATATTTCAGTGATGGATAAGCTGGCATTAAAGACTATAAAATAAAGGAAACCAATATGCCAGAACTTGATCATTAAAGCTGGAGTATATTCAACAGCTTTTAGAATCAGAATCACGATGACTGTGACTAAGCAAAGAAATACGAAGCAAAGCAATCTCAGAATCTGTCCTAATGTTAATATCAATTTGATATAATAGCAACCTGGCAAAGATATATAGAACATAAGTGGTATAATGCAAGCTTGAGTCAAAAAGATTATTTTTTCCAGGTAGTATCTGTACATTTGATGAAAAAAATAAATAACATAAAAAATAAATTACCCTTATATTTAAAAAAAGTAACAAATGCCTCATGTTGTTTAAAACATAAGTCTTTCAAATCAGAATGATCTCTGGAGTCACCTGCATAAGTGTTAAAGTATGAAATAAGGTAGAAGGAATTTTGAAACATTGCCACACTAAAATTAGTACATTTTAAGTTATTTTATCTCTTTACATTGAAGTGACCACACTAAATATCGTGGCTGCTTTACAAAAGCCTTCTCCTGGTATCCCTTCCCTTGGCTACTCGTGTGCTAGCATTCTCTCTTTGTCTCAAACAGGGAGCAGCACATCCTACCTCACACAGTCTCTCTCTCTCTCTCCTTCTGTCATCCTTGGGAATGGAGGGATTTTCCTTATCCTGTAAAATGGTGATTGAGGATTGCCTTGTGGGGATCAGAGGGGCATTTCCCCTGGGATTGCCAGGCAATGGCTTAGGCCTGACGAGTATTTGTTCCTCCTGTCATGCATTCTGAAGGGCATAATCCCAAGGAAATCAGTAGGGAGTTTTAATATGGACTTTGAAGGCCAGATATGCCTAAGAACACAAAGGTGATTAAGAAATTATTCTACTGAAGCTTTCCCAACAATCTGGGGTTGACTTTTTTTGAAAAACAAATCAAAATAAAAATGTCTTGCTTTGTTTTTCATGAATATCAGATGACAGATCTTAGCCTTTTCTTATGGCCTAAACCACATTTGGCATACAACTGCAAACCCAGGTTCCAACTTAGGTAAACTTGTTACACGAAATCCTGCCAGTGGTGTCATCTGAATCCTAAGTGTAGTTTTGAAGCTGGCTTCATTCTTTTCTTATGTCAACTCCAGTAAGGCTTGTTCATGTATATGTAAACTGTGGTACAACTGTCTTTTTTAAATTAGTGTATTTCACAAGCTTTATCAAAAAGAAAGTTTGATTTGATAAACTTTTATAAAAAAGTAACATTCTGCTTTGATAAAGTTTTTTCTTTGTCATAGTATGCTAACATCTCTTTTTTGTATAACAAGGTAGAAGTCAGACTCCACAGACTATCTGGTGTCATCTCAAAGCACGTACCCCCTCTTCACCTCGCAGCAGCCCAGCAATCTGTCTTTGAGTGCCTCCCATCATCTTGGGTGTCAGACACTAGGCATCCCTTTGTTTCAGGGGGCAAATCTCCAAAACAACGAAGCAGACGCAGACTCCAAAGGACCCACTACCTTTCAGAACGTGGTCTCAGCAGAGTGAGGAGCAAAGGGGTAGCTTATGACTCTTGAAAATCCTCTTCAGTGCTCCAAAATCCCCACTTTAAGTGTCATAATCACTTGCTGGTGTCAGCATCACTTTACAGCTACCACTGAAGAGTATCAGAGAGAAGACAGATGCCTTAAGTCAGACGGGACACTTTACTTTTCTGAGGAATAGTGTAACCACACATAAGCCAACCAGCAAACAAGAGTGGGGAAACAGAGGGGAATTCATTACTTAGAAATAACACACACTGATCTGGGAAAGGAGGTGAGGGGAGCAGCTTCCTTTTCCTCAGAAAACACATATTGCAGCATCTTTATCCTCATAAGAAACAAGTATGAAACCTTGAGAGCGATTACCTTAGCGCTGCTCCTTCCTTACCACCCTAGTCAGCCACCCATGACAACAGAGCCAGTTAGAGAATCCCAACTGGCAAAAGGATTAAAAAAGAAACAAGTAAAGTGGAAAAATGCCTCAGGCCCCACACATGTGACTTCACAGCAAAACCTGGAGCCAGCCCTGAGGGGTCTGGTACAGAGAGTGAAGTAATGTGACTATGATTAGGATGTGTGAAAATTAGAGGCCCTCTTGTTTTAAGAAGGCAGGTTATCTACCGAGCCTGCTCTACACTTCTTTCTACTGTAACGTGGGGAACAAAGGCTGTCTGTAGAAGATTCTGTATTTCTCTACCCAGTCTATGTCACTTAGAGCTTTTTATGCTAGACTTGTTTTAAAGACTTCGATTTAAACCAACATGAAAGGTCCTTAAACAGTAAATAGCATATTATATCAAAAACAAATAGATTAAAAAGTGAGCAACCATAGCCAGTATATTTTTTTCCAGAGGAGTTTCACTTTGCACACTAACTAAAACTGTAAGACTGGCAGATCTGGGCCAGGGGTTTGTAATGGGCCTTTTACTTTTTTTTTTCTTCCCTCTCCAGTGATAAATAATCAGTTTTAGAGAATTGATAAAAAGAGACAAGAATGAAAAGTGAGTATGACACATTTATGAGACGGATTTTTCATCTGTTTCTTAAATACAGCACCTTTATTTCAGATTGAATTAAAAAAAAAAAGACAGGAGAGCCAACCAATTTATGTTGTGCTGCAGTAGTGAATACATATGAATGTACGGAGCGCAGTCTGAGAGAGCCAGAAAATTCACCCAAAATTTCCTGACAAGTTGAAAAAAGTTATGTTATCATTCAAGAATCATTTATTTGAAAAAGTAAAATAAAAAACAGGCCACATGACTAGAGGCAGCAAACGATAAAAACACATTGTTTCCAGACGTAGCCCCATGAAAAACGTATGACTCGGGACTGTGAAGTCAGAATATCTTCATATTTTAAATTTCTATGAGCACTTTCAAGAAAAGCTGGAGTTCTGTTGTAGGTTTTGCTGCACACTTTTCGCTACTGATTGATAACAAGAAGTAGCATTAGCGGTATTTTTCCCCCATCGTTCCTCTGAAGCTAATGAAGTCAAGGATTCGTTACTTGATCTAATGGCAATAGCTTTCCAATAGACATGCACAGAATCATTGATTAGTTTGTCCTCTCCTTGTTTGCGTTGGAACACTGTTCAATTTACACCAATTAAAGAATGCTTGGTTTGTGTATTGAAGAATAATTAAGGGATGGAATTCCCTATAGGCTACTAAAAATGACATCTGACTGGAATGGTGATTACAGCATGAAGACAGCATTAGTATTTAAATAGTTTCACTGCTATATAAAATCATTACAGCACTCACCATGAAAAAGAGCATTAGTTAATTTTGCCTATAACAAAATTAGTTGTATGTATTTGCCTGGTCACTTTAAGTAAATTTGACAAGGCTAATCTTAAAGCAAGCATTCCAGGTTTGGTGGAAGGAGCAGATAGAGCAATGTTTAAAGTAATCATCTTGATAGATATGTATATAATCTTCAACCAAAATACAAATACACACAAATGAATAGCAGAGCTTTTCCAGAGATGCTCAAATCAAATGTAAACATCAAAAACACATCGGGTGCTGAAACTGAAAATCCAAGGGTAACTGGCATGTTAATTATACAACAATCAAGGTTTCACAAACTGTAAACACACAAGAAATCCTTATTTGTCCATCACTGTGGTTGTCAAATCTTTACTATGCTTTCTAGCACTGTATGGAACAAGGAATCATGGGAAGCTATGGAAGGACTAGTAGGACTCCCTTGTGAAATATCCCAGAGGATTAAAAACGTTGCAGTGGCCTAGTACATTCATGTAACGCCTCGTCAGGCAAGCTTGGTTTTTTCTTTGGATTACAAGGTGGAGCTTCATCCTTGAAAATACTGTTGAGGAAAGAGAGCTTTTTATCCTCTATTTAATTTTCTCCCAAGCATATTAAATTCTATCTCCTAGTCTTAGATTACAGTATCTACAGTAATGATCTATCCAAAACATGATAGTAACATTACTGTAACATAAACTGCTTGGGGCCAGTCCTGAAGCATATTTACATTTCCACAGCCTACTTAAATATAGTGTTTGTTTTACTAAACTTAGATACTGTAGTATTTTTATAAGGTCATCTTCCTGCCTCAAGACCTCACATTGCAGCTACTATTCTTCCTATGAGAATTTATGCAATTTTGATTGAAGGTTGTCAACACCCTCTTTAGTGCAGTAAAGGAACATAAGACTTTTTCATTTAAGCCTCTAAGCACATGTAGACATGCTTATCAGCATATCTGCATTGTGCAATGCACAATCATGTTAAAGATGCCCAAGCTCCCAAGCCCAAGTTCCAGATGAGGTGATACGTATGCACAGCACAATATACCCTTAATTTGCATGGCCCAGGAAACTTGCATGGCCGCCTCTGGCCAATCTGCAGTACCTCTTTGCAGATCAAATCAGTCTTTGATGCTGTGCTGTTCTTGTGACCATGCCTGGTTCTACAGGTTGCTTATGGGTATCTCCACAGCACCATCCATATTCCACCAGATGGATCTGCCCTAGAATTAGTTCTGGGACAGTACACCTCATCAGTGGTTCATAGTACAACCACTGACTTTCCATAGGGTTTTGTTCCAACATTTAAAAGGTCTTCTGTTCTGGCTTCTGTTTTCATGTTAGACAAGTAGTTCTTGCTTCTGTACCAGACCTCCTGTTGGGATCTCCCACTATAATCTGCCTGACTAGACCTTGGGCTTTCAGGAGTGAGACTAACGCTTCTTTTCAATGAATAATATTCTTTTGCAACAGGGCCGATATAAGGGTGTATTCTTCCTTCCACTCACGAGAAGAAAGTCCATTAATTTCAATAGAAACTTCCCATGCAGAAAAGGGAGAATGGTGCCCCAGGGAACACTCATGGAAGATTAATGGTGAGGAGAGAAAAGTGATATGGTACAGGCAGAACAAAATCAGAACCCACCGCACAAATAAAACCGGACAAGGGTTCATTTTTTAAAAGTCAGTCAGAAAAGGCAGGAAGGCTTTGAAAAAAAATAAGGGCTGTTTCAGCGCACTTTTGCATACATTGGCTTTCAGGAGACATGAATAGAAACCTAACAGTAACTCTTTTTCATACCTCCTTTCACAGGTCTCACTGGCAAAGAAGGATTTAGCACTTAATTCCTGTACTTTTATGTGGCAAATTAGGAATTTGCACCTTAAAAGGAAATTGCTTTTCAAACTCCCATAAATTCTGGATTTTATTTTTTTTAAATGGTGGAAAACATTCCCCAACTTCATCCCAACACATAATAAATAGCACTCTCCGTTAGTTCTCCTCAAAAAGGTGTAGGAAAGTGGACCTGGCCAAAGAGAGGTGTTTATCATTCCTTCTGAGGAGATGTTAAGGGTCTAGAAAAAGTGTCCTTAACCCTTTCGTCTTCTCAGCCCTTTTTACTTCAACCTCACACATTTGCTCTCCTTCTTAAAATCAGGTGTCAGTTGAGAAAAATATTTACCTTGAGACTTGGTTACTTGATGAAGTAGAGCCTGCTGACGCTGAATAATTCAAACCAAAATTGGAATATGAACAGTTGCAATGTGTTTTATTTTTCAGTTTACCATCGGCTAGAAGTAAAACCCCTACACCATTTTTGGCATCATTTTAGGAAACGACTGGTTGGTTTGCAGCTGCACTGAGACAGAAGGAAGCTGGTGAACAAGACTGACACAGCATGAGGTGTTGCAGCAGACGACAATCGGTGACTGGCAGGAAGCACTGAATATGTGGATCATTATGCTGACCCCAACACAAGGTCCCATTTCTGTGAGGCTTGAGGGTGACGTGGTGTCCACCAGAGTGGGACAAAGAACCTGGTCAGAGAATCTCTGAAGTGTTTTTCTTCATGAAGACAAGACTGAAAGACAAGGAAGTGTGACCCAGTGAAGAAGTGTTCTCTCACAACATGGCACTACACTGGCAACTGTGGCTGTCAACAAAACACTTCCCATTCTGACTGTTGATACTGAAGTGAAGATAAGCTTTCAAAAAGGTTATACACATCCTGACTTGTTTTATTTTTGAGTCATTTTTGACCCAGTTTCTTCCTCTCTGCAGTTCCTGGCATGACAGAAGACCAGAGGCAGGTGTTGGGATGGCACTGGTTTTTCTCATTTAATCTGTGAGGCACCATAAAAAACAGTCAACAATCATGGAGCATGCTCTGGATTTGTCTAAGCATAAGTGGCTCAAATATTAATGTGTATTTAGTAAAGTTAGAGTCTGTGGAATGGAGATATATTACAACAGCAATTGAAGTTGAATGTGATATAGAAATCCAAGTAACAGAAGACTATCTGGAAACAATTATTCAGAAAGCTGCTGACCCTCTATTTCTTTAAAGAGTTAAACATTTGGATTGGTTAACTGACAGTCGCAATAATAGGCATATGCTCTAATCTTTGATCCATAGCTGAATTTGCAACTCTTAGTATGAGGAGCAGATCACATAAATTTGCATATTTTTAAGGATCTATAGGGAGAAAAAGAAGAACAAAACCTGCTTTTCCAAGATGTTACTTTGAGATCACACAGAGTGTCACAGGTTCCCCAAGTACACTAGTGTTCACAGCCATTGCAAGACTCACAGATTTTATAAATGTCCCTAAACCATAACATTCCTATCTGAAGATGAATAAAAGTTCCTCCTAGAACAGACCATCGTAAGCTGAGGGTGCTTCACAGAGTTATCTGCATCTGCCATTAAGATCTCATTTCCACATCCAAATCTGTGTCAGAACTTTCCTAAAATCTTAAAGTCTCCAGAAGTAATAAATAAATTAAAAACTTTTTTGTGACCAAATGAGAAATTGTTGACTAGACTCAAATGTAACAGATTTCTGCCAAGGTCTTGACATCATCTTAGGTTTGGCAAAATTTTTCAGTGTTAATGAAAATTCTGCAGAGACAAGAAAACTATTAATTGCCCATGAATAGAATGGATGCTAACCACCCAACTTTTTTTTGTATTTAAGGTTCATTTCTTGCTCATTTCTTTTTTCACCAACTGAAAGATGTTTACTAATCACTCGTTTTGGATCATCATACCTATGGCACAGAAGGTTTCCTCCATTTGGTAGTATTCTCTCAAAAAGTAGCTCCTACTGAGAGAAGTGAGCAATATATTGAGTACTGTGAAGTGAGTCATCCTTGCAAATGCTCTCAACTGTGGGATGTTTCAACATAGTTTTTACTCGATTTACACTTTACAATAGGATTTGTTTCCTGGTTCACCTACCCAATGTTCTTTGATATCAACAAAGATGATGAGAGTAGTTATTTGTTATTTCTCTATGGATACTTCCTATACATCCCAAACAAAAATACAGATTACTGCATGGGACTATGTAGATACGTGCAAGGAAGGCAATGTAAAGGAGTCACTCTCAAAAAAATGTTATGTCTATCTTTCTTATAGTTCCCTGCAGTAAGCCATATGGGGGCATGGAGGTATTGTAGAGAAGGTAGACTAAAAGCCTGACTGACACAGGAGGTGGCACTTCCAGGCACTATCTGCCTTGTCCTGTGGATAGGAAAGACTTTGTAAAGTCCTGGCAAAAATCGCATGAAGAGGAGAGGAAGGTGTTGCACGTTCCTGAGTAAAGTGTAGTGAGAAGTTGGAGTGATGCAGTGGTGAGTGTGATCAGATCATTGACTGGTGAAGTAGAACAGATGTTACACACGGTAAAGTTGCCTCCTACAGTTTATTCCGTTTCAACTTTGTACTGCACTACAAGGCCATTTGCTAAGATTTTGCTCATGCACTGTTAAGTGGGATCTTAGAATATCACTACATTCAGTCAAAATATTGCAAGATAAAATAAGAATACCTGTAGGTTATGAAAATGAGACGACCAAGGAAGAAGCATTTCTATTTACACCACATAAAGAAGAAAATCTGGAAATCATTTCAGTAAAACCAGACTAGAAATGGGATGTCTGGGAGGCATTGTCGTTATTGTGGACTACAGTAAAAGAAAAATATATATCAAATCTGAATGACTTACCTTAAATCAAAAATGTTAATGAACCAAGACATTAACAATGAGATAATATCACCTTAGTGGCTTGGTCTAATGCAATTGCCCATGCTCCTTCTGTAGTGAAGAAACTCCACCAGTAACAGAAACTTATTTTCCTATAGCCATCTGAGATATCATCCAAAAATGGCCATATGAAATAGTTAACAAAGTGAGATCTGCAGGTGCCATCCACAGCAGACAGGGAAAGAAAAGAGTTACCTGAGACAAGACTGCCAATTCTAAGACAACTACAGCACACTGTAATTAATCCTGCTCTGCAAATTCCCAAACTCTAGGAAACTAAGGGTCCAATTAATTTACAAGGGTTTTTTTTCATTTATTTAACCAGATGTAATAGGGATGAGCATGCCTGTTTGTATCTTGACATAGATTTCACAGGCTGGAATTCAACTGGCAGCTCTGGAATTATGAATCTTGAGACATATTTTGCATCACCTTAGGAAGGTTAGGAAGCTCAGGGTCTTTCATCTATTCACAAAAGCCCATAAGAAATAAAGATGTTTGGTATCAGATTTTAATTCTTCATTTGAAATAAAAAAGTTAGTGAAATATGGATACCCAGCACCCTTTCTGAAAGATAGGACAGCCTTAACAACAGCTTGAATACTTTTCTCATTGATGGATGAAGTCATGGAACTGGTTTCAGCTATAATTTCTGTGTCTGTGCCTTAGGCAATTATAGTTAACATTGATCTCATATCCATACCATATAGAAGGGATGTTCTTCTGTGTCTCAAATCAGATCTATATATCTTTAGTACTGCAATGCAAATTAAGCTAATATTTGGGGTTTAGTTTTATAAACAGACAAAGTAATGGCCATCAAAATTTCTTGAAATAAGTTTTTTGTGAAATAAGTAGTGTTTGTTAACATGTGCTTTCATAAAACTGACCTTCTTTTGAAACATCTGAAGGCCAGTTTACACTGGTCAGAGAATAAAACAGGGCATGAAGAGTATTTCTGATGTTCTAGTTCTGTCCATCAAAGTCATTAAAGACTGGATTTGCCATATGGCAGTTTCTGTCTTTCTCAAAACAGAAAGGGAGTGGGAAGAAACAGAAATAAAGATACACAAAAGGAAAAGCAGAAAAGAGAAAGGGTTGCCACGGACCTCCGACTTCCTTTTATCAAAGACAAAAGACCAAAGGGCTTTTCACTTGTCTGAGGGCCAGGCCATGGCCTAGGATATGGGTCCTGCTCCTCCTGAGTTGTGCTGCTGAGCACTCAGCCTGCCCCTTCAGTGTGACATGCCAGGGGGTCGATTGCCATAGTACTAGGGGAGGGTCTTCTGCAGGACCAGCTCCTCACCTGAACATCTCCCTAGGGACAGTGCCAGTTTTCATCAGTGAGAATTTAACCCACCTGCAACAGATGTAGTGCAGACGAATGGTACTGGGCTTAATTAGCCAGCCAAATAAGATGTGTTGAGAGTGATTGTAGTAACGTACAGAAATATCCTTCAGTAGAGCAGCAAGAGAAAACTAGTTGAGAGACAAGCCTCACATATTAATCTTAGGCTGGACTATGCATCAAAACACTGCAGAGATCCCCACAAATCCATATACAGTGGGTCAGGAGAAGAGTGCAACAAGCTAGCAGAGGAGTTAAATGAATCTCTTGCATCATGTCTGCTGTTGAGAGTCATGCAGAAATTCCTGTGCCAAAGACACTTTGCAAAGAAAATCAGAGTGTGGCCTTTATATAGAATGAAGTCTCTATGGAGGAAGTTGTAGAGTAACTTGAGAAACTCAAGTGCAGTAAATCACCACAACCGGATGGTGTTCATCTGGGAGTTCTGAGGGGAAATAAAGTGAGAAAAAGCCGAGATACTGACAAGGGGATGCCTTCTTCCCTTGAAAAATGCAGCAGCACAAGAAGGCTGGGAAGCCCAATTGAATGTTGCCTGTCTTCAAAAGGAGATGAGGAAAATCCTGAGAATAGCAGAGCTTTGAAGTTGCCACAGTTTTAGGGAGCCCAAGAAACTGGTTCTGAACAGCAGCTCAAGAGACAGTTTGTTGTTTCAGTCTCCCAAACTAAGGCTGTTACAAGGGGAAGAGTGTCTCTGTGTGGGACTGTATTACTTTAAAAAACCAGTGGGGCAGCCTTCAGAGGGAAAGTGGAATGACAGGGACTTCTCAGAGGAAGGTGACCAAGTGATCCAAATATTCAAAACTGTTAGCAGAGGTCACTTATAAGCAATTGTCACAGAGAATGTTCAGAAATAAAACTGAGAAAAATACCTTGAAGGTGATTTGATCCTGGAATGAACTGCAAATCAGTCTTGAATAACTGAATATGGGAAGCGTTTCTCTTTCTGTTGAGGAAGGGAAAGGTGAACACCCAGTAGTGGGTATCAGAACTAGTACTGTAACAAAGAAATGAGTCTGAATCCCCAATCCTAATTCATTCAAATTAGCACATCCAGAATTCACCCCAGATCTGGATTCAAGTCACACATGTGGTTCCCATCTTAAAAGAGGACAAGCCAGTTCCTGGATTGAAACTCCTTGCGCTCTGAATACTCCATATTCAAAGACTCCAGCCTACACAACAGTTACATGTGAAACATGAGGGGCGGGAGGAGTGCATGTGTACACATAGCATGCAAAGGAAGCAATTAAATATAAACTCAAAACAATTTAAAAAGTGATTCATGGCAAAAAGTGCTCTGATGTAGAGACTGCATCATGTATTTGCTCTTGACATTAACTTGCTGCAGCTAGCTGAAAGGGCAGAAGATTACAAGTACTAGGACAGTGGGAATTTTGCAGGGTTTGGTGAGTCCAGTTACAATCAAACATTTCAGTTCCTGTAGGCCCAGTGCACTGAAGGCAAAGCTGCTTCAGTTTTAGTTCACTTTGTCTCTTGAATTCATTAGATTTTGAAAGCTTTCAGAGGAAGTCAGAGGTAGGAATTAGACAAAATATAGAAAGTGGGACATTTCTGACTGGCTTGTGTGTTTTCAGAGTCTAAAAACCAATATTTTTTTAAGCAAACTGTAGGAGGGCTCGTAAAAATAGATGTTTACATTTACATACCGGGACAGATTCTCAGCTACCATGGAGTAGTATTGCTCTATCTTCTTGCGCAGACCTAACCCTATCCAGCACAGCTGAGAACTTGCCTCTCACACATGTGCATGTATGTGTGAAATATGTTTAGGATTCTGTATTTTTTCGAGTGTAGAGAAGCTGCTTCTCCCTCCAGGTGCTTTTGTCTGTGCACTGAGTTGTGGGAGTTATAGCTCCTCTGTTTTTAACTGAGGGTGGTGTCTTCAGGGAGGCAGGGTGAGGAGGAAGGCTGAAATGCAAGGAGAAGAATGCATTCGCAAAGGAACTGGCATGAACAGAGAACCCCAGAGAAGAAGGTGGGGGAGAGAAACAGGAAAGAAAATGGTGTCCCACATAGCCGCGCTGTGGTCTAAGGGAATTACTTCTTGACAGCAACTGAAAACCAAGCAACATCTGCATTCACAGCAATGGGGAGTTAAAGTGTGATTGATCAGCAGCCATGACTTTTGGAAAACACTTCAGGTGTTGCCTGCTAGGTAGCAGGAATAGCAGGAGACCTGCTATTGGTAGCAAGATGGAGAAAAAGCAGCTCTGCCCTAAGCTGTGCTGTTGCTGGAGTCATGTAACACAGGAGAGAGAGTAGGTGTCACATCAGATAGTGCTAATGGGTGCCAACAACTACCTTCACCCCTTTCCTCTCAGTCTCTCTCTGCATGAGAGTAGAGAGAATATCAGTGTGGAACAAGTGTGTAAGACTGTGCTTCTTGCCCACACAGTGGGACCCTGGTAGCGATTCAGACTGTACTGGACTCTGGACATGTAATGTACACTGAATATCCATAATAAATAATAATTACCACAGTAGGGGGCAGCAGCCAGCTGTGGAGGAAAAGTAGGGCCAGCTGCTGGAAGAGATGTAGGCACTGGCTGAGCATGCAAGCTGGGCACTGGGGAGGGCGAGAGGGCCATGGCTGTGAGCCAGTGGCAGCTTATTGCCAAGCAGAGGGAGATAAAAGCACAAAAGAGGTTCACCAGAGGGAGCTGCCCCTGGCCACCCCTCAGCAATCGGTAACGGCCCTGATCCAGGAGAGAAGGCTGATGGCAAACAGGAGCATCGCCAGACTGAGTGCAAGGCCAACACTGCTCACACATACCATGATGGAGCTAACGGGACGGGTGTGTGTAAGCCAAGCAAGCCTGCTGCAGGGAAGCAGCCCTGCACAGGCCTCTGGCTTGCAGGAGACCTATACCTCCTCCAGAAATGAGCACAGACCCATCCTGTTCCCCTCAACATATCCCCAGATGCATCTCCAACTAAAGCAGAGTCAACACTTCAGAAATGAGTGCAGCTCCACAAGAGACTGATAGGTACCCAGTCAGTGCTTTTCTGAAACCCCCTGATGCTCATGTCCCTTTAATTTCATTTACAGAGAAGTGTCCTGGCAGCTCTGAAGATCCCCAAAGAGCAGCACTATTATTTGTCTGAATTCCTCTGAAGATCTGACGCTTAGCACTTGGGGTCCCCCAGTGACAAGGCAAATGAAAACCTGCTTTTGAACACAATGCACACACTTAGCAGTCCAGTAATCCAGTACAACTAAAAGTTATCTAAGATTTAAAATATTTTTCTAACCACTCTGAAAAGTAATTTCTAAGACCAAATCAGTTCACCAACCTCATTTTCACAAGGCTGTTCATGGTGTGCTCCCCACATACTGGCTTCTAAGCAAAGTCAATAGCATCAGTAACCTCCTCTACTTGCTCCATATAGAATACTTAACTATTTCACCAGCACAGCATAACAATTAATTAGTGCATGTTCTCTGTAGTAATTATAAAAATGTGGCACATTTCACTTGAATTTAGCTTAGTGAAATCTAGCTTTGCTCATGTTCGTGTCTTACCTTCAAGTGCACTTTCCATGCTTAGGTATTTTTCACTGAGTTCAAATGCAAATAGATAAACCCTTTTTGCTTTTTCCTCCAAAGTAGGAGTATATTTATTTCCAAATTCTATATACATCCACCAGGAAAAGTTACACGACATCTGAAGTTTGGTTGTTTGGGGGTTTTTTTGCTGTGTTCCTTAATTGGCCGATCATGGTGGGTGAGATGTGGGTGATGTTAAAGGGAAGCCGCTTTTCCTCCATTTCTCAACAGAGAGGTTGAGGAGTTTTTCAGTCCCAGTAAAAAGAAAGAGCTACTATCTGAGTCTCAGTTTATGTATCCCACAAGAGAACTCGACAGAGGACAACTCAGAAAAATAGGGTGCAGTGTCAGGGAGAAACATCCATCATTTTTGCAGGTAGTGGACAAGCATAATCCATGTGTGAGTTTAAATGCAAATTCATGGGCAACAAAGAGCCTATATGTTGAAAATATGTACAGTTCAAACATAAAGAAGAAAATTCTTTCTGAATAACTTACATCTGAACATCTGACCTTAAGAGCCAGCCTCAGTTAAATGCTGGCAAACACCAAGATTTGGAAGGAAGCTGGGGGTGTTGCACTATTTTGAAAGCTCTGTTTTGAACCAGCTGTCATTACAAACGTCTGCTGGTACCCCATCTTAGCATACAGCCTGTCACTGTTGAGCATAATGAGAATGAGCCAATGGAGTGTATTGAGTATGCTTTCTTTCATGTCCTTGTAGCTCAAATTATCCCTTCACACAGCCATAACAGGTAAGGTTTGAATCTATTTATGCCACCTTCTAATTGGTTCTGTTTAATTTATGCATATGTCTCTCTACGTGTGTTTGTATATACATATATACATATTTATGCATATATGTACAATTGGACATAATTATTAAAAGTAAATATGCATATTGTCACAGATTATTGCTATGTTCATCACAGATTCTTAAAGTAGTTGGCTTTATTATGCCATAAAACCGTATAAATTTATTACCTTCTTTAGAATAAATAAGGAACACAAGACTCATTGTACCATTTATGTTTAATGGTTTGGGCTTCTCAGCACCCACATGAAAACAAGGAAACATATATTGCAAGAGACAGTATAATTATTTCAGCAAAGAACATCCATCCCACACTCCTAGCAATATGAGATTCAGTATCATGAGATTCTAGAATTATGTCATCAGCTGCACGAGTTTCACAGCTTATCTTTCTGGTTTTATGTTACAGAAGTAAACTCCAACAAAAATGTATAACACTGCCAATTTAACAGCACATTCATGTTAATACTAGCTGTAATGATTTTAAAAAGGTGAATAGGATCAGCATTTCTATACATATGTGTGCACTTACACATATATGTATAGGCGTACACACACATGCACATATAAATGCAAACATATGTGTGTGCTACGTATTTAAACTGTATTTAAACTGTGTTTAGAAATGCCATTACTTTAAAAGGTCGATGCCAAGTACATTAAACTTGAAAACAGTGTTCCATACAGTTGAGCAATTTAAAGAAGTCCCTGCTGGTGCATGGGTGCATGGAGGAAGATCAAGCTAGTTGATATCATTAAACGTCATCGGATGAGGCTGCAGGTAGCTGAAACGTTCCTTAATGAAAATTTAAAGACAGCAGATTAAAATTATATTCCTCCAATACAACAGAACACTAAGGTAAAGACAGTCCATTACAACCAAGATCATATTTAGCTCTAAAGGAGTGTTGTTTGTAGATCAGAATTTATTGCTTGAAGTGAACAGCTAGGCTTGCAACTATGTATATAATTACTTTCTACAACATACTTTCCTAGCACTCAGACATAGTTATGGAAGATGACGTCTTCCATAATTTTAGAATATGACGTCCATGACCAAGAACTAGAAAATCTCAAAAACAGCAACAAAGGTCTTTTTATCTGTACTAATCTGTCTTTTTTCCATTATGAGAAATAAAATAAATTCATAATGACATGCATTTGTTTTTTGAACTACTAGGTCAACTGTTTCAATAGGATTTTGTTGGCCAATAGAGTAAGAGGCACCAAGGAAGTGGTTTGAGCACTCTACCTGTATGCCTGTTCAGAGTGCTGGCAGCTTTCCTCTGGGCACATCAGGAAAGATTTTCAGTGAGGAGACATGAATGGTGCTTAGCTCTACATCAGATCTGTTGCTAGTTTATAGAAATGTATCGCATTTTTAGAATCTCATAGCTAAAAAAGATACTGAAAAGCTATCTAGTGTGACTAGAATAGGTGAGGAGTAACAAGAAAACTGAAAGGACTTCTAGGTTAGGGAAGATTAAGTGATCCAAATATCTATGGGTTGGCTTAATGTTAACTAAACACATCACCACAGTAGTTAAAAGATATCAATGAAGGGAAAGAAGGAAATTTGCTAAGGGTTGTAAAAAGAAGAAATGTGATAATGTTAAGAAAGTAAAAAAACTCCTGACAAAAGATACTGTAGGCAGCACAACCTCTCCCTAGAGACATGGTATCACCAGGGCATTTAATCTAGGCACAAAAAAAAAAAAAAAAAAAAAAAAAAAAAAAAAAAAAAAGAAAAAAATATACCATATGAAACAATCTCGTTGTGACACGGAGCTGTATTGGATGACCTAAAAGGTACATTGCTAATTGGTGTGCACCTGTTATCTGTGATTTTCCTTGCTTGTATGGCCAACTCATCATTACTTGTGTGTATTCAGTTTCTCTGGGTCCAATCCAACTCATGCTGCAGCCAACAGAAGTTTCCAACAGGAGCAACAGGACCTCAACGTCTTTTCCATGTCTTTGCTGTTCTAAAAAGAAAAGGGTTAAAAAAACCCACACTACTCTGCAAGAACTCTTACTGCATCTGCTACATGAATGTATATATATAAAGCAGATTGTTCCCCAAGATCTTTTTGGATATTTAAACCTGTGTTTATCCTTAGAGATATCTAGGGAAATGTGCATTTCCTTTCATACAGTGCAGCTAAAATGTTTGCTAGGAAAGAAACTTAGAGTTCATCTAAAAATAACTTCTGATGAAAAACTACTTTGGTCATGGAAGGATGAAGAAAATTCTCTACACTGAAATAAAAAAAGGTATTACACAGAAATGGCAGAGCTCTTTCTGTTGCTAAAGCAGTAATGTAACCGATGAAAAAAAGCTAACAATAAATTCTGAACTCAAACTAGTTTTCGAATACTTTCACCTAATATCTTAGTATATATAATCAAATAGTGCTAAAAATCCAGTGTGCTTGCAGGTAGGGAATCACTGTTTCGTAGCAGTTCGGTGTTGGCCTCTTGAGAGACACAAATTTCTGTGTAAGTGGGGCTGAATGTTCAGGGGTCAGAGCTGTGTGCTGGTGTTGTTCGTGTATCTAGCAGCTGGTATTGTAAATCTTTAGAGCAGCATTTCTTGAAAATACTAAACAGACATTTTGGTAGCCGGTATTGAGCCTGTGGCTATACTGCTTCAGGCTGTGATCTTGTCAGCTTTTACAAGATAAGTAGGGTCAGGCAGGGTCACCACTTGGATTGGTAATTCTAAGGAAAGGCAGTAGCTGCAGGAAGTGTCTTAGGCAATAGAATAACTGTAACCATTTTCCCTGAGCCTTTTCTAATACCCTGATGAAGGCATAACGCCAAGCTGTGACATGAGAGCAAGATCCTTACCCTCTGCAATCATCAAGCGCCTCATTTTCAAAGGGGTCTTCCTCCGACCTGGCGTGGAGGTGTGTGGTACAGTAAATGGGAGACTGCAGAAGTCAGGTACTACTTGCACATGTGCGTGGTCCTGATTGAACAGCATGCAAATTTATGGCTCCAGCATGTTTCATCAGGAAGGAGGTACAGGTGAATGACATTTCTGACATCTTTGGGGATGCTGGCAGCTCAAAATTATGTCTTTGTCTGCATTTATAAGACAAAAGACAAGTCTATTGAGTCAAGACCTTACACACCAACTTTCAGTCTCACACATTTCTACAGTAAGTATAGAAGGGCTGATAATTATATTCTTGCCCGATAGTCTACATTGCCAAGAATTTTAAATTGTAAGTTAACCAATTTCTCCTCTAAAGTTCAAACAATAAATAAAATTCTATGTGAAAAATGAAGCCTTTTATTCCTTTGTTAAAATGTGATCAGAGTAAACTACAGATGTTAAAAGGCACTGTAGTTCAAAGAATTAAAAGAATCTTATGGGGTTTGTACAAAGATAAGAGTTTTAGAGAATAATATAGAAAATATTATAATGCTATTATATAAATCAGTGGCACATCCTCACTTTGAATACTGTCTTCAAATTTGGTCACCTCATTCCTGAAAAAAGAAAGTGGAAATAGAACAAGTCCAGGGAATGGTAATAAAAATGATAAAAGTCAAAAGGATGGGAAATTTCTTGAGAAAAGTTAAAGAACATAAATGTTAGCTTGTCTCTCAGGGAAGATTTATCCTCATGGGACATTCACAGATATGGAACTTAGGGACATGGTTTAGTGGTGGACTTGGCAGTGTTAGATTAATGGTTGGATTCCATGATCTTAGATGTCTTTAATCATTCTACGGTTCAAATCATACACAAAGTGAATGAACCCTCTCCATAAAATCTGAATACATGTTGTCTGAGATAATCTAGAAGATGTCCTTGGACCCCAGCAGTTCTTCTGGAAGGCTCTGGGCCCTTGCATGTATCAGATATTGAAGGTATTTTCCACAGTGTACCCTGTCCTCTCATAGAACTTTCAGCCACTGAAGGCCAGTCTGACCCATGGATAGTGGACAGAACACAGAGTTAAGTAACACCTTTTTTCCTATATTAAATCATAGGATCATAAAATGGTTAGGGTTGGAAGGGACCTTAAATTCTAGTTCCAAGCCGGCACCATGAGCAAGGACACTTTCCACTAGACTGGGTTACTCAGAGCTCCATGTAACCTGGCCTTGAACACTTTCAGGGATGGGAAGTCCACAACATCTCTGGGCAACCTGTTTCAGTGTCTCGCCACCACCACAGTAAGGAATTTCTTCCTAATATCTAATCTAAATCTAATCTTCTTCGGTTTAAGGCCATTACCCCTTGTCCTGTCACTACAGGAAAAGGGAAAATCCTTTTCCAGGGACTTGACCGTATCCCTGACTTATTTTTCTGGTCTTTTAGAGACTTTGCTTTTCCCTACCTTTCTTTAAAACTTCTGAAAGTCAGAGGTGATTGAGAGGTACAAATCCATTGACTTGACTGGTAACCTTTTCAGTTAAATCACTCGTCTTCCTCAAAAACGTGCCTTTTTTCTATTAAAATAGTCTGAGCGCCGAAGGACTTGCGCAGTCTCCCTCACTTTGTGTGGTGGGATCTCCAGGCTGTGCCAGAGTCCTGCTTAAGCATGACTATAATATAAATAACATTTCATCCTCATGATCTTCAAACTTAATTAGCAGCAAAGGAAAAAAATCTTTCCTATCCTGCAAGGTGAAACGAAAAGGTATTGAATTTCAAACAGATAGGAGGTATTGCTTTTCCAAACAATGTACAGTTAATTAATGGAACTTGCTGCTGCAGAGTTAGTACTGAGAGAAACAACATCGTATTTGTAAGCGAGGAGGCATTTTTAGGCATTTTTAGGCATAAAAGCAAATCTTCACACGAAGTTCAGATTGGGTTAAATTCAGTAGCATGCATTAAACAGAAGATAAGATTAGATGACAATAATGGTTGCTCCTAGCCTTAAAAGATCTGTGAGTTTCACTAGATGCAATTATGTAATAATGTGTAATGATCTCAGGGGTTCATGGTGTATGCCAGTCAACAGACAGTGTCAAGACAGCATCTTAATCCATAGTAAACCGTGACACTGTTAAATGCACAGTGAGGAGGGAGAATCTCCTTATATGTGGTCTGGTATTGATCTCTGTCAAAGTCCAGGCATCTTAGGACTGACCAATGCCAGGGGCTGCTGAGGAGCAGCCAGGAAGGCCCACTACTCTCAGCTTAACTGCAGAGTGTCATTAAACATCTATGTATGAGAAGCAAGGGGCTCTCTGATCTATTGATGGATTATCAGGGCAGGTACCAATTCCTACACTGGGCCTTCAGAGGATCAGGAAAGTCTACGAGGTTCTTCAAACTAGTGGCTATCATATCTCTTTCTAGACCTGGAAAAATCCTTTCTCCTCCAGCCCTTTGTGGGAACCCTGGAGGCAACAGTCATACTCATGCTAGCATGGTGTGTCTTCAGCCCCGCCTGTAGATCAGGAAAAAGCAGACCAAGTTCAGTAAGGTTTTTTCAGGTAGAAAAGGTTTAGAGAAAGGTGAGGAAATCAAAGCTCAGTGGCTGCAACTAGCTGTATCTTTTGATTTGTGTGACAGCACACACGGGAGTCCTAGTGCCCCTTTACCCAGACCAGCACCCCTTCAGAGAGTCCCCAGTTCCCATCTAAACCCCAGACTTACCCACAGAAACCTATGGAGGCAGAAAGTCCATCCTCAGCTGCCCATGGTTGAGTTGTATATCTGAACCTCAGAAGCAGGACAACATTCTCCATGTTTTGTGGTGTCTCTGGCACTCTTTTCTACTTCAGACATCCTAAGGTGGGGACAGAAGCCAGGAGATCTCATTTGCCATGAGAAGTGTTACCTATTTATGGTGATGCATGATAGATATATGATTTGTCTCTGAACTGTTAAGAATATGTTAATGCTAACAAGGTACCAAGAGAATAGAGACCCTTTTTTCCATGATTACACTTACCTACGACTTCAGTCATCTTACAGGTCCCGCAAGAAATCAAGGAGGATGTCTTCTAGGGAATAGCTGTTCTGGAGTCATTTCAATTAAGGGAAGTTGTTTCAGTCTTGTGGTTTGAAAAAGTTATCTACTGGGGGGAAAAGAAAAGGAAAAAATAATAAAAGGAAATAAGCTCCTTACACCAGTGGTTTGACACTACCAAGCTGTACTTTTATATAGAGTCAGAGCATATACATAAAGTAAGCACAAAATGCACATGCAGTTGTGATTCCAGGATGTTTGTAATGACAAGTTAGATTGTAAATTATTTCTTTGGAGGGCAGAAAGCACAGTGAAAATAATGTATATTATTCATAAAAATGATTGTCCTGTTCACTTGTATACCTCTGCAATTTATTCTGTAACAGCTTTTTACTTCAAAGAAATCACTAGCTAATGACATCTCAAACTTAAAAAAATCCACTTATTCACAACCCTGTCCCTGAGGGAATTCCTGCATGTTATCAGAAATTTTTCCAAAGATCATTAACAGATATTACAAACCAATTGAAACTGAGTATTTTCTTTGCAAATTACTTTTAAATTTAGAGCTATTGAAAAAAGACATTGAGTGATTTAATTTACTTAATCTGTCTACAGATTGCAGCTATGTGCGTATCCTGTGATTGCATTTCCAACAAAAAGCATATATAACTATCCCTAATAGGGATATTTTTCTAAATTATCATACAAGATCAGTAAGATCTCTGCAGATATTAATGTTTACTTTTTCATTTAGAAAATTGCACTCAAGAAAGAAATGGGCATCTTTATTCTGTTGTTATTTTAGAAATAATAGCACACCATAATACTTATTTTACCTGCTATTTTAATTAAAACTCCAATAATCATCATATCCTTTGAGACTATGTTCTACTGATTTTTCTGAAAAATCACTGTATTTTCGTTAGGCTGAGAAGACAATGTTTAAGAAACACCTTACGCAGCAATGAGTATACCAAAAGAGATCCTCTGTCTTGCACCAATCCAAAACAGCAAGTTAATTCAGCAGAATAGGGATGGAGATTGTATCTTATTCTCCACCTTATTGCCTTAAACTCCTCCCAGAGAACCTTATGCGTTTCAGCACCACTTCTGCAGGAAGTATGGAAAATCTCTTCCCCCATGAATATTTAGCTTGTAGCTTCCTAGCTAGGGTTCCTGATTTCATTGCAGATAAGAGATAAGGACTTGGGCAGATTTTGAAGATATTTACTTTGAATGACAGTGAACATGGCTGCTGTACTTTATATACTGCTCAGTCCTGATCCTGTGTTACACATGCTTTGCCAGGCCATTCTCGATAGACATGTGAGCAAAGCATGGATAGTTTGAAGAGGTGAATCGGGATTAACTGCTGGGAAGTTCAACTCAGCTGAGCTAGGGACTGGCCAGAGACAGGAGCAGAACGTGGATTTTAGATGTCTTAAGATCCTTCTTATCAAAAATTCAGGTGAACTTGTGTGTGGGTTGGGAATCTGGACTTGCACATCTATATCCCACATGAGTTTCAGTCATCCCCTTTTGTGGCTTTGGGCCCAGAGACAGCTATTCAGAGAAGGACCCAGATTTTTCACAGAAAAATTTTCATATCTTGCTTTAAGTGGTGGGAGAAGTGTACAGGAAGGGTGACAAAATCTGCACCTTCCTCAAATACTCTGCATCTTCCCATCGACAGGGTCAGAGGTCTGGGACCAGTCTAAAGACTTCTCCATTCCCAGTACTATTTAGCTCTCACTCTCCTGCTGTCTTCCTTTCCTGGGTTACGATAAAAAGATCACACAATGAAAAGATTTTTTTTCCCAGTGAATCAAACTGCATGGGTCAATTTACTTAAGGAAATTTTGAAACTGTGTCAGCAGCTGAAAAAATTACTCCCTGAGCTACCTGTGGTCCAGGTTTGTCCTGTAAATATTGGGAGGCCGTAAATCTTTACAAAGGTCCCACACTATTAGCTTGACAACTTGTTCCTACCCACCATCCTGTGATGGTATGTGGGCGTGAGAAAGAAGACGAAATGGCTGCTACTGAACAATTAGTATCTGCACAGGTTATTGCCTTGATTTTAACCCATGCTGCACTCAGATAAGCAAAGTAGGAGGGTGTTACTCTCTTTTTTCCCCATAAAGGTGCAGCATCTCAAATTTTTCACATTCCTGCTCTCCATTCACCCCCATGACCTGCTCAAGACACTCTTCTAGTCATGGTCTGAACCCCTAGTTTACAGCCATAATAGCACTGCTACTGTCAGTAGCTGCTTCTGTGAAAACCAACTGTTTCTTAGGACCCCCTCTTTTTAGATGTGTCTGCCCCACCTTTCTGCCACGCATGCACAAGTGGCATTGGAGTGTCAGTTCATATGGTGCACATGGAGAGCCAGAGCCCCAACACATTTGCTAGTGGCTCTCCCCTGTCACTAGCAGTGCAATCTCTTGTGTAAACCCAGCTTCAGGATGAGTCGGTTCAGTGCTGCGTTTTCCCTCTCTTCTCTCCCTGCCTTCCCACTCCCAGGTGCCCTGTGTTGCTTCTGCTTTAATACAATCAGCTGCTTGGTGCTCTGGGCTCCTTCCAGGGCTCCTTCTACATGGAGACTTGTGACAGAAGCCACCACTGTGCCTCCATCAGGGGTGACCTGGACTTTCCACCTGCCGGCATCGGGTGCTGTGCCGTCAGCTGCCAAACTGGCACGGCTCCACCGGCTGCAGCAGCTGAGCACTTCTCTTGTCACTCAAACCAGGACATCTCCACGGATTCTGATAACACATCTGCTAATTAATGCCCGTTGTGATCACTGGTCAGATCCTCAACTGGGATAAATTGAAATGGGTCCATTTAAGCCTGTGACAATTAGTGGTAGCTTAGAGATGACCCGGTGGTTTTCTCTATGACATGAATATACGTCTTGTTGAAAGTGAATAAAACTCAAAAAAAAATTGCACAGAAGCTACCAAATGAACAGCAAACGAAATGATTGCCGGTAACTCCCAGCCCAGGCCAAATTACGATGGTGACAAAGTGATAACCACAGGTATGTTAACAACTCTCTGAGCTAACCAAGCTCCTTGTAATAAAAATAATTAATGATACTAGATGTGCTTTTGGATACATTCACCTTTCTGTAAAGAAAAGGTAATTTGTCTGTCTTTAAAAAAAACAGACTATCAGGAAATTTGAAAGTGATTCTACTAACATGTAAGCAGAGTGTTTTACATTATAACAATAGAACAGATCAAATCTATTCTTTAATTCAGTTTTTAAGACTTATAAGCAATATCAGTAAGTGAAAAGGAACAGCCTAAGAATTTTCTTGGAGGTTTTTTCTGCCATTTGTCAAAATTTCATTTCAATTAATACTTCCATCCTGTTAGGCTGTATCGCCAGTCCTCTCAACCATAAAAAACAGAGTTGTAGTA
Organism: Pipra filicauda; assembly: GCF_003945595.2. NCBI lineage: Eukaryota > Metazoa > Chordata > Aves > Passeriformes > Pipridae > Pipra > Pipra filicauda. The sequence continues at coordinate 370,278 of NW_024105020.1, read as the reverse complement.
GGTATTAAATCCTAAACAGAGGTGAGTAAAGCATTCAGGAAAGAAAGAAAAAGTTTGATAGGTTGTGTCAAAAGGAACTGCTGTTATAATTTATTATTTGTTAAGCGCTGACAATACGCTCAGTTCTGCTGATTAAGTTTTTTTGAGCAAGTTCTACTGATTATCTTCTGAGGACAACACACTTTACTACAAAGAAGATATGTGACAGCTATCAAGACTTTTGCTTTCAAGACTCACTTAGTAAAACAATTACATGCCAGTTATGCAGGTTTTATGAAAAAAAAAAGGAGAGAAAATGCATAAACTGAGTAAATATCATGACTTTTGTGTTCACTAATTTTCCTACTCCAGATCTCTCACTTCAGTACTGTCTGACAACCTCAAAGTTACACTGAGATTTGAGGAAGATCTAAAGCCTCATCCCTGCTTATATTCAGTTTTTAAGCATCATGTTATATTAGAAGCAAGCACACAGGCTATATCATTAGGATCTGTCTTTGGATCTGGGACTCACTCCCCGGGAAGGGCAGAGAAGGCTGAATGGGGCCAGCCTGAGACAGACAAAAATCTGAGCAGTTCCAGACTCACACATATGTTTCCTTCATGCCACAAAGACAGAGCTAGGCAGTGCTCTACTCGTAGGTGTAGACCTGACCTTAAAAAGACTTTTGGAGGTGCAGGTGCCACAGGGGAGCATCTTTCATATCCTGTTGGGTTCTTGCTAGACTGTCAGGGCTGTTTCTCTAGCAAACCTACTGTTAAGTCACTCCGGCCTGAGATATAGGCACATTTTTAGAGGGCATCTAGGAGTCAGCGATGTTGGTTTTCTGCTGGTCTAGAGCCATTGCAGCTATTCTATTCCTGAGAGTCCAGGTGAACTTTGTGCCTGTTTTGTATCTACTTCAGCATGTAAAGGAAACAGAGTTTCTTCCGCCACCTTTACCCTTAGATCATTTATGTACAGTTTACCTCCTGGGTGGCTGATTCCCCAAAACAGCCATTTGACAGCAAAGTAATGTGCATGCATCTGTGTGTACAAAACAAGGGACGGGGCTGAGGACTGCTCTAAGAACTCTGGCTACATTTGCATGTCAGGAGGGTGCCAAAGAGGCATTGTCCCTTGCCCCAGCCAGGCAATACCTATAGGATTTCAAATCACAACGATACCAGAGTTCCAGCTGCACAGATGATCTTACAAGAAAAATTTCCTTTTGTCTGCTGCTATCCTTTAGCCTGCACACTTCCCTAAATCCCACCAGCATGCTTTTTTTGTCACTGACAGAGAGAAGTGAATTCTTATATAAATCCTTTGTGTGAAGATCAAACTGTGTGCATGTAGAACTGTTATTTTTTTAGGGGAAAATCCGCCCTAAAATAATCATTCCATGTTATCCTCCTCACAAAGCATCTGTGCTGCCTTTTAAAATGCATTCAAGGCCACCCTCAAGACCAGAGTCAGTGCTGGCAGGCAGTGAGTTGCAGCTGAAGTCTCTGTGCATGCGAGGAGGGCAGACCGTGGGCAGCCCAGGGCAGGACTGGGGTCAGGGGCAATGCAGCTGGAAGAGACCGTAATCTGAGTTGCTCCTTGCAGACAATGTCAGCTTTTGTACTGATAGAAACTTGTGGGGCAACGTGGGAGCTGGGCTGGATCATGTGAAAAAGGTGTTTCTTTACCTAGCCATCTTGGACTCCTCAAACATCCAGCTGGCAGACCCTGAGGTTTCAGTCAAATCTTGTAAGTTAACAATACTTTAGTAATAGACCGAGGAGTGGAGGATTTGTTTGAGAAAACATAGCCTTTCATTCATGAACTTGGAAACCTTTGTAATGGAGGGGAGAATCAGAAAAATGATCAGTTGATAAGAGTACTATTGGGAGATTCTTTTAAAAAAAAATATTAAGGAAGAAAACCCCCAAAACAGTAGTACAACAACAGTTTTAGGATCAACTTCAGTGCTCCTTGATGTTACACTATTTAACAATTTGATTACCAGCTAGAAAAATGATCAGGTATTAAGCCCCCCAAGCATGGAGGAGTAGCATGACTCATTGTAGCAGCTTATCTTTGGGAAGCCTCCCTCTCTTCCTCTTTCATCTTTCTCTTCTTCTTTCTCGCTTCCTATGCTCACAATTGCCTTGAATACAATACAGTCAGAGTTTTACAGCCAGCTCTAATTTTCCCAGAAGGTACAGGTCTTTAAAAGCAGCCCAAGTTCTTTTACTCAGGACCGTAAAAATGGACTTGCACTCCAGTGAAACTATCTAAAAGATAGATGAACCAATTCTATTAAAATAAAAACATTCTACCTTTGTCCATTCCCCAGCAAAGTTTCTGCCAAAGCCGGAACTAAACCCTAATCTAACTTATATTAAAGTGGAGAAAAATCAACTTCCTTTCACTCCCCCATTCATTTTCCACCACTGTGATTTACTAAATTTCAGGCAAGCCCATGACCAAGAGCAGCAGGGCCAAAAGGGGCTGGATGTGCCTTATTCCTGGCCCAAATGGAAGCAGGAAATACTAAACATCTTGCATGGAAGCCTGTTCTTATCAGGTTTATAGCCCAGCTCTTTCTATCAAAAGCAGCGAGGATAGTACACAGTTCAGAAATGCATCCAAGCATATGGGAGTCTATCTACACTAATCCTCCTTTTGAGCTTCATCCAGCACTAAATCAGAGCCACACCGAAGAGAGGAATAATGCAATAACTTGTGGAAAAAACATGGCTCTTCTCTACTAAAATAGGGAAAATCAAACATGACTCACTTTTCTCCTTAAAAATTGTTGGAGGAATACTAACAATGTAAAGCATGGCAGAGACTGGGGAAAAAAAAAAAATCGGGTACCACTTTAACTTGACTGCCTGAGACTATAGATCCCTGTGCGGAGCAGGCTACATGCGCAGGGCAGTCATTGCTGGGAAAGCACCAACGGCCTTGGAAGAGTAACATGATAACTATACAGGTGACAAAACTCACCTGCAAGGATATGAAAACACCTTTTTACAGAGTTAACCTGCACCATGCTCACAGCGTTGTGGCTGCAGCCACCACCTCCCCCAGTCCTCTAAGAGTATCACTGCAATAATTCAGGGAAAGGAGTGATGCACAGCCTTATTTTCCCTGCCGGAATACGGGACGCTCTGTCTATGGGAGAGAAAGGGCTTTGCTGAGCTCGTCAGAGGACAAGAGGGCCATACGGCTGTGGCAAGGCCATCGGTGCTAGCTTGGATGTGGGAACAGAACGAGCAGAGCAGTGACACCCTACTCCCCACCACAGCTTCACCTACTGAAAGCTAAAGCAACAAAAAAAGCAGAAAGACAAGACCTACACCAACTGCTTGAGACGCTGTAGCAGCAGTGGCATACGCTGTCCGGGGCTTGAGCCCTTCATTGCTTTTTCCCTATGTCCAAAGCAAAAAAAAACAATTTTCCTAAGAAGTACAACCCTGCTCCACAGCCTCCAAATGCCACTTTGTGGATCTCAGACAGGGTACAGAAACAAAAGTGTTCAACAGCAGTGCCTCAGGAGTGCTGAGGGGTTAGGGAGCTGAAAAAGAGATGTCAGCTGACAAAATGATGTGGGTAAGTCAGGGGTACAAGTTAGGAGAGGGTTTGGCTAAATAGAGACAGGAAAAATAAATACAGCTCCAAGCACAAAAGCAGGTACAAGTGCAGAGTCAGCTTAGGACTTGCAAAGAGCCTATTTTTTCCATACATAAGCAACTTCAAACTAGAATTTTCTTGATCACACATATTGCCTTTTCCTAATTAAAACTGAGAGAAATCATATTTATCTATTTTCTAAAAGACAGAAATCAGTATGTGACTCCCAGTTCTTGAAAATTACTGACTAGAATCTCATTTGGCATAACTCAGCCTTGCTATCATCGAATCATAGAATCACAGATTTGTTTGGGTTGGGAGGGACCTTAAAGACTGTCTAGTTCCAACCCCACTGTCGTGGGCAGAGACACCTTCCACTACAGCAGGCAGCTCAAAGTCCCATCCAACCTGGCCTTAAACAATTCCAGGGATGGGGTATCACAGCTTCTCTGGATAACCTGTTCCAGTACCTTACTATCCTCATAGTGAAGAATTTCTTAATATCTAATCTAAAACTACATTGACATCTACAGAGCACCATATCTTTACCCTAGCTTAAGATCTGCTCCCATATGCCGTTTCTTTAGAACAACTTGTCTTCCCCTTTTTCTTTTTTTTTTTCTTTTTTTTTTCACAATATGCATCTGGTTTAAGGTGACTTTTTCTTTTCCAGCATATGGAGCTGAATGATTATGATGATTTATATTTATTTTAAATCACAGCCTATTAAATGGAAAAATAAATGCTAATATGTTGATATGGTTTACTTCTGAATGAATTATTGATATGAATGAGTAGTTGCTGCTATCATAATTACTGTTTATTAAATAAATATATTTTGAATTAGAGACCCTTGATTAAGAAATCACATTTTTGTCTGAAAATTGTTTCCCTGCTGCTAGTATAAGAAATACCTCACATTACTCTCTATAAAAAAAAAAAAGCCAGTGAAATGATTCTTTTTTTATCTTTTCCTTTGCTCTGTGAACTTGGCAGCGCTTTGTGCATATTCCCTTTCACTGCTTCACTCCTCTAATCAGTTAAGTGAGGCTCTTTCCCCTCTGTTGTTTGTGTGGATCTGTCACATAGCACCTAGAGACACAAAAAACCATTTTAAATAGGAAAATGCAAAACACAAAAACTAAAGGATTAAGGATCAGATACCTGAAACTCCTCTCAACATTTTCTTTCAAGCTGAGCACGTTTCAGATTAATAGTGACTCTTTAACATAAATAATGATCTAATGAAATAAATATGAAATTGAAAGAATCATAAAAAGAATTTTACATTTAAGAATACCATCTGTGTAACACTTAGCCTAACAATGAAATCATTTCAGTGCCAGAACAGCTCACTCCGCTTCTAGCACAAGTTACAGGAGAGGGTAATGGCTTTGCAGAATGGCATAAAAGTCTGAGTTCAATCGCACAAGGAACACCTGGGTTCAAACTTGCTGCACTTCACACGGACAATGGATCTCACACATGAGTTTTGAACTCTCCCCTGCTAATGTTTCCACCTCGAGTCATCACGAATTTTTCGCACAGCTGCCGATTTTTGTCTCAAGGAAATTTAGATACTGGAGAAGATTTTATGGGTCAGCATGAGCAGATCTTGCATCAACTGTTACACTGATTCTCTGCTTTTCAACTGTGCAATCCAGAGTCAGTTTTGTCAGACTGAAGTGCACAGGACTCAGAAACAAGACCCTCTTAATTATATCTGTACAAGAAAACTTTGCCCATAAAGCATTTAGGATTTAACACCGGACCTAATGTCAGTTTTTAGGAACAGTGTCCTAAGGTACCGGTCTGTCTGGGCATGCAGCAGAAAGCTTCATGTCACAGGATGGAGATCCCATTTTTGTGAACAGGGAAGCCAAGCTCTTGCTATGTGCAAGGCAGTGCAACAGAACCGTGTGGAACACAATGGAGATTGTTTGTTTATACCAGCCTGGGAGAAGGGAACATATTTGTTTTGAGTGAGCTGTGTTAGAATACATATTGTTTTATATGCCCAGGCCTCATTACGCCATGTTAGTCTTCAATATGGATCAGATCCTAAAGCTGCTCGACATACTGAAATAAATGTGAGTTCTACCCACAGAACATCTCCAGACTTAGGCCTCATGTCTGTCAATGTCATCTCAAAAAAACAAATGTTCAAAGAAGAAAAACAACAAAAGTATCTTAGAGATTGTGGAGGATGCTCACGTGTGGCAGATGTCTTTCAAGGCGATGCTGAGGAATTACTTGGAGAGAGAAAAATCCTTGTAGCAAGAGTGGAGAAGAGAGCAGGCCTAAAAAAAAAACCAGAGATAATTAAGTTTCACTGGAAGAAATATGGTTTGTTCATATTTTAGAAGTTATTCTGAAACCAAGAGGAAATTCTTCCTTCACATGAGTGATGCAGCCACATTAACATCTCCTCGGGCACAGGTGGCCACAGCCCACATTTTGCTTAAAGATATAATTGTAAGGGCGTTCACAGAGGAAGAGTTAAAGCGCTATTCAACAAACAACCTGAAGTGCTGTACACTGTATTCATATAAGGGAAGGTATGAGCCAACGGAAAGAGATATTCAGCTGCAATCAAAGAGGATCTGAACCTAACTGAGTGCTCACATGACAGTTAGGATCATTTCGGATCCCTTCCAATGAAGATAAAATAGCATCAAAAGCAGGGAGGCTTTTTTCTTTCTTTTAGGGATGAAAACACATCATCATTAGTCAAATTTACTCTGAACTTCCACCTTCTCATGTTGATTTGTACTCAGGTTCAGTAAACATATCTTTCCATCAAGGTAAATAAATGTAAAAGCCTATGAGTAACTTAATTGCTTAATGATGGATGCAGTATGGGGTGTAACACTGTTTCTGACTATACTGTTGAAGTTAACGACCTCTCAAAAACACCTATTATACAGCTTGGCAGTAAAAAAGAAATCTGTTCCTTCTTGAAAATCTGCTTATAACATTTCAACCACTTTCCAATCATTTTTATCTAGTGTTAGGGAGGAGGTGGAAACCTCTGAGGAAAATTTTCGAGGTGGACCAATGTAAAATGGAATTTATTCTGTTAAGATGCCATCCTTTGAGGGCCTGCATGGCACAGAGAAATTAAGCTTGAGAAAAGCAGAGAGCCCACAGTGAGGGCAGAAGTTACACAGAGTGTAGGAAATATCTCCAAATTAAAATGGCCACGGTATTGAGTAGGACCATTCAGTTGGGTGAGTGGGGGGCTCAGTCCACAGATGTCAGGCAAGAGCCTGATCTTGGATACATAGCACACACCTAGGGACATCTGGGAATGTGTCCTCCTGTGTCCTTGCATGCCTAGTGCCCTGGATTGAGAAGGACCCATGGGAGAAGCCGTTGTTCCCATTAAAATCAAGCTGCTTAATAGAGGTGCAGGCAAAATCAGCTCTCCAGTGAGAGGACAGTGAGGGAGGAGGGTACACCAAGCATCTGAGAGTGAAATCTGGCTCGTGGTGGGCAGGAAGGCAGTGTGTAGAGGCACAGCTGCCAGCTTGACATGATGGATCAGGAAAGATACTAAGGAGCTGCGAGAGTCCAGGCAACAGAAACAAAGCAAAAGATGAAAAAGCAATATGTCAGCCCATCTTTACAATCTATCAATTAAACAATCATCCACTTCCAAAGGAGTCTGATGTCCTAAGCAGTACACATCCCAGTACATGATTGCTACTGTGATGGAGCGACAGGCTTACCAAAAGCAATGAATAATAATAATTATTAGTAGCGCTAATAATTTAGGTTAGGTTGTTCTGTAGTGAACCCCTCTGAGGAAATAACACGGTTGGGCATTTTGGCTTCATTCTATAGTCCCGTACCAGCTTTACTCAGACTGCTGAAAAACAAAGGTGTGTTCAAAATTGTCCATTACATGGGAGGCTTGTGCCAAAATCTCACCCTCCTTCAGTAAGGCAGCACTGGTGAGCGCCGCAGAGTCGCCTTCAGCTGCTTTCTCCAAAACCCTGAAGCTTTCAGAAACATGCATTTCTGCTGGCATCACTCAACAGCTCATTGTTAGGATTTGTTCTCATTGACATGCATGAACTGAGACTGATGTACAGGGTGATCCAGAGTGGCAGCCTTCAGCCCTAAAAGTGGATGCCTGCTTCCCTTATAGAGTCCAGGGACTCACACTTGACTCAGAAGGATATATGCAAAAATTATCTTTCCTCTCTCATTTGCCTGTGTTAAGCCTAAGTGTGTTCAGCCAAATTAGCAATCAGGCAAACTGTGCATGCAGAAATCTGCACTTGTACAAACTGCATTTTTTTTAAAACATTCCAAGATTAAATATCTTGACAAAAGATGAAAACTCTTTAACAAATCTGCCCCTAGAGAAAAGAAACATTTTTTTTATTCCATTTACTGTCATATGACATATAGTTGAACACAGTCCTATAGGTTGATTTGTTGCTTTAAATAATGTCACTAACATCCAGATATCAATGTGATGGTGTAGAAAAAAAAGTTCACATTGAGCTAGATTCAATTACAGACCTAGAAATTGAAATTAAGTCTGATGCTAGATGCTTAATTCATGTGTGTTTGACTGAGAAAAGGAGTATCTGGTTTACCTTGAATTTCCTGCCTTAGTGTGGTGAAAACATGACCCATTGCATTAATTAAAAAATAGTTTTCGAATGTAACTTAAGTGGTATTGCACTGGCAGGAGAAGACAAACACCTTTTTGTCCTTGACATGTTATGTGATATAAAGGAAGCTGCTCAATAGCTTTTTTCTTGATTCTTAGCTATGTAGGTCTTACAATTTTCATTGAAGAACAGGAAAAGGTATGATGACATCTCCCAGTGAGAAGCCAAAGATTCTTCTTTAATAAAAAAATATTTAAGCATTTATTCCTCCAAATCCATAACCCTCTTGTGAACATGCCGTTTGAAACAGGTGTCTATGGGCAGTTATCACATATGTCACGTGCATCCATCCTTATCTCAATCAGGTGTACACCTAGGTTGATATGTTCACATTTAACACCCCAAAATCCTCTGTCATAGCAGTGGACTTTCAACCAGCACATGTTCGACTACTGATTTCACATATGCGGCTGGGACTAACTTTTCTCCTAATATGGTGATGGCACAGGCACTACTTAAATGATTCCTGAGCCTTGTAAATATACACCAGATGTATCTTTTGTAAATGTTACATTTTTCAACATCTCAGCATTTGTGAATAGTTGAAAGCGATGCCAACCATGCTTTAATGGGGCACAGAAGCATAGTGCATTCAAAGAAATGGCACACCATTGCAATAGTCAAAATTACAAGCGCTGTCAAAAAGCTACATTTTCACTTTATTGATTAGCACCAGGTAATGCAGCACTCCACATTGCACCCTCAGACGTGCCTCTTTCAGCTGATGATATTTCCCTGCACATGGGTACACAGAAAGGGATATGGAGCTTCCAGGGCTGCTCTGGGGGAAAAAGGCAGAGAGTCCTGGAGAGCCACATTGCCCCTGTCCCAACCACCATGATGGTCAGAGACGGAGCAAGAAGGGCTGTGGGGACCACCACTCCTGCAGCTGTGGTCGCCACCAGCTGCCAAGAGCAACCACAGGGGTGTGCCCGCCTTCCAAGAGCTGGGGAAGGAGCGAGGTGCACCTTTCCCATTGGCACTGATGCAGTTTGAGGCTATGATACACTTTCCAGCAGCTCAGGCTCCTCTTGCTTGGTCCTTCCTTGTTGCTGAGGTAACTCAGCACAAGGAGAGGCATCTCCTGCTAGGGATTTCTCCTGGGGCATAGGGTGAATTCATTCAGCTGTAAGAAGAAGCCATATCCTGGGTTTTCCCAGACCCCTCTTTTTCCCTAAGCTTTTCCTGGCTTTCCTGTGTCATTGTAGAAATCTCACAGAAGACCCAGAAACACCTGTGTGTAACAGATTATGGGAAATGTCCATTTCTACCTCCTGGTACTTGCCCTATCCATCACCACCACATCCTGATTACCTCAGTGGTCTCCCTGTTAGCACCAGGCAGTAAAATGAGCTGTCAAAAATCAGCCATCACATTTGCCTGAAAATGCACTTCTTAGAAAGATTTGTCCCCCAGCTGTCCCACAGATAAGAGGAAAGGCCTTTATAATACTGCACAGTTACTATTATTTGCAAGGCAGAGTGCTTTTGCTCAGTGAATTTTGTGCTGGAATTGCACAGTGCGACTCAGTCCAGCAAATCAGCTAAAATCAGAGCTAGGTGACACAGGACAATAAACTTAGAGGGAATGGACTAGACATAATGCCCCACTACAAGTATTATTTCCAAATTCACAGGCTTGCAAATTAAAATGTCCCTGGATCACTGCCATAAAAAAGAACATTAAAAATCAGGGGAAGAGGTCTGGGCATCTGTTAGAAGCATCTAATATATACCAAATGTGTATGCTGAGCTTCTTAGATATATGCGTTGCTGAAATATAGCCTACAATTAATGTAAAAGCAGAAATATTTTAATTGTATTTTTCCATTTGATATTCAAATGAAAAAAATATATCTTATTAAACACAACACTTGGCTTTGCTATTTTAATAAAAAATAAGTTGTTGAGGAAAAGAAAAGCAAAACTACTGATTCCTTTCCTTATGATGATCAAATGAGTCTTTCATGTTTGTATCTTATACTTCACTTTTTAGCATTTCGAGGCAAATAGCAGATATCAAAACTTAGTAAATAATCAAAGACTTATTCGGTTTTCCAAACTGTCATGCTGCTTATCTTGTAATAACTGATCTCTTAGGTAGCATAAGCTATTTAATTGCTACTGAAGATTATTTGAATGAAAAAAGAGACGACATTCTCCCTTACCCCTCAAAAAGACAAAACTACATTCTTCAAAAAGACGCATGCCGACAGATAGATTCTGATCTCTTCTACACATGCACAAGTGCAATAGCTAATTTTACAAGATTTGATAGGAGCTGCGTATCTGAGATTACACCCTGTACTCCTGACTGCACATTCCACATGGAGAACGACTTAATTTGGAAATAATTTTTGTTGTTGATAAATCCAAACTCTGAATCTATTAAATTATTTTTAAAAACTGCTCCTGCATTTTAAAGGGACTTTTTACAGTGTTGGCAAAGTGCGTATTCATGCATCCCCCCTGACATGATAGACTGTAATGGCTCCAGTCTGTCATGTCAACCATCTGCATATTAAACAGTCCCTAAGTACACATTGACACAGCAGACCCTAATAGCTCTGAAGCCGTAACAATCTATTGAGTCAATAATATGCATGTTAAAGAGCATCTCCTCTACTTCCATCAATATCTTTTATCTTTTCCTTAATTTGTATCTTCTTTTTATATGTATATTCAGAGTTAAAGTTTTAGGAACCTTTATCCTTTAACGTGCTGCCGCAGATGTGAAACATGTGGCACAGAGAGGCATATGCAGTAGCAAAATCATTCCTTAGTATCTGGGCCAGACCTTAAAATGAGGACTATAATATTTTTATGCTGGCAGCACACATTCTTCCAGATAAGGTGGAAATAGCCCCTTTTTTCTGCTAGGCCAGACCTGGTGCTAGTGAAGAGCCCGGGAAAGGTTCCTGATGATTTCACAGGCTTTGGATGGAGCCCAGTGTGATGATACTCATTTCCTATTATACATTTCCTTCTAATTAAATGAAATAGGTCACCAGAGGAAAGTGAAACAAAAGGCAAATGTATTTACTTACGGTAATATCAACCCCCCAAAAAAGACAATCAGAAACAAGAGAAAAGATAATACAAAACACACCATCTCTTTATTAACTTGAAATTATGTCTGGTACCACAGTCTTAATTCATTCCTGTATGGTTCCAAGATCTTTTCTAACATGGAAGAGGGAGATTGTTATTTAAGCATAAGAAAACGGTAACTTAACCTCTTTTGTCTAAAAAAACAGATAGAAAAATCTTAATTTTCTTTTCCTCAACTTCACATCACTGTACCATGCTGTGATTCTCTCGCACTCTCATCACAGAACTTTCCCATCTTCTTCCACTCCTCTTGCTTTTTGTACGCATCAGGATTTGGCTCATTTTTAAAAGTGAAACTGAGGTGCAGTTTATGTTTCCAAAAGGTAGACCCAAGGACAGAGAGGCCACTTGACCCTATCGGCAGATCTTAGTTGGCCTCAATTCCCCTCTCCTTTCCACTAATTTGACACCAATGTATCTTTGATGCACGTAGGGATTTATTCCAGTGTATTCTGGATTAACTTTCATTCCAGTGAGGGCAAAATCATGCTACTCTCCCTATTGCTTTCCAGGAGTGTGCAATTCATCCTCCCCCTGCCTTGCACCGTTTCACGTCACCAGGCACACCAGACCAAATCATCTACTCCTGTGCCTCATTCAGGGCAGCATCCCCTAACCTCATGACAAGCATTGAAGGCACCTGCCCTCTATTAAGTCCTCAGTAACTTCTTGTAGCCTGCTTTTCTTCCCAATGCAATAGCAGAGAAGCTGATCAGATGCCCACATGCATGCTGAGGGATTTGCCCAACCATGAGGCCAGCCCTCAAAGCCCCAGACTAGTGCATACATTTCATCCTGTGTGTGTTATCAGGACAGGACTTTCTAAACTGTGGATAGCACAGTACTCACACAGCCACAATAATCATTATTTGAGTTTATCCACTGAAGATCGAGAAAACAGATTTGATTTAGTTTTGGATGGGTACATTTTTTTCCTAAATGAAAAAAAGCTGTTGAAAAAACCAAAGCAGATGAACAAAAGCTAAAGAAGGGGTGCCATGAAAAAAAAAAAAAGACAAAAGCAAATGTCAATGAAAGTCCTGCTATCTACATTGCCTGTATTTCCTTTAGCTGAGGGAGGCAGCCCAAGTGGAACTCTGGAAGGCTTGTTCCTGTGGGAAACAGTTCATTGTCAACTCCCCTCTGTGATGCTACAGTTCAACACCAAATTAGAGACATAAAGCACAGTCCTCTCTCTGCAATATTATGGGTACAGCCATGTCCGTTTGAGAAAAACATGTCTTCTCTGGACCTACTGCAGGAGTTCTCCTTTGTTATTCACTCTAGTCAACTCTGGTACTTGCTGTGTAGCAATCTGACATCCCAGACCAGTCCAGCCCTGGTGAAGGTAGGAACGTCACACAGCAACCACACAGGAGGTCTGGATTATTTATGACGCCCATCTACTCCCTTGGCCCTTCTGTTTGTACCTGACAAGTCTTGTAGGCTTCTCAGCACCTAACAGTTACCAGATGATGGTAACAAAGGACAGGAGGAGGGCTGCTGGCCACACAGCCAGAAAGAGAGTCCTTCAACACAAATCCTCTGCACCTAGGATTATTGGGTTGGGTAACTCTCACTCTGGGTGGCCAGCATTTCCAGAAATTTATGCAGAGAAGTCACCCAGTCCAACCCCACGGACTTAAAGCAATTGATACCTGCCTCCAGGTAAAAGAAGAACCATCAACCTCGGTCAGTAAATGAGACAGGTAAAGGTGATGAAAAGAGGGTAACTGAAAGAAATGCAATGCCATATGCAAAGTGTTTCATGTTCCCCCAGCAACTTCCTTGTGCATGCTGCAAATGCAAGGTGGGCTCTTCAGAAAGGGCCTCACTTCCTCCCACCATATCCCCCTCCTGCACACCCTGTCTCAGCTGCAGCTGAGCCTACTCCAGGCTGTCTTGACCCCGAATGGAAAGATTCCGGTAACTCCAGTGAAGAGGGCTCTGTATCCTTAGGCAAATGTGGGAGAACAAAATTTGGGCAGGGTTATGATTTCACTGCCTGTGTGCATAGAATGTCTCTTTTCCTGTACAGAGGAATGCTGGCCACCCTTCCCACTTTTTTGGTTCTCAGTGTTCATCACTGCACCTGGAGTTATCTCCCATTTACCAGGGAGTTGCTTTAAGTGTCTGACTCAGTCACATATGTTTGGCTCCCTTATTCAGAGTAAGATTTGGCCTACTAGCTGTGAAAACAGCTTATATCACATGTGTTGCAAAGCCTAGCCAGAACAGGCTGAATAAAGGATGAAGTTTAATCATGGAAATGTTGACCTACAAATAGAGAACAAAATGTTAAACCACATGGTATAGGGTGCTGCACGCCCCAAATATCGAGGAGAGGAAAGAAGAATTGAACACATTTGGAAAGTAAAGCTTACTGTTTGGGGTTTGGTTGGGTTTTTTTTTTACTTTTTCTTTCTGCATATTCAGAGAGTCAGACCCACACTGTTCCCGCTCGCGATGACACCCTGGCATCTGAAGAACAACATGACACCCACCACAAAATGCTGCTGTTGGCTGGCGCCGTCTAAAGCAGCAAGGTTTGGTGAGGAAGGTGAGACTGCCAAAGGCAGGCAAGTGGGGGTGTCACAGAGAGCGGGACCTGGCCGACAATGTGACTCCAGTCTATGGAACCTGTACAAACTGGGGAGAGGTAAATGTGATGAGACTTGAACGCCCCTTTGATCCCATGTCCTTGAAAACTAGCAACGGGCTACCTCTTACAGCTGGGGAGTGTCATTATTTACAAACCACCTTTTAGCTGGGACCTTCTCACCTTTGTGGGTTTCACATAAAGAAAGGCAGTTTTTTTGTCAGAGAATCCATTTCCCTTTTTAATCACAGCCATCGCACAAACTGTGCTTCTCACAGGATGTGAAAACTTTATCATAGGCTTTATTTAACATCTTTTGGGGGGTTGCAAAACACAAAGAATAATTTTTTTAATCAACCATCTTACTCTCAGTAACTCAGGGGCTTTGTCTTTAGGTACACTGCACTTTAGAAAAATGTAGTTAACAGCAGTCAGCCAGGCCTTACTGACTGACAACTGTTTCTTTACAGGATTTCTATGTGCCGAGGAGCTGGACAGTAATATCCATTTGGTATTCATGGAAAGTACTTGCAGAACAATAATGACAATAATTGCTTCTGATTCTTGTGTTTACAACACTGCCAAAGTATCATTAGAGCCTTATTTATAGATAATAATGCTTATTAATCACACATATTTGAATTTTGGAATGTATTGGATTAATATTCTTTTGTAACTTGGTTCTGTATTACTGCTATGAAAAGCACTTTCTGAATGCAGCCCACTGGGAAGTGCTCGCTTCAGGAAAGTAAAAGCATCCAAGCCATCTGCAGGTGAGGGACAAAGGGCATACCTCTTCCTCAGCAGGCAAACGCCAAAGCTGGACACGCCATTTCAAAGAGCAGCTCCTTTGCACTAAAATCAGGGGCAGACTCCTGAAAAAAAAAGTACCATGAAAGGTGTGACAGTAGTGTCATGTTTGAGCTTGCTTTTTAATGCTCTATGAAAGGGTTTGCTTTCTACTGCTTTCTAAAGAAACCTGTTTTGAAGGTGAGAAATATGTCCATCTATCATCTCACTCTTTCTCACCATGGGTGAGTTTAGCCTGGACCTCAGGATTCCTTATCAGTCAAGAGGTTGTTAATGAGAAATATACTACAAAAATAACTTCTAATTTTGGTTATTAAATAATTCCAGCTTTTCTATATCAATATCTTCTGCAATTCAATAGCATGATAGAAGAAAAATAAGTTTTCTAAAAAGACAGTTAAAACAAGCAAAAATGTCACCCAAACCTAAAGACCAACTGCCATATATTCATATTCTCCTTTGTCTCCCTGTAGCCCATTACAATGCTGAAAAATACACCAAAGCAACTGCAGTACCAAACTCTTCAATTTTTAGTGTGTGGCCAGCACCATAAATTTGTGTTTAAATAAATAAAATCCATAACAGTGTAGAATGTCTATTATTATTATTACTGTTGTTATTTTATTATTATTATTTTCCTTGAGATAGTTCTTAAAATTTACAAAAGCTCTGTCAGTTTAGACACACATTTCCATCTGTTTGTTTTTTTTCCTTTTTACCCACTGCTGATCTAACATAACTACTGTAACAGCAGAAAATAGGGAAAATGGGAAGGGACAGAGGGAGATGTATTTTATTCTGTGTCTCTGTTTTGTGTTTTTTATGGTGCTCCCTGCACAATGAGGATAACCTGTTCCTCAGTGTCACAGCCCCATTGTCTCCAGGGATCTTTCACAGTGGCAGCAAAAAAGAAATAATTAAAACACAGAAGCTCTAAATTGTGAAGAACACTTGTGGCTTTGCTGCAACTCCCCCAAGCTGCCCCTGACCGATATATTTTAACAGATGAAAATTACAAAGTGGTGTTGCCCCTTTAAAATGTGCTTCTCCCATTAATATTCCACTGTGCTTTTCTCACTGTGTTTAGAAAGTGCCAGTATTGAGGTTTCCCAGGAATTTCAAACCTACCAAGACAGGCGGTGCTGAGCGCAGCCCAATCGTTTCTAGACGAAGCCCGGATTTAAAATTAAAAAAACCTAACAGAGAGGTTAGAGATGAAACCAGAGGAAAACTGACATCAGGATGCAGAGGGGAGCCTTGTGGGTTCCGCACAAAAAAGTGGTGCATCCCTCCCCCAGGGACCACAAGTCCTGCTGGGAGCCATGGGGCCAGCTTGTCCTGGGTTTTGCTGGGAGAAGGGTCATGACTTCAACCACCACTTGCAGACGAAGAAATTATCCCCTGAGTGTGGACATTGGTGGTGCAAAACTGTTTGGATTGGACCCCTTTCCTACTTGCAGCTTGACACCATCCAGCCAAAATTGATCTCAAAACTTGATAGTGTTGCACTGAGGGAACTTCGATCAGTAACCAGTTGTGTTTTGGTTCTCCTGCTACTCCTCTTATGAAGAGAAATCCGTAGCCCCAGGTGCACATGACCTGCTACAGGGTTCACTGGCAGAGAGGCATCTATGGATACTCTCCTCTCCCCAGATCATGATTGCTCCTCAAAACATTTGCTATATTTTTCCTAGGCTTCAGCATGTCACAGTTCAAAAAGCTGTCCCTCTAACAGGTCTTTGAAATGTGCATCTTATTCTTTCCTAACAGTAATAAAAATATATGCAAGAGTTCAGTACGAAGATACTAATTTCAAAAAGTCAAATCAGCAGCATATAAAATCATAATTCACCTTACGCAGATTCCAAATTTCTTATTTTCTTAATTGAGTAATGAAGAATAATTTCTATTATTTCTGTCTGGGTTTTTGGGGGCATTAGTGGTTTAATCATTTTTTCTACCTCAGAACAAAAAGGCAAAATAAACAGTTATCACATGGGGAAAGGTAGGTTTGTGCTTTATACTCAAAGGGCTGACGCGAAACCTATTCAAAGATAAAAAGAGACATTTCCAGCTATAGCATTTTACCATTTTTTTCAACCAGAGACAAAAGAAATTTATCAGATTTCTATGTCCACATTTCACTTTCTAAAGAAAAATGGGCACTTTTCTTTTAATATTGAGTTTTCAGAGTTCTCACTGAAGTTAAATGAGAGGGTAAATGCCCAATGCCCTTGAAAAATAGTTCCTATCCAGCAGTATCCCTTTCCTGTGCCTGAATGAATCCCCAGTATGAAAAAGCTGGCCCTCCCACACAAAATAAGTGGATGACCCTACAAACACTGCTGCATGCCCCAGAAATTTCAGCACGAGTCAGAGTACGCAAAATCAAGTTTCAAGCAAAACCCAAGCAACAAACAGGAAAATCACCTCCCTAATATCAAGTGGAATTGCTACAGGTTGCATTTTTGGATTTGTAGATATGGGGTAGGAAAACAAAGAAAAGTTTTGACTGGTTTGTTCACTAACTATATCTCAGTGGTCACAAAACATTAAAAAGGAATATTCAACTGGAAAAGTTCTAAGCATACGGGGAGTTTCAAAAGTGTATTTTTGTTGTATCATTTTAGTTGCTATATTTCTCACTAGAACAATATTATTCTGCTTGTATTTAGCATTGGTTTTATAGTCAAATAATTTTTCTTTCTGCTATCAGAGTGCATGATTATTGTGTATTTATCCCTCCAGATATGTATCATTAACATCTCTCTTCCTTATTTTTATACCATTTATAGCTACTAAAATCTGGAAATTGTAGTTTCCCATTGTCTTCATAGACAAAAGCAGGAATAAAAATAAAAACATACCTTTTCCTCAAGTAGTCTACTAACCAAAAGGAGAAAAAATAAGCTTTGTGTATTTCTAAATAGTCCTGTAGGAGTCATATACTTTTACTACGTGCTATATATCGTATGGTTTCTCCCTCTGTTATGACATCTCTGATTACTTTAAAAAAAATTTTCAAAAACATTAAGGCACAAACCTTTGTATGGAATAGTTTTAGCACACTTTTTATTCTGACAAGATTAATAATTATCCTATAAGCATGGCACAGTGTTCTAAAATGTTTTTCTGTTATGAGTTAGCATTGTGCACATGGGTATAAATGTGGAAAGAAAGGTTATTTCACAGCAGAGAAATGTATATTTAAATAAACTGTGATTGTGATAAAACTGAATAAAAAGGAAAAGCATGATTTTTTTTTTCCCATCACAGTTATTCTGAATTTAAAATATCTGTAGTGAGTTTCCAAAGGACACTAGGCATTTGTAATGAAAATACAAGCTACTGAAATTATTGGGAGATAATTGAGAGAACCATAGCAAATATCCCAGGGCTTTGGGCAAAATTGTCCAGAAAGAGATCTGCTTGTGTAGCAAGTGACAACCGTGTCCCCTCTTCTCCACCACCAACCTGTCTTCTTCTGTGGCACCTACAACTAGCTCCTAGTGGGAACAGCTAAGTAGGTGGGAACCAGGCTATGGACTAACCAGAGTTTGCTGTCCTTCCACAAGACAGTTCATAGGCACTTAGAGTCATGGCAGAGTTAGTCTTTCCCAGAACACACAACTGCCCTTTCAGACACACCCAACACTTTCCATTGATGCAAAGACATGTTTGGGTTTGGGTAGGGGTTTTTTTCCCCAATTGCTCAAAATGTCCAGTCATATATATCCTACATATCATTCCAATCAGACAAAACTCCAAGTGGCTTCAATGAAAGCGAAAAGGAGGATTTGGCCCATCTTAAGGAGCACAGGTTCAGCTTCCAGAGGCTGAGCTGTACCTGCTCTTTGGAGCAGGGCATTGAAACATTGGAGCCAACAGACTTTGAACTAAGGAGAGAACCAAGGGTGACACTTTGTCCTCACTTAAACCAGAGCCAGGACAGGCAGTGGCACCCCAATTTGCCCCTGAGCTTCAGTGTTAGGCTTCAACACTGCTACCCTCTTTCTACTAACTTTCCTTGCAGGAGTAATTTTAAAATAATGTAATGCCAAGTGCCAGAGGGCTCACTCTTTACAACATTAGGCTGAATCATATCAACTCCCATTCTAAATATAAAATATGACTGCATTACTTGACTTCATACTTTTTATAAAGGTTCTGTTTTGATGTGGTTTCACAAGGTATAAAAGCCCATGTGGGTATTATGGGCCATATCAGTTCATTTCATCTCCTCAATCAGCTACTTAAAAATGTTTTCTTTTCAGCACAGTAGAAAAAATAAAATAAATATTCTTTTTTATCATTTTCCAAATTAAATTCATATTCCATAATGACTTTATTTCATGTGCAAAATTGCAAAATATGCTTACATACCTGACTTCCCTTCTTTAGTGAAGTGCATCATTTGTAAAATGTTGCATATAAAATTGGAACCTAAAATGAATTACTTGTTTTTTCTTGATATGAAACCTTGTTTAAGTTCACAGCAATTTTAAATATGATACATTTAAAATATTAATATTTCCCATATATTATTCACTGACTTTCAGGTTTCATCTCAAGTTAGTGGCACTTCATATTTCAAAGGAAGAAGTGTTTCTTTTTTTCAGTACTAATGTTCTATTAATTCACTTTGTAATATCATTCTGGTTCAGACAAATGAAATTGCACTAAACTGCTTATGCCAAGAATCATGCTACAGTTGTTGGCATTATATAAAATTCCATATTTCATTACTATTTTACAAGTTTTTTATATCAGTGGCATCTTTTTAGGCATAATTCATAGCCTCACTTAGTTATAGAAGGACAAATACATGCAGAGAGATTTTTATGCTGAAATGGGGGTATATAAACGTATTTAGAGTAAAGTCTGCAACTTAAGTGACTTTTGCAAAGCACCAGATGCAAACTCCCAGTGAACTACTTTAACAGCTTTTCCTTTATGAACATTTTTTATTTTGGGCAGTTTTCTCTTCCAGTATGTTTTTCATCACACACATGTATAAACATGCATGTACACACACACATACATTTGTCAAAAATAAATTTGTGTGTGTGCAGAAATACTTGAAAGGCCTCATATGCATATTACGCAACATATGCCATTCATGTAATCCCTACATACATAAAGAAAATTCATTCTATAGATACAAATAAAATATGTGAAAGAAGTCCTTAAAGGACCCATAAAGGCCTAAATGTAGACGGATTCTTCATCATATCCAAAGAACTGAAAGATACATAGACGTATAAAAAGATTGGTTTATATCCACATATCTTTTATAATCTTTCCATAACGTCCACGTGGCCACATAACTATTTCCAGAGTTGTGGATGAAAGTTACAGCTGGATAAGCCGAAAATCTTTAATGAGTAAAGCAGCATCTAATCCTATGAAATGCCTTGCAGGAGTGAAATAATTACAAAGCGCTGGAGCAAGAGTAGCAAACAGCAGTAAAATCACCTGTAAATAAATGTGAGGAACTATAAATACACCACAGTATTTGTATAGTTGACTTTCTCTGACTGTGATCAAAATCGGATGTTCAGGACTCAGAAATCCAACTCCAAGGAATGCAGATTAATATGTTTATCTGAATATATAGTCTGTGCCTTAAACTCTAAGTTTGCAACATTGTTAGTAATGTATGGTCCTTTTATAATGCCCAGTATTTACTCCCTTGACAATTTTAAAAATAATTTTTTTTTCCTTAAATTTGATCCAACTCTTTTAAAAAATAAATTGCAAAATAACTGATGCAAATCCCTGTCACTTGTGAACACAATGAAATTATGCAGAGAGGAGCAAATGCAGGAAAGGCTCCTCCTCAAAAACAGAAATGAATGCCCTGTTCCTATACAGTCCTCAAATGCCAGGATTTTGAAATATGAATTAGACTTCGAATGCAAATTAACCTCGAAGGGGGGGGGGGGGGGAAAAAAAAAAAATCAGAGAGACATACCAAGTCAAACGCTCCTTTTTCTGCCTATCTCGTCCGCAATGGTAAAATAGGCTAAACAAAACAAGTGCACATCAAGATAGAGCCAATTAAGGAATAGAGAGCGGCATGGAGGGGAGGGGGAGAGAGGGTGGAGAGGAAGGCACCTCACTGAGCACATGGGGAGTGGGAGAGCAGCATCCCACCATACCTACCTTATGAGTGTTCAAAGGAAGACAACTGGGGTAAATTGGATCCAGCTTTGATTTTTGCCATCCGGTTGCACCCGGGTTGCGGGGGAGTGGGGGAGAAGGGTCGGTCTGGGCGGGAGTGAAGGGGGGGATAAAAGAAGCGGTGGGGTGGGGGGGAATACTGAGCGAGGGTGACAAACGGTATGCAAATTATTGGGCTTTTTGGGGGTTGTTTTTTGGGGGTTTTTGAGGTTTCTTTTGCGGGGGGGGAAGGGATAGGAAAAGAAGGGGGATAAAGGAAAAGAGGGACCCTCAGTGGTGAGGTGAGTGTGTCCCTGCACGCTCCGCACACGCGTGGGGGAGGACGAGGGGAGTCGTGCGGGGCGCGGCGGGAGCCCCGTCGGGGGTCGCGGAGCCGCCGCTGCGCTGACAGGGCCGGGCGGGGCGCGGGGGCTGCACGTTCCCGGGAGCAGGGGGTGCGCCAAATGGGGGGAGAGGGGGTGTGCGTGGATGCGCCCCCCCCGCCTCCTTCCTTCATTGCCTCCCTATCCCCCCGACCACTCTCCCCCGGCACGGCTGCCTCACCGCTCCCGGCGGCTCCCCGTTTGGAATTGGAGACCGGCAACTCTCACCAGAGCTCACCAGCATCCCACGGTCCTTAGGAAGGAGTTTGGGGCGGCGGGGGGAAGCGGGAGCGAGGCGGGGGGGGTGGGGGGGGGAGTGTTGGTTGAGAGTGACGGTGAGGCGAGGAGGAGGAGGAAGGAGGAAGACTGGTAAGAAGGGGGTGGGGGGAGACGGAGCTCCTGAAATGGAGCCAGCCCAAACGGGCGACGATGCTGGAGCAGGGGCTGCGTCATTTCGGGGCTGGGAGAGGGCTCAGCTCACCCCCGCCGCCTGCCTGTCTACAGGCAGTGGGGGAAGACACCGGCAGGCCGGGACAGGGTGCGGGGCGCTGCGGGGTCGGGGCCACCTCCGCCCGCCCTTCTCTGCAAGCCCCCGGGGCAGGAAAGCCCCACGCTAGGGGAAGGGCTAAGTCGCCTTCGGTCTGCCTAGCGATGTCAGAAAAGACAGGAACAGAAAGAGGCGTACGGGACATGTCGGCCGCAGGGCAAGCGGGCAGGACCTGCCCCGGATGGGGGCCCGCAGCAAAGCCGACTCCCGCGGGGGTAACGGGTCCCGGGACGGCGGGGGGAGGAGGAATGATCAGCATTTATAACGTCGGGGAGGCTCACAGCCTTTCAAAGAGTTTCAGCTGGGTGAGTGGAAATGCCTTCTGCCCCTTTCACATTTGGAAGCACAGCAGTCTTTAAGCGGGAAGAGGGGGGGTGGAAAGCCTTTTTTTTTTTTTTTCCTGCTGGACAGTGGGTCTCTTTCAGCCTATTGTCATGTCCTATGGCTGCAATTATAAATAAACTTTCCTTCTGCAGAAAGGAAATAGCTGAGACTCAGGGTCTGAAGCTCGTGAATGGCCAGCAGATACCCTGGCCTCTGCTGTCCCATGCCAAGGGGCAGAGGAGGTGGTGGTCTAGCCCTGCACTGAGAGACTGTGCGTGCAGCATGCTGCATGTCTGAGGCAAAATAACTGGCCTGGGAACACCTTTCCTTCCTTCAACTATGCCCACCTGGTCCAAGGCAATTTCCTTCTGAAGCTCATCCCCTCAAAGGCTTCAAATGCTCGTGTTCACTTATTTTATTTTTTTTTAAATTCTTTCCCTACCTCTCCTGTGGTCTCATATTTAAAAAGCAAAGCTGCTCTTGGTGGGCTGAGATTACAGGTGCCATCATGGAGGCCCATGGTGAGCATCAGTAAAAAGCAAGAGAGACCTGAGTCCCCAGGCAAGATTACAGTGCTGGTACACAACTATGTGTATTGTTGTCCAAGCCTTTTACAACGTCTACCACAGAAAAGGTGTTGCATGTAAAGTCCTTAAAATATTAGCCATATTCATCATTGTTATGTGCATATAGATTTTAGCTTATTTTATTACTTTGTGTGTGTGTGTGTGCAATATATGTGTGCATGCACACATACACACATTTATATCTATGTATATATTCAATAGTGATGGGCCTGCTAAACTGAGCAGTGATTTCTCTCCTACAGATAGACGTATAATACACACATAGTGATGATACCTAAGGTGTTTGGAGGTGGGGATGCATATCTTATAAATTTGAAGTTTTTATCAGGCAGAGCAGATTACTTTAAGCGTTCAATTTCTCAGCGATCCAATTTTATTAGGATTTACTATCATTTGTGCTGCACATCCCTGGGGAAATAATGCTTTGATTAATGTAATCCCGGGCTGGGATCCGCCACATGCCCCTCTCCCAAGAGATGGGCCCTGTTTGACAAACAAAAACAGAGCAGCAACTATTGCAATTTGCACTCACCTTTTGAAAGCGCACAGGCCAGCACGCATACACACACACAAAATATTACCCTCTCCCCCCCCCAGCCCCAAATACAATAGCAGCATCTCAAAACAATGTGCACTTATTTATTTACACACAATGCCTCTGATTCAGTGTGGGCTGTACAGTCCAGCCCTCAAATGCACAGAGGCAGCCCAAAAAGGATCCTGCTCTGTCCCCCACTGAGAAGCTGAAACATCTCTGGGAAGCTCAATGTTTCTCTGTATTTCAGGCTCTCCTCAGGCTCCCAACATTTCTGCCTCTTTGTTTCCCATTGCAGGCCTTGCTGCAAACCGATTTTAAGTCTACTCCTTCAAACCGCTGGCAGCCCATGGGCCCAAGAAGCTGTCCTTGCAAGGCTCCCTGGCACCCACCTGGGGGGACATGTGCCTGTCTAAACGGGCCATGGTAAGTGAATCACTACCAGACACTCTGCTCAGTTCACAGGGAGAGTGGGGGGACCCAGAAAACGACCTCAAACACAAAGTGTGGTCATATATTTTTAAAGGGAAGAAAAGAAAGTATTCCTCTACCTTTGAGGGTTGCTGGGGTTTGAGCAGCTTTGTTCCAGTCACCCCCCTCAACGCCCCCCCCCCCTCCCCGCCCCTTCTGTTTATGTCAAAGGCTGACAGGAACAATAGCGTTTAAACAGGAATAAACATGCACAGATCAGAGTCCAGCCCTGGAGAAAGCTCTCCCTTTCTTTGCATCCTTAAGTGAACTGGCCAGTGTTTCCCCCTTTCCTCCTTCTCCCCTCTCCCCCACAAAACGACGCACATCATCGACAGTCCAAATAGCAGTTTAATGTTGAATTTCTTCCCTCCACCCCTCCGGAACAAAGCGGGTCACACTGCACCTGAGGAGGACATCCAGCCTCAAAAAGGCTCTGGCCGCACTTCGACCACTTTATTCCAAGTCCGGATTAGTAAATCTAGGGGAAGAAGGAGGGGAGGGATCTCCAGGCTGGAGATGAGGAGGGATGAGGTTTGTGCCGAGGTTTTTAATAAGCTGCTGCTCTCTCTCTCCTTCATGTTTACCCACTGACCCCCAATACGATGACTCAGCGATTACCGAGCACTGGATGTCTGTGTGTGAGGGTGTGAGGGGCTGGGGGGGAATTCCTCCCCCTTTCCTCCTTCTTTTCTTTCTGATGAAAAACGTTGCAATTACATTTCTGCATGCTGATCTGAGAGTTCAAATAACAAGCCTTAAATGCGTTATCAGGTGCTTGTTAAGGAGGGAAAAGGGGAGTGAAGAGAGGAAAAAATCCAGATGCATATGCTTCTGTACACGCCTGGATGTAAGTATACCTATATATCTGCACACTTATACACGCATATAGATACATTTTTAAATGACAGACTGCTAGAAGAAGAGATGGACTGTTGTTCGGCCTGAGTGCCTTCACCCTGGCAGATGAGAAAACAGCACTAACCAAACGAGAGAAGAAAGACCAAGAGGTGCAAATTACTCCAGGGAAAAGTTATTTAGACACAATCTCTAGATTTTCCCAGTGCAAACTGACTCTCCTACCGGGTTTGATCCAGTTTACCCGCTCCCCTTCTCCATCCCCCCCGGGGTGATTCATCCCTATTTCGCATTTTCCTTCTTTGAAGCATCCTTCTTTCCCGTCGCCCGGCCTGGGAGGGCGTTTTCCGGAACCTCGCGTGGCCGCGGCCCGCTCCGCGACCGCGGAAAGGTCGGTGGAGCGGGGGCCGCCCCCGGGGACGCAAAGTGGCGGCAGGCTCCCCACCGGGGCTTTCGGGTCCCAGCCTCCGCCTCCCACACTTCTCCCCCCCTCCCCCCCGCCAGCTCCTAGCAGGCGGCAAGAAACCGTTTCAAAAGTAGGATGGTGGGGCTGAATTTAGAGAGGGGAGGAGGAAATAAATGCAAGGAGATGATGAATAACGTTAACTTTTGACTGTAGGAGTCATGATGGAGTTGAGCAAAGCTGCAGGGAAATACGTCATTTAATCCCAGGGCTACTGAAGTCCCTTTTATCAAACGTCGGGATGCTGGAATTATACTGCTGTAAAGTACTTAAAAGTATCCAACATCAGGCAAATATATAGATTGGAGGAATGGGTGTAAAATGAAGGCACGTACAAACTAATCACACGACCCCAAGCGGAAAAACCCAAGCGGATTAGATAAATATAAATAAATGTGCATTAAAAAAAAAAAAAGGCACGATAAAACTGTAGCTGCTGCATTCACACAAGGAGAACAGACAGCGTGTGCATGTTTGTGTGCAATGCCAAAAAGAGCAGCCTTAAGGTTGACCTACTGCAATCTGCACTGAGCTCCTTAGACAATAGGCAAGTTCAAATGTCAAAAAATCTAATAATAATAACCAGAGCTGCCAAACTGCACGAACTGTTTTCTGGTGTATCACAATTATTCACCCTCTTATCCACTAAGAGACTGCCAGTCCTTATGTGCGTAAAAGAAAATCTATGTAATGCATATGGATCTTTTTTTTTACATGTGAAAAGCCATTGAGATGGCAAGCACGCAAATCGGAATGATATCATGTCTAATAAAAGCAGGGCTAAGGTTTTCACAGTCTCTTTTAAAAGACTCCAACTTGTAAATCCCCTTTTTATGTCGCTACATGCACAGTTATTCTGATAAATAAAAATCTACATGTTCAAGGGTCTGGATTGGAACTATATATCCCTCTGATTTTAACATCGGTGGGAGCATTAGGTTTCCATCATATGTAATATGTCTACGTTGAGCTCAAGTCAACAGATAGATTGTTCCATTCATTTGGCAACTCTCATTACAGTCTGTGTGAGGTGAACCCTGAGCACGACACATTGGGTAATATCAAAATTATGCGGCTGGGAAAGAAAGGACTCCTGTTTTAAAAGCTATCTTGCTTTGCATGTGCAGTTCTGTGTTATTGTTCTAATTTATTACAGAACCCGAAATGCTTTGTTATGCTCAAAGCAATAAATAAGGTTCCGAGTGAAGCCTTCAGAATAAAAGGTATGGATAAATGATCTGCCTGCCTATTGTGTTTATCGTTGTTATCGTCAGACTTTAAAAGTAATCTGTGTATTTTCCTATTTTCTTCAGATTGGTTAGTGTAATATCCCTAGTGCAGCTATCAAGGTGGTCATAAGAACTATGAACTACAGCGTGGGTAAGCTTGAAAAACCCAGAGCAGCTCACATTAGCCAAGAACGCTACATATCTGGAAGCCAGTCAACTTCACGTTTGCAGCTGACTGCCGTATTATGCACGAATGTGTTTTACATATAGCAGACTGTATACGGAATATGTCTTTATGTTTAACATTTTAATTTGTAAATGCTAATTAGGCAGTTGGTCTCCACGGTTATATTAGTACATACCTAATCATTTCCCACTATAAGTAAATGAATACTAAATACGGTAAACACTTTCATTTCCCTACCTCCAAGACAGTATTGCGTCTACATCCACTTTCCAAAGGCGTCCATTCGGACAAATAGGCATTTATTAAAAGAAGGATGTGAAAAAAATGTTCGCGAAGCCTAGCCATGAAACAACTGGGGTGCCGTTGCAAGCATGGAGCCAACAATCTTGGCCGGACCAGACTCTTCCGAAGGCAGCCAGCAAAGTTTAAGTTTTACCGAATTAACTTGTTGCTCGTTTAAGCGTTAGTTTTTCACTTCGCTTGCAGTATCTCGCAGACTGCTGCTGCTGCTAACTAGTGCGGGCATACAGCAGAACAGCCGAGCTGCTAACTCCTGTTTTGTTTAAAATATAACGCAGGTTACGCTTGGAGGGTTGGGGGGAGGGGGGACAGAGGAAAGCTGGAGGGAAATCCGCTCAATCCCGACCCCGGGATGCTGAGCTTTCAACTCCAAAACCCTTCAGAGGCGAGAGAAATGTTCACTAAACTACGGCAAATCTCAAGCAAGCCACCACCTTTCTGAAGAGAACTGCGCTCCGGAATGTATTTTACTAGTCTGGAATATTGCTAGTGCTTATTGCGCCAAACGCGGTAGGTGGAAAGTTTTGTTCATGTAAATATTTCAACCCTTTTCCCTCAAAGTCTCTACACACGGAGACTTGACTCCGTTTTCCAAATGAAGACCCACGAACATTTTAAATGAAAAGTCTAATTTCTTGTCGGTCGTTTTCTCTCTTTGATTACTTTTGTGTCTCTCTCTCTCTTTTTTTTTTTTTTTTTTTTTTTTTTTTTGGTGTGTGTGTTTGTGTTAGGTTTTTAGGCGGGCAGATCATCTTGCCAGGTTGTATCATATTTATGGGCTGTGCGATTTCCAGGGTTCCAATTGGTCTTTTCTTCATGGAGGCAAGGAATAAAACTTTCCCAGTCACACGGAAACTGCTGGGGCTCCAGCGCGGGGAAACAAAGTGGCTTCAAACCCCCCACACCGTGGCAGCAGTTCCCCCCTCCCCGTCCGGGGGCTGCCTGGGACATTCCCCTTGCAGGTGCGTTAAAGGATGCTGCAGCCACGCGGATCTGCCCCTGCCCAGCATCCTGCCGGCGGACAGGAGTGAGAAACAGACGTGTACAAGCAGGAATACTACAAAAAAGAAAAAAACCTAACAACAACAACAAAAAAACACCAACAAACAAAAAACTCCCTTAAATTTATCACTTCCATCCTTTCTTGCAACCACTTGGGGAGGAAAGCGGAGAAAAGGGGCACAGGGCTGAGAGTACACGTGCTCGGGAAGGGAGCCAAGCTGTGTAGAACTAAGCTGTGGTCGCCGTGGATTCTGTTGGTTTTAGTTGAGGATCACGTCTGCGAGTGTCCCGGACGGCGACAACTTGTGCCCGGTGTGCGAGCAGGGCGGGAGGAGTCCGGCGCTGCCTCTGCCGCTGGCTCCCGCAGACAGATAAGTCAGGAAGGGATGCGGGGGGGGAGGAGTGGCCAGCTTGAGGAGGGGAGGAGAAAAAAGGGAAAAGAAAAAAAAAAAAAAAGAAGAGAGAGAGAAGAAGGCACTTTTCCAGGTTTAATGCGGGGATTAAATATTAAATTATGTTTAAAAAAAAAAAAAAAAAGAGTAGTTTTATTGCGTCTCCAGAGGTTTAAGCGCCTTATTCGGACAGGAGAAAAAAAAAAAAAAGTGTGGCACCCCTGGTTGCCCCGAGCCGCGTGCCTGTGCCTGTGTTTAATTACCGCTCTCCCTCCGTCACAGGCCCCGGGTCCGTCGGAGGTACCGCAACCGACGGGGACACTTTCGGGGCGGGCTCTGAATCCGCGGTTCCCCGCTCCTCTCCCCCTGCGCGCCGCCTCGTCGGTCTCGGGAGTTCTGGGGCTGTCTCCCCTGGACGGGGTGTCCCGGTGGCGGGGCTGTGCCGGACTGTGGGGCCCGGGGAAGCCCGGGGGTGAGCGCAGGGACCAGGGGTGCCCGGGGGTGCCCGGGGGTGAGCGCAGGGACCGGGGGTGCCCGGGGGTGCCCGGGGGTGAGCGCAGGGACCGGGGGTGCCCGGGGGTGCCCGGGGGTGAGCGCAGGGACCGGGGGTGCCCGGGGGTGCCCGTGAGGAGCCGGGACGGGCCCGACGGGCGGCGGCGCTGCAGGACGCCCCCTGGCGGGCGGCCGGCGCCCGGCGGAGCTCGGCCGAAGTTGATTTTGCTCACAAGCCGAATCGTATAAAATTAACTACA
This sequence comes from Pipra filicauda, assembly GCF_003945595.2. Taxonomy (NCBI): domain Eukaryota; kingdom Metazoa; phylum Chordata; class Aves; order Passeriformes; family Pipridae; genus Pipra; species Pipra filicauda. The sequence continues at coordinate 341,275 of NW_024105020.1, read as the reverse complement.
GCCAATAAAATTAGCCTACATGTTTCAACCGTAAAAGTCCAAAACAAAATAAAGCTAGTTTTAGTGAAGCTAAGAAGCTCTGGTTTGGCCCCGTTCTCTCTGGCTTGAACTGGGGTCCTTTTATCTAAAGCCCAGTGCACAAACATATAGCTTAATGTGACTAGTGTTCTTCCTTTTATTTCTTTCTCTATGGCAACCAATATGTTCTGCTCAGAAATGTTCCCCCATCAAGGAAACAAATGATCTTGAGGGAGCAGCTCTATACGGCATCTGTTCCGATGGAGCACACAGAGTTAACCCCAGTCAAAAGAGACGCTGGGCACGTCAACAAGAAGTGGAAAATGAGCGATTCTTCCTCCCCCTCCCAAACTGAAACCTATACCTCCCTAGTTTTACAAGCCATTTTATTGATTTGGCTATCGACCGTTTCCAAAGAAGTAACTAATTCTAGGAAATTACAATGATCACCAGCTATTGTGTGTCCGAAAGAGCAGCAACAGAGGGGGGAAAGAAAAAATATGCAAATAACATAGTAAAATTAAAATAATTAAAGTCACATATTGGGATATTTAAGCCTCGATAAAGTTTTCAGGAGCAGTATCTGGCCTATTAATTTAATCCTACATTATTTATCACATTATTTATCGCACTGACCTAAACGCTATAAGAGTTTCAGACCATTAGACTACACCTCTCAATTGGACGGGATTCGGGGAAAGCAGAGAGACAGGCAAGACGGTCGGGAGAGAGAAACAAAGTGAAATCTGGTCTGTAATCCTCCAGCCCCAATCTCCTTGGAGAATAAAATGAAGGGATGTCCTGGTTAGTTTTGATTGATTATACTCTTTCTGATGGACTTTCACTACAGAGCTCTAGATGTTGTGCTTAACCGTCTGTTCCCTAGTTACAATATTAACCCTCTGCGTGCACCGCCGCTCCGCACCTTCCCCTGTCTCCCCCCGCCCCCGTCCCTGCGCCGGCAGGTGCTCGGGTCCCCCGCGCCCTGGCCCGGCCCCGGCCCCTCTCCCGCCCGCCGCACCGGCCGAGCCCCCTCCCCGCTCGCCGGGCGACCCCCCCGCCCCCCCCACGAACCAGACTTGAAAACAGCCTGCATCTCTGCCTCGGCTCCCCTTTACAAATCTGTAATATTTTCGAAAGCTTTCCTCGCCGCCCCCTCACCCCCACTCGCCTCCCCGAGTCCTGGTGTTACAATAATTAACAGTGCCCAGAAAAGTGAAGTAGTAACCAGAAAGACTTTCCAGCGCTGAAGAATTGCTTTGCTGCCTTGAGCTTTGGAATGAATCCATGCTTTTTATGTAATATTTCACTAAGGTGCTTTTTGTTGCTGTTGGGATTTTTGTTTTCCTTTCCCTTTCCCTTTTTTTTCCAGTCTGTTTCCTTCCAGGCAGTTGCCATAGGTTTCCCTGCCTTGTCCTAAGCTTTTGAAAATATATATCCAGAAGACTTTAAAGCAAACAAAAGTAGATAAAAAAAACGTAAAACACTTACCGATCATACTTCCAGGATTTAGAGAAATTTTTTTAATTTTTGATTTTAATAAGGTGACAGGGGGGAAAAAGCATGTTCTCAACTCCAGCGAAACGATCCATGTTAAGATTTTCCTTTGCACTGACTCCACTAAGCCCCGCTCTCCACTAGTCTATTATTTTCACCAAAATATATGAAAATTTATGCAAATGAAAATCAGCACTAACTGTTCTCCCCTTGTTATACTTTGGATTTTTTTCCAGACAAAACAATCTCACTCTGCAAGGGAGGGGGTGGGAAGAGTTGGGGAACGAAGTTGGTTGTTTGTTTTTTGTTGGGATATTTTTTTTAAATAAACGACATTACTCCATTTCAAGCTTTATTTTTTGTTGTAGCTGTTATGAAGGTGTACAATTTTTTTTATTTTGAGGGGATTTCTCCACCCCCCCACCTTCCTTTTTTATTAAGAAAGTAGATCTGTTTGCAGAGGCGCTATCACGTTTCATCAGGCCACCTGAGACGGCTTTTGAAAGCGTGTACTGTGAAATTCATAGCAGTAATTTAGACAAAATCCTCACTGTATATTAATGAAAGACGGCCCCATGGCACCGTTCCTATCCTCCCCATTCAGTGTAAACAAAACCACGAGACTCACTCGGTTTTTGAGCCTGATCCAAGCAAAATCGGCTGGAAAGGAAAACATGGGGTTCTGGCACTGACTATTCAAACGTCTGCACCTGGAGATCTCAGATTTATTCAATGAAATCTGTGTTGGATCTTTTATATATAAAAAAGAAACCTTGGGAGGACGCATGGGAACAAATATATATACATACATACATATATATGTGTGTATATATATGCATATATAAAATCATTATGTTTGGTGTTCAGATACCAGCGCCCTTCAGATGCGCACGCTTCACTTGAATGTTTTTTCTAACCCGACCTACCATGGTATTTCGTGCTGTGCCAGCCGAGGGCTGGAGGGAGCCCCGAGCACCGGCTGCCGAGCGCGGCGGGAGCGGGGCGGCGCGGAGGGCGCTGCCAGCGGGACGCAACTCACCGCCCCCCGGGCGTGCGGAGGAGGGGAGCGAGGCGGGCAGGGCCGGGCGGGGGGCGACGTTCCCCATTCCCGTGCCCGCACCGCGCGTGTTTCCCTCGCTCGAGTCCCCGCCACCCGGGGAGCGCGCATGGGACGGCGCGGCGAGGCGATCGCTGGCAGTGCCGTGTCCCCTCCGTGTCCGAGCGCTGTTATTGCACCGGCAGTCCCCGAGGAGCGTTCAATTTGCCCTTGTTTTTGTTGCCACTTTCTCTTTTTCTGTGGTTCACTGAGGTTGCCTGCGCGCAGCGTTTCCGCTCGGTCGCACCTCTCCCCCGCGCCCCCCGCCTTCCCCCGCCCCCCTTAACTCTTTCCGTTGGACGAGAAATAATACAGCGTTTCATGCCGCGGGGCTGGTTCCCTTCGAGTAGACCGCGGCGCGCAGGGCAAGCCCGGCCGGGGCTCCCCTCGTCACCTCCCCCGCCGACGGGGCGGCCCTTCGCCGGGGCTGCCGGCCCGGCCTCTCAGCATGACGGCTGCGGGCGGGCTGCCGGGGTTCGGGGCGCACCCTGGGGTGCGGGGGCGGACAAAGGGAGGAGGGAGCGGGCGGGGGGCGGGCGCCTGCGGGGCCGAGCACCGGGGAGGGGCAGCTCTGAGCGCCGGTGCGGGCACTGCCGGCGGGGGAGGCGGGTGGGTGTGCACGGCAGCGGCACCTCCACACAAACGCCCTTCCGACCCCCGCCCGGCTCCGGCGTCGTTATTATTGTCGTTATTACTGTTGTTATTACCGCTCGCTCTCGCCCCTGCCCGAGAGGTGACGGCGGGAGAGCTCCGAGGTGTGTGTGTCCGCCGGGCAGGAAGAGTTAAAAGGCGGAGGGAGGAGGGAGGGAGGGAGGAGGAAGAAGGAAGGGGAGAAGGGAGGAAGGATGGAGGGAAGAGGGGGGCAACTTCCATCTCCGACACCGCTTTGCCTAAATTAAAAGGCAGCCAATCGGAACGGCCGGAAGGGGGGCCGCGCGGCCGGCGCGGGCTGTCCGTCACGGGGCGCGCAGCCAATCGGCGGGGGCGGCGCGGCCGCTTCCTCGCGGCAGGGCCGGGCGGTGGCGGCGCGGGCGCGGGAGGGAGGGACGCACGCACGGACGGGAGGAGGGAGGGCGCGGGCGCGGGCACGGCCCGGGAGAGGGAGGCGGGGAGAGGCGAGCGGCGGGACTCCGGCACCGCCAGTACGCGCTGCCAGCCCGGCAGCCAACTTCCCCGCTGGAGTTAGTGTATAAAGGATACCATATATGCACACACACATACACACACCTCTCCACCAAGGCGCTCCTCCTCCGCCTCCTCCCTCGACCAACTGCTGGAATTAAAATAAAAAGCAAAACAAACACCAAAAAAAAAAAAAAAAAAAAAAAAAAAGACAACAAACCAAGCGAGAGAGCGAGCGGGAGAGGGAAAGAAACAATTCGCGAGGTAACGAGAAATTTCAACTTTTTAAAAATCTTTTTTACTTCTTCTTTTTTTTTTTTTTTTTCCGACCGCCTAAAGGAAAGGTAGAGAGAAAAAAAATGTCTTATCCAGAGCGTGACTCTAGCAAGAAGGCTCCGGCAGGACTCTTGTTTCAAAGGGGACAAAGTGCTCCAGCAACAGCACAACTTTGAGAAATGCATCATCACCACCATCACCACCATCATCATCACAGGAAGTTTTCTTAGGACACCAACAAAACTTGCAAATAAAAGAGCAAAAGGAGATCGAGGAACCGAGGAGAGAAAGACAGAGAGAGGCAGAAAAAAAGGAAAATATACCCACACACAAAGCCTTAAAGGAAGAAGAAAAGGAAAAGTTTCTCTCTGAGAGGGGAAGGCTGAGAGGAGGAGATGTACTCCTAGGGGAGCGGAGGGGAGAAGGCACGGGGGCTTTTTGATTCCCCCCCCCCCCTTTTTCGCTTTTTAGCCTTTGTTTGGTTTCCTCCCTCCAAGCAGCAACCCCGGGCGAGAAGAAGGCGGAGGAAAAATATATAATCAGCTAAATATTTCTCTTTTTTTGGAAAAAAAAAAAGAAAGGCTTAAAAAAATATAAAAGGCGAAGCGAGAGCCGGCGACCGCAACGAGCGCGCCGCGGAGCGGAGGCAGGACGGCCGGCGGACGAGCGGAGGAGAGCGCGCCGCGGAGCGCTAGCAGGTGAACCCCGCGCCCCGGCGCCCCGGCGAGGCTGGGAAGGCGGCGGCGGCGGCGGCGGCGCGGGCGGCGGCCCCGGCAGCGGCCCCGGCAGCGCGGGGCAAGGGCGCTCTCGCCGGGCGCCCGGCAGCCGGCGGCGGCGGCGCAGCGGCGGCTGCGGCGCGGCGGGGGAGAGCGGCGGGCAGCGGGCGCGGGATGGCCGCGGCCACCTCTAACCCCTACCTCCCCGGCAACGGCATCCTGGCGGCCGGCTCCATCGTCCACGCGGACTCGGGCGGCGGCGGCGGCGGCGGCGGCGGTGGCATGCAGCCGGGGAGCGTGGCCGTCACCTCGGTGGCGGGCGGCTACCGCGGCGACCCGGCGGCCAAGATGGTCCAGAGCGACTTCATGCCGGGCGCCATGGCCGCCAGCAACGGCGGCCATATGCTGAGCCATGCCCACCAGTGGGTGACAGCCCTGCCCCACGCTGCCGCCGCCGCCGCCGCCGCCGCCGCCGCCGCCGCCGAAGCGGGCTCGCCCTGGTCCGGCAGCCCCGTGGGCATGACGGGCAGCCCCCAGCAGCCGCCGCCGCCGCCCGACGTCAAGGGCAGCGGCGGGCGCGACGATCTGCACTCGGGCGCGGCGCTGCACCACCGGCCGCCCCACCTGGGCCCCCCGCACCAGGGGCACCCGGCGGCCTGGGGGGCGGCGGCGGCCGCCCACCTGCCCTCCATGGCCGGCGGGCAGCAGCAGCAGCAGTCGCTCCTCTACTCGCAGCCCGGGGGCTTCACGGTGAACGGCATGTTGAGTCCCCCCCCCGGCGGGCAGAGCCTGGTGCACCCGGGGCTGGTGCGCGGCGAGACGCCGGAGCTGGGCGAGCACCCCGGGCATCACCACCACCACCACCACCAGCACCCCGGGCACCACCCGCCGCACCACGGCGGTGTCAACAGCCACGACCCGCACTCAGACGAGGACACGCCGACCTCCGACGACCTGGAGCAGTTCGCCAAGCAGTTCAAGCAGCGGCGGATTAAACTGGGCTTCACCCAGGCCGATGTGGGGCTGGCGCTGGGTACCCTCTACGGCAACGTCTTCTCGCAGACCACCATCTGCCGCTTCGAGGCCCTGCAGCTCAGCTTCAAGAACATGTGCAAGCTGAAGCCTTTGTTGAACAAGTGGCTGGAGGAAGCCGACTCCTCCACTGGCAGCCCCACCAGCATCGACAAGATCGCCGCCCAGGGCAGGAAGAGGAAGAAGCGGACCTCCATCGAGGTGAGTGTCAAGGGGGCCTTGGAGAGCCACTTTCTGAAATGCCCCAAGCCCTCTGCCCAGGAGATTACGAACCTAGCGGACAGCCTGCAGCTGGAGAAGGAGGTGGTCAGGGTTTGGTTTTGCAATCGGAGGCAGAAAGAGAAACGGATGACCCCCCCGGGGATCCAGCAGCAGACCCCCGACGATGTCTACTCCCAGGTCGGCACCGTCAACTCCGACACGCCGCCCCCTCACCACGGACTGCAGACCAGCGTGCAGTGAGGGGCACCGCGGGCGGGCCGGGGAGCGCGGGGGCAGCGCGGGCCGGGCCGGGCCGGGCACCGCCGCCGGCACCGCCACCGGCACCGGCACCGCCGCGCACAGCCGCACGCTCACACAGACACACACACACACATGCGCGCACACATACACACACGATCCAGGCTCGTTCAGACTGCTTGTGTTTATATATATATGGATATATGCGTGCATCTATATATATATAAGATCGATACCAATAGGGAGCGGTGGAGAAGGTCGATCCGAGCGAGAGCGTTTAGACCGTGTTGGGAAAACGGGGTGGAGATGCGTAATGCACCAAAACTGCAGATGTGCCGAGGGGTTGGTTGGTTGTGGGAAGAGGGCTTGAGTGGGTGGGCTTGGGATTTTTTTTAATTTTATTTTGTTTTTATTTTTTCTCCAAATTATACCCCTCTCGCAGCAAGGACCACCACTGTCTGCACCTCTTCTCTCCCCTCCTCCCCCCTCTCCTAGCACTCTTCCCCCTATCCCCAAAAGGGCTCTCTTCTATGAATCACGGAAACTTTTTTTCTCCTTTCTCTCTCCCTCTTTTTTTATTTTTTTTTTCAATGGGAGCAATCCAAAAAAGGGAAGCAGAAGCAAAATAATCTGGTTAATCAGAGGGTGCCTGCTGCATTCCAGCGCCCTGGTTTTTTTGGCCAAACCGTAGAATTTTGGTGCAAGGCAGACATCCACTCTGAAAACATATATATCTATATATCTATACGTTCTGCAAAATGAAACGGGCCACTTTTTCCAGGAAGAAAAAATATGCACACAGCACTGAAAACAAGCAGGCTGAATAGGGAAGCAAATACATATATATATATTTATCTATATATATAGGTATAGCTATAGAACAAAAATATGGAAATAAATGCCCGCACGCCGATAAAACTGACCCTGAGGAGAAAGGTGGGAGGGACAGACGCCGGGGGGAGCGTGGGAGAAGGAGATGTTGTTGGTACCTAAAGTTCGAGCTCTGTAGAAGGACTTTGCATGAATTAAGGGAACCAGCGAGAGAAAGGGAAATAATTTAGGGCTGTCAAAGTCCTATTCCTGACGGCTGCCAATCATCATGGAAGAGTCATAAAAAAAAAAAATCCACTGCTAATATTTTTTTTATTAATATTTTTATTTTTTATTTCTGGACTGATTCAGATAAAGGGATTTAGAAGGACTGAGCATCTGCAGCTGCACTTATCTGAACTTCTCCTCTCCTAAATCCGTTGCCAACTTTGATTGAATGGGTGCTGTGGATGTGATTATATAATACTGCCATTTCCAAGCAGTGTTTTTGGTAGGTTTTAATAAACAGACTTTTCAAAAAGACGGCAATATAGAATTGTTAGATCCGTTGTTGATCTAAAAAAAAATTTGCTTTATATTTTCATTAAATGACTTCTTTTAATATTTTATTCAGAATACCTATGAACTGCTGCAAAACGGTAATTTATTTTTTCCCCAGATCTTGTATTACGTGTTTTTTTCAGACGAGCACAAATCAAAATGAATTGAAAATATGGACAGTTGTTAGGTAATAAGGGTATCTTTTGATGTGATAATTTGATTGTAATTTAATTTGAGTAGTGATTCCGTAAGAGCTGATTGAGAAAATAAATTTGTTAGAATGAAATAGTCTGTGTCTGATGCATAAACATGTCAAAAAAAAAAAAAAAAAAAAAAAAAAAAGGTTCTCTGAAGGGATATACTGCTGAAGGGAGAGAAATACCGAGGGTCCGATCTGCCGGCCGCACGGCCCTGTGCTCGCCGGCAGTGCCCCCATCGCACCCCTGCCGCTGCCGGCCCGGCGCGGGGCTCACCCCCTTCCCGCCCCTCCTCCGAGCCCGTGTCCGCGGCCCCTTCCATCAACCCGGGGACCCTGTGTCACCGGGAAGGACGGCGAGACTAGAGATCACCAAAGGCCACCTTCTCCCACAAAGGGCTGTGTCGGCTCAGTTTAGGCTGGCACTTGGGCGCGGGTGATACCTGAGCGTGTCCTCTGGTCCCGCGTGGCCGGTGCTGAGAGGGATGTTTCCAAAAGTTCAGTCTAGTTTCCTCGTTTTCCAAACTGAGGCTTGGGGGGGCAAAGAAGGGGAAGGGGGGCTAAGCTATAATTTATTTTTATGCATTTTATGTATGTATTAATATTTGTATTTAATTTATCTTTATAATTTAAGGAAAAGGTACGTTCTTTTTTTTTTCTGACTGAATATATAGAATAATACTTTCAACATCCTACGTGCTGTCTGCCTAGTTCACCATTTCTGTTGTTGCTGTTGCTGTGGCTGTTGTTGTTGTTTTAGGGTTTTTCTATGGGGTGTGAAGTGGTGTAGCCTAGTTTTCTCCTCCACTCTGCCATAGCGCTACCATGCCATCTTTGCAAACACACGCGTGTCAGTAATGTTGGAGATGCCAATAGATGCACTAGCTGACCTCTCATACTTATCCACTATAATTTATTGCAATATAGAGACAAGTGAATGACCGTCTCAACTCTCTTCATTTTGCAGCGGGGAGGTTATGGGAAGTAGAGAGCTGCATCTAATGCATCTACCTGCCCCCACTGATAGTCTGCTGGAGAATAAGGTTTTCTTTTATGATCCAGCTCGCCCCTGGGCTTCTTCCTCACCTTCCTCTTCCTCCCCTCCTCCGCACCCCCTCCCTCGCCTTGCTTCTCTGAGTACTGTTGAGGCAGGGGTTAAACCCCCAGAAAACTGCTGCAGGAACAACAAGCATTTCTTCCTTTCAGATAGGCCTTGTGTCACTCCATAAATCAAAGCCAACCTGAGAGCCGGGCACCGGGATGCATTATTTTAACACCAGCTCGTAGTAAATATCACCGTCGGTTTGATTTGTGAAATCCAAAAGGCCCTACTGACACGGAGGAAAAAAAGCGGGATGGGGAGAAGCCAAACCAACAAAGGGAAAGAGAACCCGAAAGGGTAAAGGACGCTCTTTCTTTTGTTCGTTTTAGCAGAAGCTGCTGGCTGATTTTGCTGCTGGGTAGGGAAAAGGGGTCGGGCGGGGGCTGGCGGGCAGGCGGGCTGGCCGGGCCCCCCTCCGGGGGCCGGGTACCACCGACACGTCAGGTGGGATCCTGTTTTCACACACGAAGGGGAGCGATTTTATTAGCCGCGGAGAACGTCTATTTAAATTTCGGAGCGGTATTTGGTTACTCGATTTGGATGGCAACAAAGAGCTAACGTTAGGCTTCACGCTGGTTTCTATTAAAAGGCAACCTTTGCGGGTTGCTGCCTCCGAAAAGCTAGGGGTTAGGCTGGAGGAGTAACGTGTGGTCGAAGGGACTGGCAAAATGTGCCCGTTCCGTGGACTTGTTATGCACAAAAAGTGAAGCCATGGGCGCTACCCCCCACCGCCCCTCCGCCCCCTCCCCCGCCCCCGAGAAACTGAATCCTTTGAATGTATTTAGGAATTTCAGGGTTGTGAGTCTCTGAGATAGCAAGAGGTAGATAATAAATGAGAGGGTTTGCGCTAAGGGTTATATTGTTACATGTGTAAATAATGAAAATATTGTTATATATCGCCAGATCTCTTAATGAATTTAGTAATTGTATTCATTTATAATATCAGTGTTCTGTGCTTGGTAACGCAGTCGGCATCATTTTCCTTAGTCTTTTTTTTTTCTACCTAAAGGAGAGCCAAATGTTTTACAAAGTTATGTTTGCTCAGACTGGGTAATTCCGAGATGTGATTATTTATAGTTTACATTTTCATATTCTGTGATCCTTTACTACGCCCCAGTCTTCTTACATCCTATCCTTCCCCCGTCGAGTCTGTACACAATAAATCATTTTCAGGTGTATTCAAAATAGTCATCTCACTGCTGTTGGTCTGTGTATTTTCCGAAATTTAGCAAAGACCTCTACTTTGATTTTAAAATGCAGCGGTTCCTATCAGAAAGTGATCTTTACAGAACCCTTTGCTTTACTGTAGTGACTCGTGTTTGCACATTACAATGCTCATAATTTGTTTTGTATGAATGGTTTTAAATGGAACGTTTAGAGAATAATTGGTTCTAATATGAAATGCAGTATATACTATTGATAATTTTATCAATAAGTGTACTATTTTAAATAATTTTAACAATTAAATTTGTTTTTTAAATTATATATTTGTAAAATATTTATCCTGTTGAAAGCAACAATATATTGTTGTATTTATTCGTTTATTTTTGTAATAAATGATCAACATCTTCAAGCTACAGCAAAATCGATACTTCTATATGTTTATACAGGGATACCTTTCTGAGGTGCAGAGATGCTCGTTCCGATTTGGAAGCGAGTGTAAAAATTACCTCTGTAACTGGCAGGCTGCAGGACCAAACTGTAGGCGTGAGCTTCTTCCCCACATGTACTTTAGTTTGCTCGTGTTCCAGGGTAACTAATAAAACTCTAAAAGGGATGCAACAAGTCCCGGCCTCGGAGGCAGGCGTGGGGCAAGCGCTTGAGGACAGGGACCCATTTTGCTAAAGCCAGGGTCGGCGAGGAGCTTGGTCGCCTGTGGCGAGAGGGATGGATGGAGCAAGCGGAGGAGATGCAGGGAGGTGATTATTGCCCCATCGGTGTTTTCAGTTGCAGTTTGGCACAATGGAGCGGGCGCAGCGCTCAATAGGCGGCGGGAGCGAGAGGAGAGGAGGGCGAGCGGCCTCGCAGTGTCAATGACACAGCAGTAGGGAGTTCTTTGGTTGAGAGGCTTTGGCGACACAAAAAGCTAAGGGGTGAAGGCCGAGCGGGGGAAGGTTCGCCGCCCATCCCGTCCTCCCCGACACCAAAGGAGCAGCCAGGTCCGCGGAGGTGCCCACGTGGCCTCGCCCCCGGGGCCGCGCTGGGACCTGCCTCGTCCTCACCCCTCTCGAACCGGGCGGCTGCGGCCGGGCCCGGGCCGCGCCACGCGCGGGGAAACGCTGGCGCCGCGTTTCCCTACCCGTGGGAGGCCGGCCCGGGGCAGCGCCGACGGGGCGGCCGCCGGTGCCCGGCTGCGCTCCCTCCCCGCGGGCCGGCCCGGGGCGGCGGGCGGCCCGGGGGAGCCGGCGGGCGGGCGGCGCGGTGGCGCGGCGGCAGCTGCCGCGGGTCCCACAAGTTGTTTTCCTCGTGGCGACCATTCAGCAAAACGCAGGATCCTTTCTCCAAGATTTAAATTTCGCGGATGAATTACCATACAGCGGTTGCTTAGCAACTAAATTCAAGCCGGGCTAAGAATATGCAAGCTTTTTGTATTCTCATTAATAAAAATGCCACTCTGACACAGCAACCTGACTTTGGATCACTGCAACTTCTGTAAAAGCCATAGGAGAATACAAACGGGCTCCTCCATTTAATTACAGATCAGAGTGGCTTGAAATGTGATGTTTTGTTAATCTATCTTCCTAAAAGCGATGTAAAAAATAACGGCTTTTCAAGAGCAGTGGAAAACTACTTTTTTAATGGAGCTGTCTCCTGGTGCTACTGATGGCTGTAAAGCGAAACCTTTTTTTTTTGAGTCATACTTTCAAGTAGCATCCCTCCTTCCGTTTTGAGTTTCCTGAAATCAGAAACATTAAGACATTTGTAGCCACAGGGGAAAAAATAAAATAAATAAGCTGCAGCAAATTAGCGCATTAGAGCATCGCTCGGGAAAGGGAATAGGAGATTAAAATTGTCAAGGTGCAGCCCCAGCCAGGCAGAGATCCACGACGCGGGGTGCAGTCTGTCCTTGCTCTGAAGCAGGAGTCCCTTGCTCCGAAATGGCTCTCTTTGGCATAAAGTGCGTGGGTACATCGGCTGGGGAGGGGGGGGGGAAGGCTTCAGGGACACCTTGTTGAATGTTTCTCTCCAAAATTTATTTCCCCTTCTGCTAACATTTACTTTAGATTGCTTTCAGATCGCCAGAGATAAGATCTTGGAGTTAGATTCTGGCACCATGCACCCAGTCTCGTATATATGGGAGAATGACCTCATCAGGGGAGGACTGTGTGTATAGATAGAATAATTTAAACATAGACTAGACACCTACATATAAATCTATATATAAAGATGTGTGTGTATGATATAGATAGATATACGTGTATGTGTGTGTATATATGCCTTTAGCAGTACCAAAAACTTCCCTGCCAGCCCCGCAGATCCCAGGCAGGACTGCCTTCCCCCACAATGTTCGGAGGGAGAGCTGCCCCCTCCGCGGGGCAGCGGGGGGAGCTCCGGGGCTCGGCTGCACCCAAGGTGCTTGGCAGTCAGGGCTGGGGCTGCCTCTCCCCGCCGGCCATCGGCGTTGTGTGGCGGGGAGGGCCGCCTCGGGACCGGGCACCGACGGCCAGTGACGCTGTTCGCTTTTGCTAATGGCTGGGGGTTTGGTTGTGGTGAGGTTTTTAGCAACAAAGAGTTAAATCCAAACTTTCTTTTCCCTTTTTGTTTCTTTTGTTGGTTTTGGTGTTTGGTTGGGTTTTTTCCCCCCTTTCGAGATTTCTGAAATGGAGCCAGAATGGTATAAACCCCAAGCCACGTTAAAAGTTCAGGCATGGGGGTTTTTCTCCGACGGGACTTGTCTGCAAGAGGTGAAGGGGAACTTGTAGGTCTGTCCGAGCTGTGCAGATCACTGAGGAATCAGGGGTTCCCCCGTCCTCCCCACTCCCGCTTCTCTCTTTCTCTTTTGAAGTTTTCTTTTCTGCCCTGAAAGGGAGAGGATGATTTGAAGGGGGGCAGTCAAGAGGGGAAGGCATTTTCCAAACGTGAGTTTGTGGTGGAGGGAGCTCACTCTCTCAGCAGGATTTAGTCTCTACTCACTTTAAAACGTAGAAAAAAAATCCCATATAGCAAATACTAAGGGAAGAAAGGCAGTGAAGTAAGAACCTGTGAAGACTGGAGTCCCCTTGAAACTCAGGTTCACCCAAAGCTTTAGCAAAGTGTTTTGCTTCTCTCTCCAACGGTTATAGGATGTGCATCACAAGGCTACAGCATAAATAATCAGATTCCATTCCATTTTGCATCTCTCTCTAACAGAGTTGAGATTAAAAGCCAAAATTCGAGCACAGCCCTTACAGATCAGTTGAATAGTACCAGTGCATATGTTTCCAACTCACATGTTGAAAACTGTACCTTCAAACTTAGGCTTGTTTCTGATAGCTTGCATTTCTTCAACTACAAGGGGAAAAAAGATAAACAGAACTTTTCTGAACTTTTCCTATTGCGCCCATCCATGGAGGGAAAAGATAGTATTACATCAGCTCTATACCTTCAACACCAGCAGGGAAGGTTTAGCAAGAAAAGCTCACTGGTATACCACAGTGGAAATCTTTATGTTAGACTTGGGACAGTTCAAACCAATTTGACACCAGCACTGAGCACCACAAAGTACTTGGTTTGGGAACAAACTCCTCTGCGGTAGTGTGAAGTGAATTGTCGCTTGATGCCAGATGCATGGTTACTCCAAATGTCCCCTCTCTGCCTTTCTTGTAAGGCTCATGGTACACAGGAGAGTTTCTACCCACAGAGACAGTGCTTTTATATCAGACCACTGTGCCTTGCTCCCCAAAGTCCAGACCTGGGGGCTCAGCAGAACTATTTTTTCTCAAAAGGAAAAGGGGGAAAATGGATTAGAAAAAGGGAACCAGATGGGGACTGTTACCCTTACTGGTAGTAGGCCTGCTCTTAAAAAACAATGTCAAGGCACTGTAATAGCATGTGAAATGACAAAGATAGATGCTATTTCTTCCTGAGGTCCACACTGAGTGGAGAAAGTCAAAGGGTTGTTGACTGTCTTGCGTATGGGGCCATTCTTTCAAATTGAAATGAATTGATTTAAAAAAGCAAGGACTGGCTAATGGGGAACCTGGTATGGCTGCTATATTTATGTGCATCAAACTGAAATTTAAACAATTTGAGGGAACATGAGCTGTATAAACATTTTATGTATAGTAACATTTTGTTAGTAGTTTTGGAAATGCTTGATGCTACTTCCCTGTCACCGCTCCATATAGCTGACTATACAGCATTCAGTTCACGCTACAGTCGAGCAGGAACTGTTTGCTCAACAACTCCAGGCTCCACTTTCAACTGGAGTACTAATGTACACCCTGAGCTGGCCACAAAAAAACAGGTAGCCTGATGTTTTTAGACCACTTCACCAACCAGGTAGATAAAATACATAAAGTAAGTCCATAGTTGTAAGGGAGCTGTGGACTAGAGGGTCTTCTGAAAGGTTGGTTTGCTTGTTTGGATTTTTCCTGCCTCTGTGTGAGTGCAGTGAGGAGCTTCTGAAGCTGAGTTTGGGCTCATCTCTTCACCTCCCCTCCACGTTCAAGACACTGCAAATATTTACTAAGTACAAAAGATATAAGAAGTGCTGGGCATTAATCATTATTATATCCCTTTCCTGACAGGAAATGGGCCCAGAATAGCAGAGCTGAAATTAATCTTTCTAAAAAAAAAATGAGTTTGTAAAGAATTGTTCTGGAGTAACATACATTTCGTTCGACTCCTGGAACTCTCATTCAAAACAGAGGTCTGTCTGCCCAAGTGGGACATTTCTCAGAGAACTGTAATAGATATTTGTTCCAGCATCCACACTAAAGCTACAGACCACATGTAAGGTGCAAAGCTCTAGATTTGTTTCTCTCTCACACACATATGCATCCTCACAAACATGCAAATCTACACTCCTTTCTCTTCCTAAAACAAAAAAAAACATTTTTATGTTTTGTCTATTTTATGCAGATCCATAATCAGATGTGTACCAAGATTTTTAACTCAGTTTGCTGAAATTGCTAGATTGTCGAGGAAATTAAACTAAACAAGGAGATGTGTAAAATGTTGAACTTTAAATGCCATCCACTAACTCGAGAAGAAGAAAAATGAGTCAATAAACACTCAGGTTTCTGCTAATTTTAGATAATCATGATTAAAAGAATAATTTTGTTAGATTTTTTAATTTTAATTTTTTTTTTATCATGATGAGAATCCCCTTATGCTGTAATAGTGGGTATTTGAAGGTAATGCCCTTTCCCTTTTGATTTGGGACTGAAGAACAGGGTTACGGTGTCTCCCCTTGGTGTTAATGATGGATACAGAGACGTTTAATCTTTCAAGCGGTATGTGTATTTCTGTGAATACTAGGCGAGATGACAATATCATTGTCAGCAGCTCAGAAGAGGCATGTTTTACCTGAAGAACTGGTCTTGGGCTGGATGCTGCTGCTGTTCTGGGTTTGGGGTTTGTTTTTTAATTGCCCTGCCTATTCTCTCAAGTCCATATTAATGCCATACGGCACGGCTGAGGCCAGGGCTGAGTGAGCCCCGTCATTAACAATAGCATAAACAAAGGAAGGGGACCAGTTACCTTGACATTCGATGCCCGCTTTGTTCCCGAGCTTCCAACTGCATCCTGAAGCTCATATAGGGAAGTATCGCCTACGGGAATGCATAATCCACTCCAGCTATTGTCCCAATCTCCTGGAAAACAAAACAACAGAACCAAAACAAAGATGACAACACACCCCCTATCCGCAAGGAGCCTGCGAATGGTTTCATCCCCTCCTGCTTTTCCCCGCGCTTTTCCTGGCCACTCGTGTTACTGACCCGCTCCCCACAAGCGCTGCCCGCTGTAGCCCAGAGGCGTATCCCAGTTTGCGCAAGCACCCCCCAGCCTCCTATTCCCCAGTTTCTAGAGGGAATGGGTCTGGAGACATCCCCTCTGTGCTCTGAAGGGGAGTAAGGGGGATGAGCGCTCCTGTGCCTGCGCAGCCCAGCCGTGTCCCTCCAGAGACTGGGCCGCACCCGGGGGATTCCGCGTTAGACAGGGCGGCCCGGCGGGGTGAGCTGCCCTCCGACCGCCCCAGCCCTGCCCGCCCCCCCTGGCCTGTCAGCAGGCGGGAGGGTTTCACCCCCTCCCGGTGGCACGGCGTGGCCAAGGGGCAGCGCGACATCCCCATGCACCACCGCGGGGATGCGAGGGAGGCGGAGGGCGAACGTGTCCCTGTGTGTGTGTGTGTGTGTGTCTTCATTGTCCTTCCAGCTTCGCCCTACCGGAACGGTTTTCCCCGCGGAGGGGCCCTCTCGGCCTTACCTTCCATGCCTAGCAGCTCCTGCTCTGTAGCCCCCTGTTTTGGCAGAAAAGCCCGGAGCACCCCCCTTGCTCACGCACAGCCGAAGAAGCCTGCCTGGAGCGGGAACATCTCTTTCCTCTGCCAAAATAATTAAGTCCCCCAAACCGAGTTTCATCTTCCCCTTTCTCCTACGGTCCTATGCTGACCGTCGGAGCAGAGGGACGAAGAGACACCCTCCCCCCCAAGTATGCAGGGGTTGGTTTGACCCCATCCTTTCCCGCTTCAGGGGTAGCTTTTGCTCCCGCTGCACTCGGAGGGGAGCAAGTTCAAGCCCTGGGAACCCTGCACCTTCACCTGTGTCTTCGGGAGAAGATGAAGTAGACCTAGTGGCATAGCCTGAGGTAGAGGGGAGGCCTGAGGAGACAGATCCCAGATGCCGCCAAATCCATCCTCGCAATGTGCCTGTATGTGGGGAGAGGGGAGGCTTACAGGGGTAGTGAAGGAGGTAGTTTGAACCTAAAGCCTTTGCTTCAAAGGTTAAGAGCTCCCTCGTCAAAGGCTGCCAAACGTTACTGGGCCGAAGAGAGGGGAGAAGGGGGGCGGGGGAAGAACATCGACATTACTGCAATTTTCAAAGCACTGAAAATAGCTCTGGGAAATCCCGAGGATCCGCCACCGATTCTTTTTTTTTCCCGGGACATATGCATTAGGGAAAGCTTTTCCCGGATGTGTTTGTGATCAAGGCCAGCGGGAGCTGCGGCTGCCTTTGGGGTGGAGGGGAGGGGAGCTGCGGGCCGGGGCTGCCCCCGACTCCCCCCCATCTCCCGCACCTGCAGCCTCTGGCTGCGCTGGGGACCCTGCTGCTACCGGCTCTGTGACCACCTCCCAGGCCGTGTTGGGAGCAAACCCACTCCCAAATCCTCCCCTCACCCCGGCCCCCGGGCCGTGCTCCCGCCGGGAGCCGCGGCGACCGGGCAGGGGCCGGTCCCGGCAGCCCTTTATGCGCAGCGGTCAGCAGCCGGCTTGTGGGTTTGCAGCTGCATGCAAATAAATCCCTGGCAATAATCTAACGCGCGTGTGCTGCCCCGACGACAAAGTGCCGACACAAACGCAAGTGCTTTTGTTTGTTTTTGACCATCTAGGTCCCGCAACCAAGAGAAACAAATAAAACTAGGGAGGGAGAGGGAGAAAGTTGATTAATATGTATGTTCCATCCAACGCATCGTGCTTTTGTGATTTACGAGAGCCGAAGATTTGTCTCCTGCACCTCTACGAGATCTGCACAAGCACCCATCCCAGCTGAAGGAAACGATTCCACGCGTGATGAGCAGGAACGACGTGTCCTGCCTACCCGACCGCCCACTGCACCTTAGTTACTATGTTCCCACGTGGAAAACACATCTCTTTCCTCAATTTTCAATTAATTACAGCTGTATTAGATACGGGACCAGTGTGTGCGTGTGCGTGTGTGTGAAATTTTGTACCCTCTCTTCTGTTGAAGGTAGAAGTTTTTTTGTTTGTTTTACTTCTCTCCAAAAAAGGTCTGTTTGCATGTATAGGGGTTGGGTTGTTTGGTTTTTTCCTTGTCCTTTTGTCTTAAGCAAAAGCTGAGTTTTTGGGATGGGATGAAGGGAGAAAAAAAGAGAGAGAGAAAGGAAGGGCATCTTTGAGAAGGAGCTGGAGTGGGAAAAGGAAAAAAATAAATCAAACAGCAAAAAAATCCCAGCAACCCAATTCCAGAGAGAAAGGGTGGGCATAGAGGTTTTCCAATTGCCATTCTGCAGACTGGCATTAAAAACAAACAAAGAAACAAAACAAAACAAAATACACATTGAAGGCTGGATCGGGGGAGAGCTTTACTTTTGTGAAGTGTAAGTTTCTGAGGACAAGAAATTCTTGGTGACGTCTAGCGTCCCCCGGGACAGGCTCGTCCCCCCGGGGCCGCCGGAGACCGAGGGGCAGGCAAGGCGCGAGTGCGGCGCCCAGCCTGGGGAGAACTGCTGGCTCTCCCTCTCTCCTGCCCCTAACTTTGTGAAAGAAGGTCGTTATCGTTGTGGAAAAGATCGTTTCCCCGGCAAGAGAGGGGCAGCTGGGCTCCAGCCCCTCCCTACTACCAGCTCCCACTGAGGGTGTGAGCAGTCGGTGCGCGTACCCCAGCTCCGACGGGTCGACCCCCGTCTTTGCCCGGTCCACCTGAGGCAGTCCCACTCCACTTTCGCATTCCACCCCTCGTGGAGGGGATACTCCCCTGCAGCCGCCGCACTGGGCAAACAGGGGCAGCCCTGCGACCAGCTGGCCAAACGGCGGCCCTGGGGCCTCCCCCCTGCACATTGCCCGCGGGGTCTTTCCCAGACTTTGCCCTACTCTCTCAACTCCTCTCCCTGGCCTTACTCTTCCCCAGCTTTCCCAGCCGCCGCCCCGCTGAGCCCGGCACTCCTACCACCTAGGTCTCGCCGGCGGCGGGGCAGCCGGAGAGTGGCAGGGCAGGGAATGACCATCCCCTTTGGCATCTCTCGGCTGCCTGCCTGCCCGTCCTGTTTTTTCCTGCCCTTAGCCCTGCGACCGCCGCTCTGGCATCCCTGGCACGCATAGAGCACGGCCCAGCTGCCTCTTGTCCCGTCGGGGGCCTTTTTTCTTCTCTCCCCCCATACCTTCCTGGGCACGGGCTGCAGCCACCCCCCCCCCTCCCGCGAGAGGGCTCTGCGGAGCCCTTCAGCCTCGCTGCCGACCGCTGCCTCCTCGTCTCCGTCGGCAACACAAAAGCCCTGAGCAAAGCGGCCAAGCAAAGATGGCACAGCAAAGCCGGTGCCCTCCCTGCAATGCCAACTCCAAAGAGGAAACTTCCCTCCGGGGCTGCGCTCCTAAGCCCGGGACTCCCTTAACCTTTGCAGCTTTCGGTGGGAGAAGGAGGTGTTTGTCACCCAAGTTTCCTCTCGTACCTTTGTGTCACGCGAGGCGGGACAACGTTGCGCCTGTTTCGCAAGCCAAAAGGAAACTTCTGAGCGATGGGCTCGGTGCCATGGGATGGGAAGGGTCTCCGGATCACCCCCCTGCCCTACACCCCATACACAACCTCCTCGCCTCTCTCTTTGAAACTGTGTTTAAAACAACAGCTGAAACACAATTAATTGTAACTGATTAACATGGATTAGTTTGGCCTTCAAAGCACTTTAAGTCAATTCAGCAGCCATAATAATAATTAATTCATTAATAAGTACTATTGGTGCTTCACCGCTAACGCCAAGAAAAGTTTCCCTGAGAAGTACAGGTGGCAGAGAGTGCTAAAATGAAAACATTCGCATGCAACTTTTTAACCAGAAGGGAAAGCACTTTGGTTATATTTGGAGACATGTGTCTCACACATTTCCCCCGTTTTTTGTAAACTATGTAAGAATAAACATTACAGCTCTGGGCTTTTAATTTCTCCAGATGGAACCATAAAGTACCTAGTAGATTTTTTTATATATATATACTATACAATTGAGGACACATGTCTGCTTTTCCCGATGAGGACCGAGAAGCAACTTAATTTGAAGGCATAACTACTGAACCACATTTTGAATAGCACTCTCGAACAAGTTCACTTTAAAAGGCAGGAAACCGCTAAGAGCACAGCACTGAAAGTTGCTCCTTCCCACTTGAGCTCGCCCGCCTGACCTTCACATACACTTTGTCGTTTCGCACACACTTACAGAAGTACACACGCGCGGAGGTGGCAGGGTGCCTAGCCATGGAGGGGGCTTTTCCAAGGCGGTCGCATCCCCGAGAGGCTCCCCCAGCTCGCTGCAGGCTGAAGAGGCCGCTCGGGATCCCACCTTCGGCGCGACGGAGGAGCCCTCTGATCCTCGGGTGACGTGAGAGGTCTCCTCCTGCCCACCCCGGCTGAAGTAAGGGATTCACTTACCCTCTCGGTGCTCCTCTCCGCTCCTCACACAGACACTTGTGCGCCCAGAAAAGCGCTTTCGTGAAGGGCAAAAGGAGGGAGGGAGCCTCGAACCCCCACCGCTCGGCTACCTTAGGGTTACAGGCGTGCTGAGGGGGAGGCAGGAACCCCTAGGCTGGACGACAAATAATAATAATAAAAAAGTATTTAATAAGTCCAAGGATAAGATTTCTTGCTTAATTGTTTATTTTTTGTTTGGTTGGTTTTGGGAACGGACGTTGGTGATTGGAATGACCGAAATACCTTACACATCTCCCTAACTAGACTTAGCCTCCCTCCTCCTTCTCCCAGCCCCCCAACCCCCTCCCCCCCATTCTGACTTACATGTGTTTAGAGCAATGGCAAGGAGCTCCCAACTGGAGCCCTGGCAGAGGGTGCGTTTAAACTAGGATGATTTAGTCCCCGAGAGCTCGGGTCCTGACTGTGAGCCTCCAGCCCCGCGTCAGCTGGGCGCTGCAGACAAACAGTCTTAAATATGCATAACGAACAGTTCGCTTTCTTAAAGGAGAACTTACCCCACTGGAAAGTTCATGGCCTGACGGCAGGCACGGGAGCGGCGTGCGGGGGTGACCTTTGTGCGGGGGGACAGCCCTAACCCCTTCTCAAGGTGGTCTCCTTACACGCTCAGCGACAGGGCTGAGGGCACCCGGCCGCCTTTTGGCTGGGGACTGGGGGAAGAAGCGTTGGCGGGTCAGTCATGGGCTTAGTGAGTTGCGGACCAGCGGCTTCACACACCGCCCCAGTCCCTCCTGTCCTCTGTGTGCGAGGGGCCGAGCCGCGCACTTGGAGCAGCCCCGCTCCGGCGGACCCCGCAGCAGCCACAGACCGGCTGCCCGAAAACTTGCGGGGTTCTACAAAGGGGGGAAACGCGGGACTCCAAACAAGAATAAAAAGTGTCTAGGGGGAAGGAGAGGGACTGATTAAATACCCAGCCAGTAGAGCCCAGGCAGGCTGTGGAGATTCCATGAGCGGCTTTTTGGAAAGGAGAAATAACGCGGGGGAAGGGACGAGAGACTGCCCGTGGATTTCGCCCAGCTTCCCGGTTGGAAACCGGCCGGCCCCCTCTCCCCGGCCCTTGCAGGATCTTCTCCCGGTAGGAGGGACGGCTACGCCAGGCCCTCACTAGCCCACTTGCCCCTGGTTTTGCCCTGGGGGGCCCCCAGGGGCCGAGCCCCGACAGCCGCCGTGAGGGTGCAGGCGGCTCCGGGCGCTACCCACGGAAAAGGGGCATCCCTCTGCGGGGCTGGCTCCCCCCGTTTCGGACAATAAGAGTGGTTTTTTAAAAGTACTATTCTTTTTTCCTCCCCTCCACACACGTGGTTGTAAAGTCTGTAGCGCCATCTAACGGGAGGCGGAGGCCGGGCCGGGCCGCGGCGCCCAGGGCAGAGGAGAGAGGGGCTGGGGCGGGATCGCCTTGGGAAGTGCCCCTGGCACGAGGAAGGGCGCTGATCCTGTGCATAAAACCTGCCCGAAAGGTGCTTTGTAACCCGACCAGGGCATTATCCTTCAGGAGCTTCCCCCAACTTCTGCGGTGTTTTTTTTTATTTATTATGTCGTTGTAGCTGTGAAGAACTGGTAGAGTAACTGGTTTTTTTGGGAGGGGGGCAGGGTAGGGAGGAGGAATGAATAAATCCCATCAGAGCCTGACACAGTTGGGGATGGAAAGGAGGAGGCTCTCTCAACCCAGCACATTTGACTCTTTCCCTTTTTTGGGAGGTCAGAGAGGGCCCCAGACAGCTGCTGCATCTTACAGGCCTCAAATTTCTGCTGCTTCTTTAGTATCCCAGAAAGCTTTCTGTTTCCAAAATTTTTGAGCACATGCTAAATTTTATGGTTAAATTATGATGCTGCCCTTTTGACAGAGCACTTCAGCCATGCCTCTGTCCATATCCAGATGGGAGGCTTCTGGCTTGATCGCCCCAGTTCTGTTTAAGCACTGCGTTAGTTGCCCAAATAGAAGCCTGCTCACCCCAGGCCCATGGCATGAACAACCAAAAGAAACAGAGACTCTCCTTGACATTTGGGCTCATATAAGATCACAGCTAATCTCTACAGGTGCCTGCCTTGCTACAGCTCTTGCCACCTGTAAGGACTCAAGTTAGAATTAGAGAATATAGGTACTTCTGCTGAACAGGATAGAAATTTTTCTTTAGGTTTGAAATTTTTCTTTATTCTGCTTCTGTATTTCTGTTACAGGTACAGAATACAAGCTAAGTCTTCAAATACACATACCATTTTACTGTATTTACTTAGGTCTTCTGTACATACATGTTGGCAGGAGTCCCAAAGAAGCACAGAAATCTTTCTGTCCATGCTTGAAGTCGTAAAATGGTAGTGTAGCCTTCGGCTAGAAACAATTGTATTTTCATGGGCCACTCAAACTGGATGTATTTTTCAGCCCAGGTTGTCCAACGCCCTTAGATGTCACTTCTGCATGTGGCAAATCCTGTGTGACTTAGATGGCCAGGTTTACATTTGCCCAAGGGATTTTGGCAGATTAAGTATCTGAGTGCCACTGACGTCCATTCACATTATAAAAATTAAACAGAATGCCATCACTGAACTGGTTTTATGGAATAGAAATGTTGATGTGCATATCCACAGAGAGGAACAGACTTTCCTTTTTGAGTCTGGAAATGCTCCTCTTAATCAACGATTGAGAGGAAGGGCAATTTCTGTCTACGCTGAAAAGAAAATGCATTTTTGGGTTCATGGGCAGTAGAAAACCTCTAATAGTCAGGCTAGGATATCTCAGAGTAGGCATGAAAAATGAGACACAGTCCAGTTCATTAGCTATCTATGAAGAGTTAGGCTAGAGAGGTTTATGGATAGTTCCAGTGAAGAATTTACATGTCTTAAAAGTTAGTTGTCTCAGTACTTAACTTTCAAGTGCCTTTCCCTAAGATTGGCATCCTTGATGTTGTGTTTGGCAATACTGTGAATTGAGAAGGTGCGTACAGACAAATCTTTTGTGCCTTATCCAAAGCCATACTGTCCAGCAAAGGACAAGAACAGCAGAGAAGCCCAGGCTTGTGGTTGCATTGGGAAATAGAAATTACTGGTCTTAGCTGAGAGAATTTTTTAAACTAAGAACGGAAAAGCTTTTCCTCCGCTTTTACATGAAGAGTAGTGGAAGGACAGCTGCCCAGTGTCTTTCAGATGGAAGATTCCTCCTGCTTGTTCACTCCGCAAGGAGCGCAAATCCAGAAGGACAGCAGATGGCACATTTTGCTGTCACGATTTCCAGTTTCAGAAAGATCCTCCTGACATTGGTGAGGGAGAGTTACTTTGAGCTCTGCAGTAGCAGGTATTAATTTGTTTCTATTGGGATGGGACATAAAGATTGTAATTCAGCCTAAAATATGACACCTATTTCCCCTTACTATATAATCTAGAGTACCTTGGGGTTTTCCTTATTATTCAAAGGAGTTAAGCTTTGGTTTTGAAATTACTTCAGTGTTGTGAGTTTTCTCAAACTTGAAATATGAGAATAGTTCCTTGAGCTAATTCAAGGCAATGCATTTCTCAGGTCAGCCCCAGGAGAGCCACAGGCAGGATCAGCTATGGAATGTCAAAGGTACCTTTCACTGTGCAACTTATGTGGGTGAGCCTATCACAAGCTTTTAATTCCAAACTTGCTGAAGTTGTGGTTGAAGGTTTCAGTTTCTTCAAAATTCTTTTGATGAGCCATTGGTGAATTATGTGATAGGCCTATTTGGTGGTTTTTCTGTTTGTTTGCTGCTTGTTTTTGTTTTATTTTGTTTTCTAGGGGGTTAGTTCTGATCCAACTGAAAAAACTCTCTGTCAGCATCAAAGGCATCTCTCAGTGTTCTTCCCATCTCAGTGCAGAAAGATAAGGGGCCAAACCCTTTTGAGGTTCTTCTGGTAAAGCAAGTAGCACATGTATTCCTTTGTACAAAATTGGAGCATTCATCCACATGAAGGTATTTAATTAAAACTGGAGTAGTTTTCAGAAGTGCTAGGGAATAAGTAGTCTCAGTGGGTGCTCAGTCCCTCTGTAATTCACAATCCCTTAATGTAGATGCCAATGTTTTGACTTAATATTTGGGTTTCAAACTTTTGGCCCACGCGTTCTGTTTCCTCAGGGCCCTCTAATCTTCAACTTTTACCATAGAAAAATCTTAATGTTTTCAAGGTTCCACCTTGCTAGCAATATGGTTTGAATCAGAAACACTGCACAGAGACTATTTTGATTTTAAACAAAAATAACCTTCTGGTTTTATTTCTGCAGGTATGAATAAAAATCTGAGAGATCTTGTGTTTTGAGCTTAGAGCTTGCCTTCTCTTGATAGCAGACATCATGGACACCGTGATAAGGATCAGTGATACAACATGTTTTCCTTCATTAGAAACACAACCCTGACATTAAAAACAGCCTGCTGAAGAATCATATTCATTTAGTAATCATGTTATTTCACAATCAAGGGGTTACTATCCCTCCCCCTGCTCCAGCCTCCCTTTAGAACTGCCCATTTATGGACAACATCTGATATCAATAAGTTTATGATACCTATTTCTAAAAGCAATGCCTGCATTTCAAATGGGGTTTTAGCTGTTGAGTTATCAGATCCAGCACTAACCGCAGATGGGATTTATCTTCACTAACTTTAACCATATACTGGTTAATGCATAGGCCAAATCTGGGCTCCTTCTGTATTCAATGGAGAAAGATGGAGAGCTATTCATGCCAGGCAGCTTAGGCACCTATTAAAGCAAGGGATGAGTCACCTTTTGAAGTTGCCTGCATTGCTCAGTCGATTTTAGCAGGCAGACAGGCAGTTAGCTTCGTTACAGCATACCTGACCAGATGGCTGAAGTTGGGGTAGGTGGGTCCTGTCCTACCTCTCTGTAGGCATTGCAGACAAGAACATGCTACATTCAGCAGTGGCTCAGGGCTCAGGACTAGTCAAGAGGAGTTGTTATTTCTGAGTGTGAATGTGTTTTGCCCATAATAAACATATATCTCTCAGACAGGCTCAGAAAAACTGACCCGGGCCTACAGCTCATTTGATCAATTTACAGTGATGCCGACTGAAATGCATTTTTATTTTTGCACCCCTTTATTGGCTATCCAGACCGGAGTGCTTCTCTGAAGCATGAGGTCTTATAGTTTTTTCATGACAGGATCAATTGAACCTTCCCTTTTTTTCAAATATTTTCTACATAACCACATGAGTCTAGGAGACAGGCATTAAACAAAACAAGGACCTCTAAAACTCAAACCAAAACCAGGCAAAAATCAATATAGGAATACCCTTTAAATGTGGTTGCACTGTGTTGAAATACACTCCTTTACCCATGGCTGGCATACACTGCTTGTAGAGAGTTAGATCTACATCATAATAAACTCAATTTTTTTCTCTCATTTTCCAGTTAGTGAGACCCCATGACCTGGGAGGTACAAAGGCAAGGGAGCTGCTGGGCTGGGCAGTTGTGGAAGAGACATACGTACCCCAAAGCTGGAGCCAGGTGGTAGTGGGATGAGTCACACTTAGCTTCAGGTTAGCTTAGGCTGAGTCAGCCTGCAGCACTGGGATGGAAAACAGCAAGTTGCCAGAGTCATGGTGCAAGATGGAGACCAGACAGGTGAGTCTCAGGAGT
The DNA here is from genome assembly GCF_003945595.2 of Pipra filicauda. Lineage (NCBI taxonomy): Eukaryota > Metazoa > Chordata > Aves > Passeriformes > Pipridae > Pipra > Pipra filicauda. Next base: position 315,435 of record NW_024105020.1, on the reverse strand, counting down.
AAAAAATGACGCGGGGAATGGCTGATTAGCAGTGGCAGAAGCAGAAGAATAACCCAGCACCATTTCCTTCAGAAGAACATATCTAGGGGGAAAGAGCAGTGGGGCTGCCACTTTTATTGAAAATGTCACTCCAAGGACCTCACTGGAGAAGCAGCAGAAGCAGATGGACCCTGTGGACGGAGATGAAAATATCTACCTGCTCAGCTATAAGAACTCTTATTTATGATCCCAGTGAAGCCAATGGGTAATATTCTATGGCCTCTTGTAAGAGGTCTTTAGCTCTGCTAGTAGGTTTGCCTTCAAACTGGCAAACAGCAACACCGCATACACGAAATGGGAATAGACAAACATCCTAGGCCACTTTGCTTTCACTTTCGATGATGTTTGGCTAGCAGGCAGATAGTGAATGGGGCTTTATGTCTGTTTAGGACATACAGAGTTTGAATATTTCAGATGGTAAAGTTCAGCTGAGTAGTCAGACAAGTCTGAGAAAAATGTTTTAAATTTTCCATGGAAACCCACGTTCTTCCTTTTACATGACTCAGGTTTCAGAATATTGCTCCAACTTGAAATGAAAAGTTTTTTCAAGATTTGTGTCTCTCTGTTTCATCTCATGTTTTGCAAACTAGCAATAGTTTTGAATTGAGAGCTGCGAAAAGATTTACCAAACGCTGGAGACCTGCAGTCTTCTTTCACACACAAATCTCTGCTTTTAGCCTCTCCCTCAGATATTCAGCCACAGTTAGGCCCACCAAACTAAAAGAGACTTCTCAGACTAGCAGGAACTCCTCTTATCACAAACACATGGATTTGCTTTCAACAGTGTGTCAGGTTCAATCTTAAGTGCTGTTAGACTCTTTCTGCTCACTTTCCACCACAGCAAGACCGGTGACTCCAACAGCTAGGAAATGTTTTCTGCTTTTGCTGATTTCTTGTGGCTGGCTTGCATCTTCTCAGACTTCCACCTTTTTTTTTTTTTTTTTTTTTTTTTAAATTTTCCCAGCTTAACAAACCAGGTTATTCAGGCCTCTTCTCGTGTCCTCTTGATCAAGTTCGATATTAGGAAAAGGTTTTTCACCAAGAGGGTGACTGGGTACTGGAACAGGCTCCTAAGGGAAGTGGTCACAGCACCAAATCTGACAGAGTTCAAGAAAGATTTGGACAATACTCTCAGGCACATAATATGATTCTTGGGGCTGTACTGTGCAGGGCCAGGAGTTGGACTTCAATGATCCTTGTGGGTTCCTTCCAACTTAGGATAATCTATGACTCTGTGATGATCATATGATTCTAAGTTATATCATTCACAAAATATTCTGAGTTGGAAGGGACCCACGAGGATCACTGAGTCTAACTCTAACATGAATTTTCCGTATGGGGATCAAACATGCAACCTTGGTGTAATCTTGCTTCTGTATAGCTGAAACTGAGCTTTCCATGAGTGCCCAGAGCTGCACACAAGGTTTTATCAGGTTTTGTGCTAAAGTATTAACATTTTCCAATCTCTATCTCACTGGATTTTAGTTACCTGATTTGATATCTGCGTCATACTGTAGCATAACAATCATTTTGCATAACGTGACCGGGTATTTCTACTCACTTATAAGCTTGGACCATCATGGGGAAATTATACTGTTAGTCCTAACTTTGCATTTACATTTTTTTGTTTAATCTTTACTGGTTTTCAGAGTCCTGATATGCTTTTAGTTGCATTAATGACACTTCTCAATGCTGCATCAAAATTTAGAAGTCTATACTACTATCATGAACATTTATGAAAATATTAAAGAAAATCTGTCCCAGCACTTAGCTTGATATGCCTTCCTAGTTACTTCTGTCCAGTCATGTAAGGCTTTTTTTTTCCAGTGGTGTCTGTAAACTATGAGCCAGATCATTATTACACACAGTTTTTCTGTAGAAAGACTCCAGCTAACAAATATCTTCTGCACTGCTGAGCCAAAAACTGTAGTGAAACACAAGTAGAAAATATTACACTGTTGTCTCTGTGTAGGATATGATCTTGTCCAAGAAAGGTTAGGAAGACTTTGATGTGATCTTTCCTGTCACATTTAAGTCCATTCCCCATTTAGGAACTGGTCTTTCTTTTAAAAGACATAAGATAATGAACTAGTATGTCTCTTGATGTGGTTACACAGCCAGGCTTTTTCTTTTGACTGGTATGCAGATTCCCTAGACTTTTAGTTGCTCAGACCTGTAGAAGCTCCTGGCCTCTTTCACATTTTAGTGCCAGGACTCTGCAATCCATCTGACTTTACTAATCAATTCCACAAGTTTACCAATCTTTACCTTTTTGAAATAAAAAATCTTATTAACAGACCAGTTTATCTGTTCCATTTAATTAGGAAGTGTCAGTCCCTGATCACTTGAACCAAAGTCCTTTTTTTTTGCTGCAGTCATCAGTTGCCAAAACAAAGTCTCGATCAGCATCACTTTTTACTGGTTCTGTGAGAATTTTATTAAGACATTTGCTGACTACTACATCCATAAGTATCTGGATTATTTCATTATTAGTGGTGTTTGTTCTTTTGTTCATATTTGGGAATGTAAAAATTTCCCTGCATCATACAAACTCAGTAGAACTTGTCTCCCTATTGCCATTACTGACGAACATAACCAGAGAGAAATCAGTGCGATCGCACTGTTCAAGTACTCTCCTTTTCCAGCTTTCCACAAAGTGGTTTTAACTAGAACAAATTCTGCTTTTTGCATGCTATCCCTTCTGCACATCCTTCTTTGCAATGTTTTGTATCATTAATGTGAAGTTCTCTGCCACCACCTTCACCTTTATCTCTGCCTTTCTGAATAATGCATGTCCTTCGAGACCAGTGTTCCAGCTATGATTGCTATTCTGTTCTGTTACCAGTGTATACCTGTCCTGCCTAATGCCCTGCCAACTTAGTTTATGCTATTCCCTTTTTTGGTACATGTTTCTGTACCCCATAACCACAGTTTTGTCAGGACCCCCACCTGACAGTGAGTGTCAGGTAAATCACTGGATTTCCACTTTGGAAGCAGTTCTCTTCACAGTTTTCACTTTCTTTCTTCTTATTCCATGCCATTCTCATCAATTAAATTTCTTTATCCTTTGGCATACCCACATGTACCTAGGCTTTCTCCTCTGGTGTGCTATGGGCATGGGGAGATTATTCAAGTCTTTGACTCTGTACCCTTCATTTCTCAGTTCAAAGCTCTGCTTATCAGTTCTGCCAGATTTGCTTCCAGAAGGCTGTTTCCACAGTTGCTCAGGCAGAATCTGTCCTTCAAAAAGGGTGTTTTTGCAGTAAATACATTCCAACGGTCAAACATTGCCAGTCCTTTGGCTATGTGTTGATCTTCCTTAAAGCACTCTTTTTTTTGGGCCTACTTTTTATTTCCTATAGCACCAGTAAATGCTAGACCCTGATGCTCTCTTTAAATGAGCAATATTAGGAAGTGAAAATTAAAAAATATAATGGCATCTACCCCAAATCTCCAGTAATCAGTTCTAAAAGCAAACTCCCTCATGCAAGAAGCCAGCCCAGAGAGATAACTGAGCTGCAACCACAACCAGCAGTGAATATTCTGTTCCACACCCCTCAGGATTTCTTGTCTACACAGAGAGTTTTACCATCCTTGCTGTGTCAGTCAGAAGCATGAAAACAATTTCCTGAGGTAGACAGAACAATATCAGGGAAAACCAGAAAAGGTCTTTTATCTGGTTTATGATTTTGTTCATAAAAAAGGTTCCACTGAGGTGCTTCTGTTGGCATTATATCGGTGTAGGTTTGTTGGAAAACCCTTTCACATGTAGTGGACAAGGTCTAATGGAATAGCAGAGAGCAGGGACTATTCCGTGTCTGTTCTGCTTTGGAAGGTGATTCAGTGCGGTTGGCTTTAGAACCACATCAGTTTTGTGTAGATATTAATGTGATGTGAGAAAGGGCAGGAACAGCCCCCATAGAATTAAAAAAAGCTACGGGGGATGCCCTCATGAACGTCTTCTGCTCACAGAATTTCTTCAGATGTCAGTGGTTTTGAGCCATAGGCTCAACGCAAGCTCAGCAGCCACTTCTGACAAGCTAACATTTTGGTCATGTTAGACTATAAAAAAACCTGCTTAGAATATGACTGACTTCGTAACAATGCCAAATATGTAAGAAAACAAAAAACATAACTGAAAGGGAACCTGAAGAAGATAACCACTTGACTTGGGCAGACAAAACACCCAAGGTTTACTTCCCCTCACCATTCTTCCCTGTCTTCCTTCCTTCTTCCTTTCCACGCTTTCCTTTTCCCTGCTTTCCCCCTTTCCCCTTTTTCCCCTTTTCCCTCCCCTCCCCTTCCCTCCCCTAAAAGGCCCATATTTCTGTGCAATGTGAGATGATATGGTTGATCAAAACTCATAGTGAAATTTGATTGAATGAAGTGCAAAAATGTATTGGCACTATAAGCAGCTTTGTATTGTAATGAATTTAGAACTGATGTGTGAATTCTGAAAAAAACCAATGTATTTCTGGAAATGCCAGCCCATATTTTTTTTTAATGCAACAATTCCTGTTAGTTAAAATACCACTTAAAGAGTCAAAACAATGTAATATTGCAGATGATCACCACCATACGTACATACTATAAATATTGAATAAAGTTCTGTGAGTGAACAGGCCTTTTGGTATATGGATCTCGGGGTTATACCTCTAGATTTAACAGCAAATTAGATGAAGGGACATGCTGGCTAGCCATTGAAAACAGAGTTAGGAGTGAGTAGTCTCTATACCTGGTCCAGTTACCAGTTCACTCTGAACTTCAGACAAGTAATATCAACTCTGTCTCACTTTCGGTATCTGTAAAATCAGAAATATGTTAACATTTATATGTCCTTCTGGGCCTGCAGAGAGCTCCTTGACAAGTCCACAATGCACTGGCAAAGGTGTAAAGTAGAGTTGTTGAATAACTCTGATCAGCATGGGAACGCACCTGGAAAGACTCAAAGTAAGTTGGCCATTAACCAGATTTGAGTCAACTGTCTTTACGTACTCAGAGACCACCCTGCTTAAAGGTGTTTGAAGAGCACATTTCAACCAGGGTGTTGACTCCCAGGGCTACAGCTGGTGGGCTTATGGTCAGCCAGGTGATGTGCTGGTCTTCTCTCTTCCCTTTTCCTTCCTGACTGAAGGAAGGCTCTGGACAGCTGCAGTCTGCTTCCATCCCTGCCCCCCACTCTGTTCCACCCCCCTACTTTCTGCTGCCCAACAACTGTATGATTAAGCTTAAGAGTGAACATGAAAAGTTCAAATCAGAGTTTGAGTCTCTCTTCCCTTAACTTAGGCTTAGACATACTCCTGCAGCTTGATGAAGTTCATTTCTTACGGGTGTCTCCAAAAGTTTCCATCTGTAGGATTTCCCCTAGATAAAACATAATCTACCTATTTCTACCTTTAAATGCTGATGGGGGAGAATCTCAGCAGAAAATAAATAAATCCATCTGTCTATATTAACTAAAAAAATACCACCTCTGTTCTCTACCTGCTAATCACTAGAAGCTAGGAGGGTGTATTGGAGAACAATGACTGCATTTTTTGGCTTTGTAATTTTTCCTAAACATCTGCTATTAGTCACCATCAGAGGCAAGGGTCTACAGCGATGTTGGTATGATCCAGTATTACAATTCTTATATTTTGATATTTTATTCTGATAATTCAGCCCTACACAGCCTCAGGAAGACAAGGCAGGGTAATGTCTGGGTGAAAGGGCATTGATCAAACATTGCTGTCAAAGCTCCTTCACTAATATTTTGGAATAAGCACATAATAAAAATAATGAAGAATCCACCCTTCAGCTTGGCTGTTTGCAGCAAATATTATAAGGGTATTAAACTAAACAATGGCTCGTACTCATCTGGCTCTCCAGATGTTTTCTATGACTCTTATTTTCTATCAATCAGTTAACCACGGTTTTTGCTTTCCTTAGCAACGTATTTCCAAATCACAATCAAAGAAACTAACGGCAAATAATAAGGGCTAGATTGTATTTGATTGCTGCTAGCTGCTCATGGGAAAGGAAACTGCAAGAAACACTGCCAATCCTTCACACTGGCAGACCAGCCAGGAACACTTCCAGCTCCCCTGACTGCCCCCCCAGCGTGCTCCATGCCAAAGGGGCTGTGCAGCGGTCACATCTGACAGGGACACCCTATGTCTAGAAACGGAGGGAGACGTGCCTGATTGCTACACGGGACAAAGATACGGAATAATGTATTTCTCTTTCTGCTCAGTCCTTTATTACAGCCTCCCCAGCTCACTCAGAGGCACATCAGGCTACAGTCATTTAGAGTATATCAGTGGGTGTTTTTAGCCTGGCTCCATAAGGAAGTGCAGCTCATATAATTGCAGTGTGTGTGAGTGTGTATGTGTGCATGGGCACAGTTGCCTAAAAACTTTTGTGCTTTTGTACCCATTGGGCAATTAAAGCTGAACCTGGCAGAAAGGTAGAGGTTTCAGAGATAATCAAGTTGGTAAGTTTTTGTGAATATAGAAAGCTGAAGAGTTTTTCTACTGATGGAAAGACTGCAGCCCACGCTCGGTTCTCATTTGACACGGAGAGAATCCACCTGGGAAAGAGACTGGCTGTATATGAAGGAAAGCTTCAGTCAGAACTTATACCTTATTAGATATAAGGGAATCCACTCCGCAGCCAAGGCTTCTCTCCCTTATGGATTCTCCAGTGTCTGATAAGGGCAGAATTCACACTGCAGCAATAGTATAATTCATTTAAAATGTCAGTCAGCCATGAAACTCTAAGTCCATTGGAAACTAGGCTTCCGGAATAATTCTGATATTCATGGAAATACGTGTTCCCTCACATACTGCAAAGCTCCAGGAGGAATTATGGGTGTTTCTCCATTGCTTCCAGTCTCCAAGCTAGCTCTCTCAGAACTATCTGCCCAACAGTAGACTGTGTCTTTCTAGCACCCACAACCTCTGGAGGTTTCAGAGGGGAAAGTTGTACTTCACTTCTTTCCTCGGAGCCAGGCTCATCAGGCATAACTTGTCTGAAGAACCTGATTCACAAAAGAACTCTCCATTCCCTTTTAGGCACTGAATAAAAAAAAAGTAAAAAAAAAGGCCAGCTTTCTCAATGGCTTCCTGGTCAGAAAGAATTGCTAGCTGCTGAGCACTTGTGGAAAATGCTCTATTGAGAAGTGTAAATGAGAATGGAATCTTTCTGAAAATCTGGATCCAACTGGGGACTATTGGTACTTGAAAATTTGGCCCTCATTTCTTTTGAAATATGTAGCTTTTAAATGAGCAAAATCAGAAGTGACTTTTCAAAAGCCTCCTGCCTTCATTCCCCCTTATTCCCAGGTAGCATTGAAAATACTTGTGGTATTGATATCAGGCATTATGTTCAAACCAGGAAAAAAGAAAAGGACGCATTTCAGTTGGCTGAGTGCTCAGGTTTCCTCTAGACACTATTTTAATAACAGACTCATTAGGAAATTTTCAATTATTTGTATTGTCTTCCCATGTTAAAAGACAGAATGTTACTTCTTAATTTCAATATTATTACTGAATAGGGATAGCTATTCCCTGCAGAATGAATAGATTATTCCAGTCCACTTGGGGATCAGCATTATTTCTGGCTGCTACATTTCCCTGGGAATGAATACTAATATCATGACAGGTATTTGACAGTGGTATTAAAAAGGGAAAAAAAAGAGAGAGACATATCAAGTCATTCGATTACTGATAAAGAGGGAGCAGGAGATCAGCACATAGAGACACATGTGAATTCTCCTGTCAGAGAGAATCCCATGTAAAACGTAACAATTCTGATGCATGATCTTGGTAGAATTTAAGTCAGTGCTGATTTGTCACAGATCTGAATGGGAGCAGGGCCCCAATGACAAAGGAAGCAAAATTTATTTCCCATATAGCTACACAGTGCTATTTGACTTCAATAGGTGTTGAAAATATGTGCTGGGAGTTAGACTCAGGCTCTGTTAAAAGTCAGGGTTGAAGGCGATCACGCTGAGATCGTAGACAGGACAGATCAGATATTAGACGAGCAAGAAGGAAATACAAACCTCACAGAATTAACATATATTGTCACATTCTATTAAGGTTTTCTGTAGGGCTAGATCAGATTAAATGTACTAAATCCCAGTCATCTTACAGCATAGGAAAATATTGTCATGGATAGAATTTTTCATTAGTGAATAAAATGCAGAATAATGAACTGTACACAAAAAAGAGAGAAGATGTAAAGCCAATCAAAGGAAGGGCAGATGTTTAAAAAGTCTTTTGCTATTCAGGATTGTGATCCAACAAAAGCAATTATGTTTCTGCTTTCTCAATTTCAAAACAGCAGAAAAGAGCTTTGAGGTTTTTCCAGTGCTTATGGCCTATCTGCACACCGTTAACTGAACAGAAGGTATCATAATACCAAACATAGCCAAAGGCAACTGATTCCATGCAAAGCTTATAATTTGGGACATCCAGTGAGTTAAAGGGGATTGTAATCAAGAAAGAGATAGATACATATATTCAAAAATTGCCAAAGAAATCTATAAGAAGCCTAATTAAATTCTCCTACAAATCTGGAAAAAGAATCATAAAAAGAAAACTAAATCAGTGTCTACCGGTGGAAATTACACTTGGTAACTGCCCTCTGAACCCATGAAAAAGTAATGTGTGGAATTTTGTAGAGGAATGGCTGGCATGTGACTGCAGAAAAAAAATAGTCTCTCTTGACAAAGTAGTGAATATTATTTTTGCTCAAAAATCTATTGTGTTATTTTTGAATGGATAAATATCAGAGCTGTGATTATAAATACAGTCTACCACACTCCTTCTCCAGTATCCCTAGCCATGCACCTAAACAAAAGTCAGTGAGGCTGAATATGGGAATATTCAGTGAATGTATCATATGCATGTCCCAAAACGCAATAGAACAGAGAGGAACATGGTAGAATAGCAAGGGAAAAGATTCAATGCCAGTCAGTCTACATTGTGAGAGAAATACTTTCTTAATAATACAATATGCTTCCTGTATTACCTGATGCCCAAATTCTGATGTAAAGAGTTGCTGCTTCTACTCAGAGTAGTGCCATAATAAAAATGGCGAAGGTCACATTCCACCCTTTGTAGTAGTCATGCAACTTACTAAGACTGTGCCATTGAAAGGGGTCTGCAGTCAGACACAAGGACATGCAACCATAGAATAGAAGGCTGTTGAATTCAGTGGAATTTTTGCCAGAGACTTCAGTGGGGCTGAGATTTTGCCCACACAGTTTGCCTTCTCTTTCTCTGACTCTTGTTCTGCTGTGCTATTCAGACACAGAGGATACTTCCCTCTTCCACGGTTCCCCCACTGAGGGAGGAGGAGGCATAAAGTCTCCTTTTAGCAGGTAAGCAGGCAGAACTTCTTCAAGGCACCATGAGATGAACATGGACATGATCCTAAATTGTCTTTTATGTGCCTAAAATACAACTTAGGCAGAATGTGGGTGCATACTGAAGGTTACACAAAAAATCCCGTCAAGCTTGATTAGGCATCTCCCAGGCATATATACTGTTGGATGACACTTCCTTAGTTGCCCAGTACAGTCCTACTATATGTGTCCCACCACTCCCACTCACAGCCAGCTCAGGTAAAAAGGAGTGTAGTCTTCCTGCAGGCTGAGGATTTGGAGACTGTTTTACTGTGCAGCAGAGAGTGCTAAGGTACAGTGAGAGCAAGGACAGAGCCTGGGCCAAGACAAGGGGGTTCAGAAAAACAAGGTCTTGGTCCTGCCAGAGAAATAAAGAATCAGAGGCATCAGTTGTTGCTCCAAGATGCAGCCTTCTGCCTCGTTTTCCTGGTCATTGTCTGAAACAAAGTAGTGCTATTGCTTTCTGATTGGTTTGGTTTGGGCTTGGCATTTTTTTGCAACATGAGGCAGAAAAAACAACTGGCTGCTTGTTTTACATATCGAACTGGCCCTGCCACAGGGCTACATAGCTGAACCATTCCTATTTCCTTCCACAAGCTGGGCACTCCCTACTTCATACCCTGTCAGAAACAACAAGATTTACCCCAAAGGTCTACAGGACCATAACGTAGGACTACTCTGACTTTTGACAGCAATTGAGAGCTCTCCTGCTTGTTTTCTGGCCACATGGTGCTAACTAGAAGCTTTTTAACACTAAGCCATGTAGTTTCATTACTCAGGATCAGCTTACAGTAAAGCAGTTCCCCAGCTGGCTTGGAAAAAGGACAAAACAGGCTCACCTCCATCTGCAAAAGACCATGTCAGCCTAGTCTTATACACTCTTGGTTTCAGCGTTCTCAGCCACTTCCTTTCAAATGTGACAACTGCTGTCTACCCTTTGTGCAATTGCTTGGCAGCTGGAATGCTTTGGGAAATTAAAGTTTTCAGTTCTTTTTAAGCTAAGGCATTGGTTTGAAGATCCCTTAAGGAGATTCTCATTGAGAGAGAAGAGTAGTGGAGGAGAGGACCACATCCTACTTTGCACTGAAGCAAGTGCAGTCAAGGAGTCGGGAGTTGCAGAGCTAAATAGAGCAAAGCTGAGGCACTGCTTTTGTGTTGCATGTAGAAAGGCATGGGCCCAACCCCAGGGTTCAGAGCTTCCCATTCTCAGTGGGAATACTCATTACCTGTGCCACTCACGGCACTCCTTTCTGCTACCTCTGGCTCTGTGTGCTGTGCTTTCTGCTGAATACTGACCCAGCTAGCACAGAGAAAACAGAAGCACTCTTTCATCACTATTCCCACTCTCATTTATACCCTTCTGATGAAACCACGTTCTCTACATTATTGTAAGTCTGCTGAGATAGGGCTGGAGTCCCATTTCTGGTGCACATATTCAACTAACTATTTGCTAAAAGCAGTATCACCATGAGCCTCATCCCAAAGGAGAAAAGAGACAAACCATCAGTTTCCAAATATTCATCTAAGGTAGATAAACACAGGACAGGCCAGTTCGGAAGCTGACATTCAAAGGCACACGCTTAGCTGCAGTTCTGATGGGTGGCAAAACTCCTCTCACTGGGATTTTGTATTGGCTTTGGTGGCACACTTACCTTGCTGTGCCCATGCTTAGGATATATTTATATGTGTGAGTACAGACTGACATGTCTGCTCCATCCATGATCCATACCAAATGAATATATGGCATTCTGTTCCAGGAGATAAGGCTTGTGAGCTTAGGTCCAGAGCTGTAGCTGTATGGGTACCCAGAGGAGCAGGCAGAGGTCTAACTTTACCTATCTTTACATGGTTACTTTCTAAGTGCTAGTTTTCCCCCATCAGTGTCAAGGGAATTTAAGCTTCATCTTATCTGCATGTTACCTATACCTTAGCCTATGCTCGTGACCTAACTCAGGAATTTACTCACTGCTGATCTCTAAAGCCAGAATGCCATTCACTGTGCTGGATCTTCAAACTGCTGGGTCAGTGGAGAGGCAGGACGTGTGGAGACATTCGAGCTCTGTTGAGGGCCAGGTGTTAGCACAAGCAAAGTGAGAGCAGTGGCTAGACTGACCTTTGCCTGGGTTATAACGGGCTATTATAATACCATTTAACTGGTGTCCTGTGTCCTTGAAAGCCAGGATGTCTGATGACACAAGTGAGAGGTCAGAGTATGCACTTGGGAACCAGCTGCTCCTCCCAGGATCAGCAGTCATCCCCCCAGTTACCCAGTGATAGCAGCATCCATGTATGGTTCTGACACGTTTCACTTCTTCCCCTCCCCTCCTATAGCCTGAGAAGACCTGGGGACTTGCTCTACTTTCTCTCCCTTGGGTCATCAAAGCTGCACTCTGGGATGCAGCAAAGCACTCCAGTTTGTCCCATGCACAGTGTGCTATGCTGTTACACTCCAAATGTGCCAGTCGCTCAGAAGCTTGCGTTGAGAGACAGAAGAATTTGTCTGAATGGTGGCAGTAAAAAAATACAAAGAAACAGCATGTCAAGGCTGCCCCTCAGCACACAGTCACCACCTCATTGCTGAGATGAGTTGACTGTGTGGACTCTGTCGCTGTTTCACTCCAGGCAAGAGGGCACCCCATCAGCCTGTCTGATGGCTTGCTGAGAAGAAGGGTGTGCTTCTACTGTCAAGTGACAGTGTAACAAGCAGCAGCAGTTGAGAAGTGGTTTAAAAAGCCATCCCTTACTGCCTCTCAGCTAATAGTTGGTGCCTTCGAGTGGAGAAACCTGCCGGAGTATGTGCCATTTGGATCACAGCATCAGGAGGGTCACAAAGCTCATCAGGACAAATCCATAGGCAAACATCCAGTGTACACAGAGCTTTAGGTGTCTTATTCAGCACTGTGAATTTTGATTCAAGCTCTAAGCACCCCTTTCCAGATATCACATAGTTGGCATGATAGCAATGAGGACTGCCATTAGGTGAGCTCTTCTGACTTCTGCTGATCAGGGGTAAGATGTGGATGCACTCAGTCATGTCCAGAAGTTTGTCCCCTTTCCCTCTTTCCCCAGTTGTTACTGCCCCATCAGTTTTGCAATTTAACTCTTTGATTGTTTCTTGACTTCCAGAAAGTGATTCAAGTTAAAAGAGAAGAGCCTTTGGAGCTGATCTAACCTACATGGCTTCTTAGATTATCCCAGCCAAATTGCACTGGGTACAGCTCAGAGGGAGAGCTACAGAGCTCATTTTCTGGGATTCGTGCTGCGCTTTAACAGCACATGCCTACATGAGGGTCTTGGAAAGGAGGAGGGAAAATACAGAAATACCTCAAATGCCCCCCTGCTCTGCCCTCACTAGGTTCCTCTAAATGGGTTCTGCGGGAACAGATGGCATAGGAATTGGCTCTGTCAGCTTTGTATGAGCTAGGAACTCCCTTGTGCCAGGGGAATCCTCAAACGGGGAGATTCAGTAGCTCCTCAGTTCTTCTGAAGTGGGTCGAAATGATTTAAGAATCTGGCCCATTGCAGCCTCGTTTTCCTCTGTAAATCATACCAAATTGAGGGAATGATGGAGTTGTGAGAAGACAGAGAATAAAATTTCAAAGAGGATCAAAATATACCATTTTAGCTTCTGTATGTCATGGCTAGGCTTCGCGAACGAAGATTTGGGAAAAGCTCTAACCACATTTGTTACAAGAACGCTGGTGGCTAATAAGGCCAATACGAGATAGATACGTCTGATTGCAAAAGGCTCAGCAGAAAGACTCCTTAGGTGGTATATTCTGCAAGACACGATTCTTTCTGCATTGTCTTTTCTCCTCGAGAGTGATCTTGCATGCGTTCTCAAAGGAAGCTTCTGTATGTATAAACATGCATAATATGACATTTTGTTTAGACAGTTATTTAAAAAGAAACTTGCAATCTTTTTAATTAACATGAATGCGAAGGAATAAGCTATAAAAATATGAACACAGGAAGGTAGGAGTTGACAGCACAGAGCCTTTCAGACAATCTTTTTTTCAATTGTTATGGGGTATAATAAAATTTTGTTTTCCTTTGCAATTTTTCCCATAATGTTTATGTTTGTTTTAGGTAACAGATTAACTGTAGGTGACTTTTTTTTCCCCCCATATATCATGTCATGTGTCAGAAGCCCTCATCTTACAGCTAGAGTGGGAACAGTGAGTGAGACTATGAAAGAAAAGAGAAAGTAAGATGGCCATGTGGGCAGATCACACCTGAATGGTGGATCTGATATACTGTGTTATGCTGCTTGTACACTCATGCTGCTGTTGCTGTTAAAACATTGCTAGCTCCAAGTCTCATTACCTTACCTTACCTTTGCCATTCCCCCGCTGCCCACTTTGCTTTACCTCCGCTGCCTGTCCGCCTGACTCATGAAATGCTAGACAAGTTTTGATATTTACCTGTTTATGATCAAATTGCAAAATGATCTGTTTAGTTCTGTTCTAAATTAAGGTCTGCATTAAATGTCATAGCATTTATCTTTCATAAAATGAGACAGCGAGGACACTAATTTCCCAGGCACTCAATCACTGCCCGGTGCCACCAGAGAGAGCGGCTGGGGAGGTGCGTGCCCACCGTTCACAGCCGGCTTGACAGCGCCCAGGCGGAATCATAAAAGTCAATTAATCATTAAAAGCTGTTACCAGCCCGTATTGAACCGCTCTGGCACAAAATGTTAATCAGTCCCACATCAATACTATAAATTCCTGCAAATTGGAGTGGTCGATAGTGCCGAGGCCCAGCAGGTCGATGGGAGGGCACAAGACCTCTCCACCAACATGGCGGCTGGGCAGCTGCCACGTCCTGCCCCAGCCTGCTGGGACTGAACAGACGCCGATGCATCACTGCCCCTGATGGATCTGTCAATAACACCGAGCAGGGGAGGCAGCCCTCCCAGTTTAATCGCTCGAGGCGCTGTGTGCTGCCGCATACATGGTGGGTTATAAGCAGGGCTGGGTCAGCTGCTGCCCGGGGACGGGACAGGTTGGCTGGCGCCGTGTGCCATTAACCCAGGCACTGCTGCGAGAGGAGTCACCCAGAGCTCCCCGGGTTAGGAAACTGTTCCCTGCCGAGCTGTAATATGTTACTCATGAACAGTTGTGGAGTTGTTCATTAATCCCCTCCAGGCCCAGGACAGTGTTTTGCTGCAGCCTCTGGTGTGTTGCTGCCACGTACTCAAGAAATGGGGCACTTGGAGTTGGGGGAGAGCGGAAGGTTGCTTCTGCCTTGGCACCTAAGTAATGCTTTTCCCCACACAACCATTGCTGCCACTGGGAGCATGAGCAGTACAAGCGAGTTGTCCCTGAGAAAGAGACACTTAGGGCCTTTCCTTCTCACAGCGACCCTATGCTTTTTGGCGTCAGCTGGGGCAAGGCCCCAGGTTGCTTCCTTGTCGCCCTCATCCCCAGGGCCAAGGAGGACTTGTGGCCTTCCCACTGAGACGTGCAGGCCAGACTGTGATGAGTGGAAGAGCCTGCAGCAGAGAATCAGTGCCACAAGAAGGACTGTGTCCCAAGAGAGAAGCACTAGGATCCCTGAGGCTGTCTTGGCAATGCCCCTGCTGCCTTCTGCTGCTTCTTCTCCCAGGGGGGCAGAGATCCCTGCCTCCCATCTACAGGGCTGCCGAAGGCTCAGCTGAGCCCAATCCATTTATCTCCTCTTACTGTTATTAAATCTGACCTGCAGTGGGGGAAAAATAGCATTTTTAGGATTGCAGGATATTAAGAAGCCTCTTTAGAGATGAAAGAAATGCCGGATACTGTTACTCTAGGGAAGGTTTGTGTTCTGCCGGTTTCATTGTCATTTAACGTAGAACATAAAGGTTAATGCTGAATAAAATAATACCCATGTTGATTATTTTAATAGTCTCAAAGTATAACTTTTTCCCTGGTCTGCAGTTATGTAATCCATGTGCTGTACATGCACTGGCAGTATTTTGTACTTTTCCATAGCACTGATATGAAGGTTCCATTAAGTTCAGTGCTGAGGAGCTATTGTGTGTATCTCTGATACAACAATTCCATACTCTATGGAAAATGGAAAATGTATGGATCTACAGACATGCTAATTCCAAACATTTGTACATTTTTAAATATTAATATAAAAGTCCATCTTATTATTATCCAAGTTACAGGAAACATCAAAATAAATTAGGAATCGTACTGCAAAGAAAGCACCTATTAAACATACAAAGGCAGGATGATATGAGCGTTCAGACAAAGGTAATACAGTGCCTCTATTTAATTGCCCTGACACCTTGTTCAGTTCCTCCAGCTATACGCTGAGAGCTAAAAAATCCCCTCTCATTGTTATTAATTGTATTCCTTTTTAAATGTAATGTCATATTGCTGCAGGCTGAGCTAATGAAACATATCCATATTACCAAAATAGGCATATTTCTTTTTATACAACACATTCTATCAAAACTGTCTGCTAAAGACATCATGTTAAAGACCTTTCATAGAGCAATATAAAGAATATCTCAGCTACTCCAACATTTCTATTACATGATTATTAAAATGCCCAGGAGAACTAAACAATATAGTGTGGATTCAGTTATCATATAAGACTTTAGAAATATTGTTAATTCTTTCCACTGATATGTTAATACTAATGCTAGATTACATGCTATGGCTACTAAACAGCTACTGCATACCAATTCACATAAAGACTGTCCCCATCCTCTCTATCCAAGCTTCACTCTTCTGTTATAATGAGAACCTGAATTATTTATCTCTCTTTATCCTACAATAGTTCACTTGATCACAATCAATTTTCCCCCCTGTATCTACTGCACATCAGTGCATGTAAACATGACACAAAAACAACTACTTTCCTTGCCTATTTCAGTCACATGAGATCAGTCAGAGGATGGAAGCAAAAAGTATTGCACATTCCTGAGGAGGAACGGGGTATGAGGTTGCCTAAATGCTGAAATAGCCTTCCCTAAGTTGTCTTCAGTATACTTAAATACAGGTCCAGAGTAAATCACAAACTGAGCAATACAGAAGACTTCTTTGCTGATGGTTTCTGCTGCTGGCAGCTTGTCTCAGGTGCCCACTGCTTTTTGCAGCTTTAGATGGTTGTGAACAGCTCCTCCGCAGCACGTGCACAGATTCTGCTCTCTCTGAATGGGACTCCAGGAAAAGCCAGCAGCGTGGGTAGGATAAAATACTAGTCCATTTTGGATGTTTATGTAAGAAAGCAATCTTCATTTCTGTTTTCTTCCTAATCAAGAACAGGGATGTGGCCAAAGCTCCTCTACATGAGTGGTGATTACCGCATCCAAAATGTTATAGAGGCGTCTGTGGCAAGTCTGTGAAAATATTTTTAACCTGTCTATAACACAAGTTCTGCAGTCATTAGTGCTGAGTTTATGTATTATTTGTCAGAATGCATTTTGCCCCCTTCGTATGTGGCACGTATAAGTTCAATTCCCCATGTGATATTCGTATGCTGCAGCCCCACTGCTTGCTGTCTCACTCTGTACTTTGGCTGGCCTTGGCTCATCCAGAGGGTAGAAATACAGCCCCGCTGAATCAGTTCTGAGGATCTTGCTGGAGAGCTCCTTAAGGAGGGTCAGTTTTCCTGTTTTCAAAATAAAGTTCACACTACATCTAGGACACTATTTGAGCAGTAGGACACCAACACATCTCACCAGTGTCTCCATGCCTTCTGCAAGGAGCAGTGAAAAGCAGGATGTTCTTGGTCATGGCAGCCATCCTACAAGTGTCCATGTGGAGGCATGCAGATTCCCACTGCGTACTTACTACTCTGTGACCCAGGCTTCAAATAGAGTTCAGAGCTGCATGTTTCTTTCTGTAAGGGGTTGCAGAATGACATTTTACCCAGTAGTAGGACAGGTATGAACTTGATTTGAGTTGCTAAGAGAAGCATGTTGTAAATGGAGGATGATCAGCTATGGAAAGAGATTAAAAAAGCCTTCATGGAAATTTGAACCACTTCTCAGCTGGTGAGGAAGATGACTATCACAATTCTCAGGAAATGATGAGGAAAGGTTTGCAAACATTATTTAGAAATTTACAACCCAATTTAATTTGCTAGACATTTTGAAATGGGAATAATAGAAAACAGAAAGACTGCTCACAAGATGGCATGTGCCATTTGGAAGACTGTGGTGCCCTGCTACCTATAGATATTGGATGCATAAAGCTTGGACTCTGTCAGGGCCACCAGAGGACCTATATCACAGTTTTCTCTATTCTTGACCTCTCACTTATGAATTAGTTGAAAGGTATATTTTTACACTGTGCTTTTAACTGTTGCTGTTCACCGCACCGTTTCACTGTCAGTGCCACCCACTGATAGGACATCCCATACCAGGTTTATCCACAGCCCTTGCTTGTCCAAGGCTCTGCAGATATCTTAGTTTCCTGGCAGATAAACCTATCAAGTTCAACAGAACCATCATGTTATCCACTACCCATCTTATCTTAATGATCCTTTCACTGCCAATTTCAGCCACCATCTACAGCACTGAAGCTTTTCACCAGAAAAAAGAGCCATAGTATGTAAAAAGAAGGGTGAGTTTTTTTCAACACCCCTTCCACACTACTTCCTTTAAAAGGATTGAATAGGCAGAATCATTTGTGAGTAAGTATGACTGTGTGGAAGTTTTAAGCCACAAAAATGGGTACACGTGTGTTATTAAAAGCCAGAGTCATTGGAAGGACTTGAATCTCAACAGGAACACTTGTGGTGAGCTCTGAAATGCTTCCTTTGCTGGAAGGATGAGAGGTGAACAGGGCCTTTGCTGTTGGGCCACAGGAAAGGGAACCTCAGAGTCCAACTGTAGAATATGAAGATATTCTACAGTGCTGCTTACCCACACTATCTTCACTTCTTCCTGCATCTGGTTTGCTTTGTACACATTTGCTTGACAAGCTAGTGATGTCTGCTGGCTAATGACCTGCAGACTCCTGAGACTGGAAGGGAGGGGAGCAGGACATCTCTGACAGAGGAGCAGAAATGAGTGTAGAGGGAAGAACAGAAGTGGCCCAGGATCAGTGTGGGTACCCCAGGGCCTGTTTGCGTGGGGACACCTCGGAAGTGATGCTGACCATGCACTCTGAACCACCTCTGGTCTGAAGAGGTGATCCAGTTGAATGGTGTGACGTTGAGCCATCACACCTGGCCAACAAAAACTCTCTTTTGCTCAACCAAGGAGGCCTAGCCCTGCACTATTCATTGATGTTATTGATATGGTGCCTCAGAGGTGGACCCTGAATTCCAATTAGTTGTAATAATTAGTAAAGTTCAGTACCCCAAAGATGGCATTTTAATTCAGGAAAACAGAAGGTCAGATTTTATGAATTATAAATTAATCTAACTCCAAACCCTTCAGTACTACTGTACTAACTTCTGTTATTTGACATACTGGTTTTGGTTCCAGTGGTTGCCATGACAAACCATTTTTCTTTTGGGAGCAGAAGTCTAGAGATAGACTTTAACCTTCATTATGTCAGCCTAAACCTATAGTATTTCTACTGAATTTGAAGGATTTACACCAGGTTGACAGAGTAAGAAATGAGGTCAGAATCAAGTTGTAAAGCAATGCCATTTAGCATCTATCAGAGTTGATTAAGGCTTACCTTGTAATATTTAAAACCATGGGTATTTTAGTCAGATAGGGAAATGCACTTTTAGAGTCCAATTTAACAAAGTCTAATTTCAAAAACTGAAGCTCAGTTCTCCTAATCTGAGTGACTTTAGATACATATGGGAATATCAAAACATGATTGCCCTGAAACTCAATCTTCTTCTTTTTAATTAAAGAAAGAATCCTATCTTAGTCACCTGAGAATCTGAAAGATAGTCTAAGTGTTTGACACTCAGAAAAACTTTTAACAGATAAATTATGATGACAAGAGACAAAAGTTACCATCAACAATAAAAGCAAATTTAAAATAAAACTAAAGATGTTCTAAAAATTTAGAAAAAAAAAGCTAGTCAATCTTGATCTTCAAATTCTTCCTTCAAGCCAAAAATAAACGTGTTGCAGGAATTAATTTAAGTTATGAAACACTGTGACTAGATCTTCAACTGTTGTGAATCAGCAAAGTTCCACTGATTTCAGTGGAGCTGCACTAAGACAGTTTAGATGATAATTTGACCCTGAATTGCTTTGTAATTTTTTTCATAATCAACAAACAAAATATTGGTTTTAAGTTAACATAGAAACATAGAGTCACAGAATCGTTTGGGTTGGAAGGGACCCTTGAAGGTCATCTAGTACAACCCCCCTGCAATGAGAAGGCAGAGCCCCATTCAACCTGACCTTGAATGTTTCCAGGGATGGGACTTCTATAAATCTGTTGCAGTGTTTCACCACCCTTGTCATACAAAATATCTTTCTTATATCTATTCTGAATATACCCTCCTTGTGTTGAAAACCGTTACCCTTTGCCCTATTGCAACAGGCCCTGCTAAAAAGTATGTCCTCAGCTCTCTTATAAGCCCCCTTTAAGTACTGAAAGTCTGAAATAAGATCTTCCTGGAGCCTTCTCTTCTCCAGGCTGCACAACCACGGCTCTATCATTCTTTCTTCACAGAAGAGGTGCTCCAGCCCTCTGTTCATTTTTTGGGGCAGGATCTCATCAGAGTGGAGTAGAGAGGCAGAATCACCTCCCTTGACCTGCTGGCCACATACATTCCTTTTGATGCAGACCAGGATACAGTTGGTGTTCTGAGGTGCAAGCACCCCTTGCTGGCTCATGTCCAGCTTTTCGTCTACGAAACATCTGTCTGAAGCCCTTGTTGTTTGTCAGTCATAAGTTGGTGTTTCTTTTGTAACAGTTCTCTCAATTTCTCTGCTCTAACAGTTTTAAAAGTAAAACAAATCATAGAATCACAGAAACTTTTTGTTAAATCAAGTTGTGCAACCTTGATAAAGTACATGTCTTATGCTACACATAGCACCACCTTCCCCTGACTTTGGAAGAAGAACTAGATTATGCTAAAGGATTAATCTCCTTCTGGCATAATTTCTCTGGTGTCATTCAGGCTAACACACATAAGAGTGCATGTGCAGTCACATGTCCTATATTGTTTGACCAGCTTTTGTTGGAAAAGTTTTACTAGGCACATCTTCATTTTCCATTTTTATAGTGTGCTCATCCCCAAGAACATTGTATTGAAAATGTAGAAATAAAATGCAACTGAGATAAATAGATTACACTAACACTAACACTCCTCTGATCCTTGCAGGCAAAAGCCGAAAAAGCAGTGCAGGCTGCAGGCTGATGCTGTGAGTGCTGTGCAGAGACTCGTGCTTCCACAGAGCAATGACTGGTGCAGACTGTCATTCCTCAAGTGGTCCTTTAGTGCTAGGGCTGGAATCCTGGGCAGTGCTGGCACAGCTGCCTCCACAGCCAAACAGTGAACTAGGTGGCGGATGCAAGATCTGATTTTCCTACCAGATGAATTCCCTGAACTGTTGTATTTCATGGCCACATAAACACCTGGCTAAGCAAAGCGTTGCGATGATGTGGGGCTGGAAATGAGTAGTCAAGGGGCTGGAGGGTCAAGAGCCACCCAAGGCCATCTAAATAACACCAAATTTGTCACCAAATAAGAAGCCACACAATCTGCTACGCAATCTGCCACACCATACCACACTAAACTTTCAAGAGCCGTTCTACAGCCTGAATTACAGACGAGAAGCAAACAGGAAGTGTAGACAAATGGTGGAGCTCTTGAAGCCTATGCCAAACCAATTAAGCAGTCAGGCCCATCGGTAAAATTGTCTGGAAAGAAAACAGCTTTGTGCCCTTCCTAACTACAGCACAAAGAGAACTGGGAATGTTGTGGGGCTGGAAGGAGACCCAAGCCAACCAGCAAATTGTAGTGTGCTGGTTACACTGAGTTCTGTCCCATCAGTCCCCTTAGTTTTACAGCTGTAGGGGTCCCTGAATCACTTCCTCATAACTTTTCACTGTGTGCTATGAAAATGAAAACCATGTAGTTTTTCTCTTGTTGATATCGAAGCTTTTAAGACTTGGGCATCCAGATATACAATTCTATTTTGTGTTGTATTCTTTTCCACTTGCAAGTCTGGTTTATGGTTGTAGCAATAGCATAAGGATAGAATGTCCCTTATCTTTTAACCATCAGGCTGCCATTATGAGCATTAAATGGCGTCCTGACTACTTCAAAATAAAAAGCACCAGCAAATATTTAATGCTATACAATAATTAGAAAAGTCTGAGATTGTCTCTCATTCGTTAACCTTAATCATATCAACCTGTTCACACACATTAGTGTATCAAATGCCAAAAGCCTGCTGGGAACCTATCCCTTTGCCAGCTGGTATGTACTGTATTCAATCAGGACTCCTCTTTGTATGGGAAACAATAGAAGAACATCTACAGCAGCTTGAAAAAAACATGAAAACTGGCAAACACAACTGGAAGTTTCTGAGAACAAGCACACACACTGTGTGTTCATTTATTTTCCCACAAACAAGGAGATGGACAAGAGGATACAACCTGTGAAAGCCACATTTATCTAGGACAATATCACTGGGGCACCATATTATATTACTGCAGAAAAAGCACATGTACTTCCAGTTTTTCACCAGGAAGACTGTTAGTCTGAGTACATGGAGTGAGCCACATAGATTGACAAAGAATTTTGCTACCAAATGTTCACCCCTTGAACAAGTTATGTGCTTTGCTGCACAGCGGTATAATTTTTTTTCCCACAGAAAGTGGAAAGAAATTCAGTAAAGTAGAGGAACAGATCAGCAAGCAAAGGGCTCAGAGTTATGCCCACAGATGGCCTCTGCAGCCTTTGAGAGGGGAGAGGGAAAGGGGGCCTGTTATTGCTGCCTGGCTCCTTATATATGCTCTGGACCACACTGTTGAATGCATTTTCTTCCTGTAGCTGAATCATTTTGCGACTGAAAATGGAGTAAATTCTACATTAGAAATTTTCTCATAAAATACAACATTAGTGAAAGACAAGTGGGATGCCACACAATATTATTATTTCCTTTATTCTGGAGTTAAATTTAAACACATGTGCTTACATTTTCTTCTTCTCATCCTACTGGTCTTCCCTCTTTCAGCCTTGCCTGCTGGTTTTGCTCCTGACCAATACACCAGCAGCTATTTCCCTTCTATTGCTTCTTTTCCCTGGGTAGGTGAAGTGAGGTCTCTCTTAGCACTGAATTCTGCACTAAATAAAACTGTCTTTTTAATAATGAATCTTTTGCCTTGTCTCAGGGGCCATGTACACAATTAAGAACAATATGAAATTTAATTAACACAGGAAAATAATAAGGGTGTGAATGTCACAGTGAACTCCGAGTGAAACAGACCCCCCACAGCAAATGGTTTGGGAACTAGAGTGAAAGCCAGCTGCTAACACTCAGGTCCCAGGTACCCAAATGTCGTTTCAACACCTGACCTCAAGTATCAAGGTACTGGAAGGAGAGGAAAGATGACTGCCAAGCAATTAGGACCCAAGGGCTACAGGTCTTTATAGGGTAATGCTATAACAGGGACTTATACCCGTAAGTGGTGATAGAGGGACTGGAGTCTGGATGCTAAGTGCTCTGAATGCCTGCAGCCTGCCCAAGGCATCACTTGTGGGGCACTACAGGTCACATACAAGGGACATTGCTCAAAGGGCACTACCTTGCTAGTCACTATGTTGGCCAGAGGCACGTCCTGTTAAACTGCAAAACCCACTTCTGGTCACATAAGGTGTCTGTCTTGCCATGTCTGTCTATGTCCAGAGTGTACTCTGCAGTCCTGAAGCACCTTCAGACACTGTTTGGGAACCCCAAAGACTACATATTAGGTAGAATCACAAGTATAATTTGTATTACAAAAACAAAAAGGCTACTACAAAATAAAAAGGTAGTAGGCATAAAAAGGAAAGAAAGATCTGACTGCAGACAGCTTTTCCATTAGGGGAAAACACTCACTTGCTAAGATTTAGATAAATCTTCATTACAAAATCCAAGCACAAAGGTAGACATCTGAAGTGTGGATAAAGTATTTCCATCCTCTTGCTTCTCCTTCCTTTTCCCCTCTCCTCAAGGAGCCAACACAGCTCTGGCAGTTCACACTGGCTGAGAAATGGGCTTTTATTCCTTAGACTGCAGTCATGTGCGTGCGTCTTCTCATTTAAGCTCTTCCATTCTGTTTCTTTCAGAGGCTGAGAAATCTGCTTTTGGGGAGAAGAAGAAAAAAAAAGGAGTGGGGAAGCTCATTAGCAATTTGTTTAGAATTTGAATGTCAGCATAGTCACTTACGTCTAAGTGACTAAAAACTGTATGCGAGTACTCTGACTTTCAGCAAGAGATACAGCGTTCTAACATCAGAATGAACAATATAATTACTGTGTGTATGAAGACATATTGGTCTCTGTATAATGAGGTATTCAAATCTGCTCCATTTGAATCAGATCACAGAGATATATTAAACACACATGGCAAAAGAATTCAGTGTAAGGGTAACCATGTGTTCTGCCAAGTCTTTCTATGCATGAATGGGCTGCCAGGGCACCATAGGCTACAGACAAAGTACAGGAGAGCTGTGTTCAGAGGTAGGGAAGTGAGGTTGCAAAGGTATTTCCTCTTCATTCCCTTGAACATGTGAGTGTCTCCCATTTCTCTTCCTCTTTCACAGGCTGGTGCACCTCAAAAGCAATTCCACCAGAATTCACTGTAACATTACTATATCGTGGTTCCTTGGTACGGTTTATTATTGTGCATTTATAACACCCAAGAGTGAGCTAGCTGCCTGAGAGGGGTAGCATTGCAAAGGCTATTCTCAGTTTTGGTTTCAGAGTTGTTTTCACAAGTTCGCAACATTCTGGAAAACATGCCTCCTTTTCCAGCGTTGCTGCAGCTATTTCCAAATGGAGGTGCTTGAACTTGCTGGCTAGTGGCAGCGTGCGTGTGTGCGTGCCTGATAGGTGCTGAGGATTGATTGACACATCAGAAAGCTGAGGCTTGGGCCTCTTGCTGTGCCTGAGATCATGTATTACTGAGTACGATCAGGAGCAACCATTGTCAAAGCATAAGATGTCAATTTTTTGGCAGTGTTATTTCAACATCTAGGTACTACGAAAAACATGGTAAGATGAAAACAGTAGCTGTTTTGCTTACTCCTAGAATTGTTTAAGCGTGGATACCATAGCAGATTGAGTTACACCCAGCTGCCAAAACAGACACAGAGAATGTTTCTGTGGGTCACAGAAAAGTCTGAGCATGCCTTTCCTTGAATGGTTGAGCTGCTGCAGAGCCCCAGTGTGATGGATCAGAAAAAAACAAATGAATCAAGGCCATGATTTTAGTCTCTGCCACTCACAAATGAGCTTGCGGTTAGATAGATGGACAAGTCTCTCTGCTGAGAGTGTTGACTGATTTTAAAGGAAATTTTGTCTTGCTTTTTGTTCCCAGGGCATGTGTGATATCCATGATGTACTAAACATGCTTTTCTCTGGGTACAGCTGCTCATATGCCTGTTGGGTACATGGGCATTATCAGAGGATGCTTCTGTTTTCCATATGTCGATGGAGGCAGAATTTCAGGGTGACAGGAGCAAGCTGGGATAGCAGGAGGAGTCCAGTCCTTGTTCCTCTCTTGGCAGACACCGTGGCAGCATTCTGCAGAACACTTATCAAAACGAGGATGGCAACTCACACAGAACATAGATTCTGGGAAGAAAACACCACTTCATGTGGCTGCCAGTGATACAAACCTGGTAAGAGATTTATCAGGAGAAGCCTGGACATTTTTAGGAAGTGAGAATTCACTGTTTTGAAGCAGAAAAGAGAGTGAGACCTATCTATCTCTTCAGGGAACCACAGCTGCCAGAAGGAAAGGTGTCAGATGTGGTTACCGAACTCAATCTTTTTTAGAGGCTTCATTGGTAACTAGGGAAGGGGAGAAGGAGTGGAAAAGATTTAATGGGAATAGCATATGCACAACATCTCTTACAATAAAGCTCAGGTCTTGTATTTTATTTCAATTAGAGATGTACCATAGAGTTTATTTATGCAGAATCAGTGAGGTAAAGCTGCAATTTTAGAAAAACCAAACCATGGATGGTTCCTACCCTCTTTTGTTTCATACAACTCTTTGAAGTCTATGTGAAGTTTCAAATACTAAACCAGGATTCAGATGCTGAGCTCAGTTTTTAATGCACATTTGAATTAATAGTTCAAATATGTAGAGCTAGACTACTGAAACCTTTTTTTCAGTATATTCAGATATTCTAATTTCGAGATCAGCTATAACTCTATACTGCAATTTCAGTGAAATGAAAACCTATACTGTGTTTTAGTCTGAAAAAAGATATGTTCTGTTTTTTTTAAAGCAAATGTAGTAACATTTATTTAGCACAGTGCTAGATTTCTTCTTTCCAGGGCACGAGGTTGCCTTTTACTTTCACGAATTCTATCATTAAAGGGTGTGGAAAATCAAAAAGAGACTAATAAGCAGATAGTCAAGCTGGATGGATGCATTGACTTCATCAGACAATGTTTGTCTGGCTAAAAACTCCCTTTCATCATTATGAGAGTCAGTTCATATCCTCACCCTGTGGAAGTGGTTAGCTCTTAATTCATTCAAGAGATGCTATCAAAAAAGAGGGAGGTATTTTTTACAATCCCAACCCCAAAATAATACTGCTAAACAATACAAATTCATATCGCTTCAGAATTCTAAATGTGGTCAGAAATAAATAGCAGCACAGGCATTTAAGAGCTATTCTCATTGAAAAATATATTTATTTGGTGTTATGCACAAAATATTTCTTTGAGGGGGGAGCAGCGTTGCTTTAATTACAAGTAATTGTTCTCAAAATCATGCAGCTCATAAGTTTTGCAGACTAGACAGTGATTATGCATCAATACACTAATCTATCACCTTCATTATTTTAGTCATCTGGGTGTGATTATCAAACTTTGGAGTGTAACCCAGACAAGAAACCAGACACATCTCATGCTTAGGTTCTTTCTGAATTGGTTTGTTTTAGGAGTTTGCACTAGTTGTGCAAATTTCCATGCTTTTGTTTCAAATGAAGAGAGTAAATTGAATTAAATTCCCCTTTGTATATTATTAGATGATGACAATGGAAAGGATATTCTTGTGAGTGCACAATGGCCTGGAGGGCATTCAGGAGATCCCAATATTTCTGCATTCTCCCACAGACTGTCTTTGTAGACAGGAGATTTTATTTCTTGCATTTTGTTCAGACTGCCCAGTGAGCATACTGGGAATCAGCTACTGGAGAGACCAAGTGGACTAACCAGCTCATTGCTCTCTTCATCTTAGATACCATAGTGGTGTGATCCACTGGCCATCTTTAGGTGCTCTACCAACATGGAAGAATGATCCAAACCACGTCCCAGCTTGGGAATGCAGGAAGACTTAAACCAGTAGTGTTTGTACAGCTTACTATTTGATCTATTTAAATGAAAGTAGCTACCTAATTGCAAATTACTGTTGTTACTATTATTGTTATTATCATTCCTAGATGAATGCAGAGCCGAGTCTGTTATTAATAGAGGCAGCGCTCATCGCAGTCTTTAGTCATCCCTACCCAAGGATACCACATAAGCACCCAAGTAAATCAAAGTTAAGCAGAGGATTAAGTGCTGTCCTGCATAAAGATGGTTTAAGTACATGTTTCCCAAATCTGGGCATAAGCTGTTATTTTACTGGTCTCTGCAGTACTGCTTTTTCTACCTCATTAGAATGAGAGAATGCTTGCATAAATTCCTCATATTGACACACAAGACTATGCCTGTCTCCCTGAGAATTTGGAGATTTCTTTCCTTTTCCCCCAAATTAATAAGTGCTGTCACCTGCATCGCTAAACACCAATTTGCTGCTTACCGCTAACAAGACCTCCACGTAATGTAGCTAACAGTAGTATTTCAAAAATAAAGCTCTCCTGTTCCCAGCATGTCTGACAAGAATACATTAGAGGCACCTGTCCCTGGCACTGGTATTTTGTTTTCTCTTTCTGTAAATGGGAAGAAAGAAGTCTAAAGCGCTGAAATTTGCCTTAAAAGCAAAACAAATGTGAGCACAAGAATCTGTTTTCCCATCCTGCTCCCCCTCTTTCTGTCCTGTCCAGTCATACGGAAATTTTCGAAAGTAAGTAAACATTAAAATCATATCCATTTGGGTAAAAACCTAAAATTATTTCTTTCTTAATAATTTTCATTTAAAAACCATCGAGTAGAAGGAAATCTTTTAATTATGTTTGAAACTATGAGACTGGCTCTGTGCTCACCAGGTCAAAGACATAAATACTGCCTTATATCGGAAATATACTGCTGATATCATCCGTCTCAAACCAAGTCCATCATACCCGTTATTTGTTTGGGTCAAGATCAATAACAATGGTACAGCAGAAACTCAGGACTGGTAAAATCTAGATGTTCCTCACCTCAAATGATGTGAAATGGCACAATATGATTCTGTATCCTTTGTTTGAATTGCAAGAGTAGTTCTTGTCCAGGTTTCAGCTGGAATAGAGTTCCTACTTTCCTTCCTTCCTAGTAGCTAGTATGGTAGACTGTGGGATAGGTTCCTTCAATCCTTAGCTTCAGGCATGTATCCTGTATACTTTGATATCTCCACATTGTCCTTATGATTTATTTGATATTTCAAGTAGGATCTTTTGTTGAACATCCTAACCCTATGTTCAAATAATGACCATTTGTAAAAAGAAGCAGAAAATCCTTCCAAAAAGACTGTTTAGCACTTGTTGCAATTGATGGTTATTTCATTATACAAGTCTCTGCTCAGCTTTCTGGTAGGATTTCCATACCCCTGGCTTTCAAGCACCTGGCAGTCCTAAGACACTGCACAAACTTCACAGATGTAGCTCAGATAAATC
The DNA here is from genome assembly GCF_003945595.2 of Pipra filicauda. Taxonomy (NCBI): domain Eukaryota; kingdom Metazoa; phylum Chordata; class Aves; order Passeriformes; family Pipridae; genus Pipra; species Pipra filicauda. The sequence goes on along the minus strand of NW_024105020.1, from coordinate 287,094 downwards.
TTTGTAAGGTAAATGTGTAACAGAATGACCTCAGACTGAAGTTTCCTTCTTGCCTGTTTTCTTGAGCAAGAATCGAAACGCTGTTTGAAAAAGCTGCCTCTTTTTAATGAGGAGTTCACTTTATAAATAATAAGGTTGTATCCATTTTCTTTTACCAAGTTAGTCATCTTTTGACTATTTCATCTGCTCCTAGATCATGTAGTAATAAGGAATAAAGACACTTTATGGACCTGATTTTCCAAACACTTACCTCACTGTACACCAGAAGTAACTCCCTTGTAGTCATTAGGTCTGATTTCTCTCATACTTCATTCTTGCTCGGCTTCCAAAAAACATGGGGCATGCGAAGGGGGAGACCCGGGCTGGGCAGCTCTACTGTCCCTCCCCTTCTCAAGCTGCTTTAAGCTGTTGCTTACGACAGCGTTGCCATCCTCTGGACTTAGACCAGTGGAAAATGGCACCAAGCATTAAGGAGCCCCAAGCCTTGGAGAATCCCATTTTAAATTTTTATACGTGTTTTACGGTTTTCTGTAGTCTCATGGGGAAGAAAAGAACCCTGCACATTGAAATTGGCACTATTTCTGTCCATAATCTTCTGTGTTCACAGTTGTTCAAGAAAACAGGTTGAGTCTTCACAAAAATGCTAGTTTGCAGGGAAAAGAAAAAGCCGCAGTGAAGTGACACTTTGATTATAATTAAAAACTTTTCAGTTGATTTAACAGTTCACTTTAGGCATTTTTTTGAGCTGTGGAAATTGCAGTGCTTTTAAGATAATGAACATTGTATGATTGCTAATGAAATCCACATATACACACATATATATACATGTATATATACATGCAATCTTTATGCTATACATTTATCAATCTACTATATATATGCTCCTCTTAAGTTTACTTTAAAAAAAAATCAAATGGGAGGGAAAGCACATTTTTCAAATGTGGTTCTAATTGTCTTTTGTGAATGTTCCATAGATCATTACAGACTGTTTACAAACCTCGTATGGAATGGCTTTACAGCAATAGAGAGGGTAACATACCTTCATTGTTTATAAAATGACAGCTCCTAATGGACCATATTAGCTTTAACACAAACTATTAAATCCTTTTCATTAAATTATTCTGAGTTCTATTTTGGAATCTTGTTAGCTCTGGAAAGTAGGTGCAAACTCCTAAGGAAACATGAGCACACATTGAGACTATTATAGATAATGTTTATTAAATAAGCCTCTGAGGATGTTTTTCTTGGGTTGCTCTCAAGCATTTTGAAGGAGTCATGTTCCATGTTTGAGGTCCCATGTTTCTTCCTCTTAAACTATGAGCAGCTGTAGCACATGACCTACTTCTGTAGAACCCTGTAATGATTTCCTTCCTTCAGTGGCTTCAGGAGTCCCTCTTCTGCCCTGTGAAAAAAGGGACAAATATTTTAATCCAAGCAAAATGCTAAAGCAGGTTTTGTTGGTTTCAGGGAAGAAACTCAATACAGCTACATCACCGAGCGTAGGCCTCAAATTGGAACCATCTGGCCTGCAGAAGCACCATGAGATCTTTGGGAAAGGCATGGATATTTTTGCCTTGGGCTGTGACACATACACCTGCAGAATGGGTAGACATGTTGGCAGACAAGCTGGACTCGTATAGCAATACAAGCCTTCTCTCACAGTGCTGTGGCAGTGATGGAGTTTGGAAATTACCCTGACGCGTTTAATAAATGCAATCACTGTACTGCATGCTCTTCAGATAGCAAATATTCAGCTGCACTCACCGTTAAGTTAATTCAGACAAGCCTGCACTCCAAGGCCCATGTCTTTTCACCCTTCTTGCACAAACAGCTCCTTTGAAGGCAAAATAAGGGCAAGGGAAGGAAGACGGTAAGCACAAAATCATGCACTACATCTTAAGGCTGCCTCTTGCAGGAGGTAGCCTCATGTGATATTCATGTGAACTGGATTAGATTGAGAAGAGATTCTTGTTGGTAAATATTACAGCTCTTGGGGAACACAGGAAGGTAAAAGAATGCAGGTGTCAGTGTAATTCGTCCCCCTTGGTGGGAGGTTTGTAAAATCTCTAGACTGGATGCAGAAGGAACAAGAAGCCACATGCAGACTCTAAAGGTCATGACTCGAGAAACTGCCAGAAAGAAGCAGTGTCTGAGCCCATTCATAAAATGAAAATGCACATCATGGAAGCAGGAGGACATATGTCCTTTGACTGGAGTGTTATCAAACAATTAGCATCACAGGTTTTACCAGAGTTCTGCACAGTGTCCAGTTTTCTGCCTGCAGCCTAGAGGATGACAGAGCAAAAGACCACAACATGGCATTTGAACCTTTGTGATCTGCAGTTGCAAATACTATTTCACATATGCAAATTTGTGCCCAGCCCCTATGGGCACTCTTTGGATGAAACTCCCTGCGGTCCCTTGGGGCTAAAAGGTTAAGGCCTGCAATAGCTGGACATCAATACCATGTTATTCCCCTTTCAGCGATATAACATACACAGCATCTGAGGCAGAATTTCTGGTGCTGGCTTAGAAAGCATTGCTGCTCACATTATGCAGTAGATACACCGGGGGGGAACAGGTTTACCCCAGCTTTGTCTCTCCACCTAGAAATCACACTATCAAACTTTCAATGGGGAAACTTTACAGCCTGAATCTCAATCTGCACTTTCCCATACTCCTGAAGAAGTCCAAAAATAACATTTTGGCCCAGCTCTGCTTTCAATGTACTCTATATTGCTGGTATCTGGAATTATGTATGTGGGCTATCCCAGCCCTGAGCCAGGGAATAAAAGAGACAGAATGTGTGCAAGATTGCAATCTAGTCCTCTGAGACGCAGTATTCTGAGTATTCTGAGCACTGCTGGCTCCTGTTGTCTTCTCTTTAGGAGACACTGAAATGTTTTCAGAGCCAGACCCTTAAGGCGACTTTTTAATTGTTTCACTGAGATCTAGAGTGGAATAGGGATAAAGGAAGACTATGTCCAGTGTGTAAAAATCATATGCAAAGTCTCTCCTGCGTTCCACTGTAAATGTGAAGCAGCTCTACAGAAGCCGAACAGTGCCAGGGTAAAACAGATGATGCAAAGAGCAAAATACTTTTTCTGAGAGCTATGGAGATATTATGGGGATTTTGTGGGCAGTCAATAAAATATAACAGGAATACAGGATAGTGCTCTGAAATGGCTTCCTTAGTTCCCAGCTCACTCCTGTCTGATTTTGGGAAGGAAATCTGATGTTAGGTACTGACACATAAGAAAGATGGGATACAGTATGTATTGGCAGAGACAAACTACCTTCTGGAGTCATATTTGATTTCCTTTTGCTTTTCACCATACCTTGGTTCACCTCCCATCACAGCAGCTTCTCACTGCTGTCCAGGCAGGCAAGGCAGCTTTGCCCAATACACGCCTCTGACAGTTTCCAGCACTGTTTCAGCAACAAGATGAGAGTTAATGAGGCTCAACACACTTCCTACCATACTTTATGGGGAAAACCCCTTGAGTGAGAGCAGGAAATCCATCTTGTAAGAATTACAATGTGGTCTCAGTTCCTCGACTAGAAGCTGAAGAGAATATTGACATTTTTCAAAATATCAAACACTAAATGTGGGGGTTCCCCAGCCAAATATCCCTTTGGTTCAACAGAGCAATTTTTCATTTCAGCATCATTCAGATTTCTGAAATAATTTATTATATACTTGAAGAATATTGAAAATTTCCGTAAGCCAGATTCCGCTACCTCTATTTATGCAGGCTGTGTATAGGCAATACCACTGCTGATAGGGAAAAAAGGTGGTGTTTGCTGCGAGGGAGGGTGGCCAGAATAAAACCCTTAAAAGTCTTCTGAAAGATGGGGAAAAGCTAAAGGGCCCAGGTTTCAACAAGTGCATTTTGACAGATAACTAAACTGCTTTGTGATCTCAACCAGTAAACTAGGGCACCTTACCACAGCCTTGCTGAATGCCTTTAACAAACAGAAATTCCTCAATCACATTTTGGGAATAACAACAACAACAAAGGAAATCTTTATGAGAGGAAAGCAAATGCAGCTGTGAACTTGGGACAGGTAAAAGGATATGAACATATCCAGGTAAAAAAGGATATGCAAGAATATAAAGAGAAAAGTACTTTCCCTTAGCAAGTTTTTCTGCCATCTGGCTCTTCCCACTCTCTACGCCCCAGTCCTGGGGGTGATGGTCCTTGCAGCACACTGTTCCAGACACACACCAAACCTGACACATGGGCTGCAGCCGCAAGCCAAATGTCTGCTTCCAGATGTGCCTGCTGGCCCCAGCGGAGCTGCTCCCCCATCATACAAACCACGACCCCAGGCTGGCAGCTAAACTTTCCCGGAGTACCCAGCAAATAAATGACTGCCCAAATCCTGATCCTTCCTTAGCTCTGTGCCTGCTCTGGTTTCAAACAAACATGGGAGAGGTATTCCCTGCCTATCTCCATTATGTTTCAGAGTGCTTACTGTCCCCTCCCTGTCCAGACACAGGCATTTTCTTCCTGTGAGAACCACAGTACAGAACAGGAGAAGGAGGATCCATTTTAAAGACAGGTCCTATCCCTGCACACAGCCAGCTGTTGCCAGAATGCGCACCTGAATCCAGAATCCAGTGAGCAGTTGTGGTCCCATGATTTAGATTTTGTTCAAGTGCTGTTAGAAGAGTCATGTGTATGTAGTTTACAGAAATGAAGCTTTTTTATGAGATACTTTCCCCTTTCCATCAGTAAAGGCAATAGAGTTCTGTCTCCTATGGAGCTTCAGGCCTTGGAGTTCATTTTGAAATGCACAAAATCTTTCGAGGTTGATAGAGTTTCAGCTATTGATTTTCTTGACTTGTTCATAAGTTAATATTTACCATAAACATCTCATTGAGAAAATTAAAAGAAAAAACACATTTTTGAAACAGCAGAAGCTGGTGAGATAATGAACCAGACACAACTTTAAACAAGATATTTTAAAAAGCATGAAACCTTCCTTCCCTTTTTTTAATTAGTGGAAAAAAGTAAAAATGAAAAAAAAAAGCACCCCCAAACCATAAGGGTGATAAGCAGTTTTTATTGTTGAGTTCATTACTGTGGTTATTTTGGGAGAGAAGACACTTTTCTCTTAATTCATGAGCCAGAAATGAGCTCTTTGGAGGCTGTAGTAAAAAGATCTCCTTAAAAATGACTGTGAAAAGATGACTTTGCTAGAAAATTCCAACTGGTTCAGCCATATCCAGATGCCTAAGAAGCTTGATTATAGCTTGACTAACTCTCACCTACCCTCATCAAAGCACAGCCAAGGCCAGGATTTCCCAGGAGCCAGCATCCCACCAGCAGTGGCACAGCAAGTGAAGCATGTGATGGGCTGGGGCACCAAAGCAAAGGCAATGAGTTCGGCTGTGACAAAGGGTTGTGTCGCAGCAGCTCGGCCGGTTGTTAACGCGGGGTACTGGCTTGCTCTCCTACAACCTGCAGAAACCAGGGCACAGCTTGCAGCCCCAGTGCAGGCTTTGCTAGTCTGATGGCCTGGGGTCCTGCAGTCGTTTGTCACTACACTGCTCTGGAAACGGCAGAAATCCTCGCTCTCCCCCTTCCTTTCTCCCCAGCCCCTTGCTGGGGAGAGCTGCCAACAACTTCACCAACAGCGAAGGGCAATGCATGAAAGAAAACACAGAGCCGACAGAAAAACGAAACGCACACGGTGGGGAATAATATTTTATTTGTGCAGTAGTGGCCCTGTTCAAGCAGTGTAAATAAAGCAGGTTACTGAGACGTGAATATACCACTGTTTATAAATACTAGCCCTTCTGCCCAGAGACGTGCGTGAGGAGAGCTGGACACTCGTGAGGTCACCCCGCCACATTTTATGATTTACATAAATCATGTCAACACCACTAGCAGGAACAGCAGGCAAGTGGGGCTGCATGAAGTGAGCCATTCAGCCTCCTGTCACAGGTCTTAAAACAGGTAGAAGCTGTTAACAGGCCCACCAAATCTCTTAAAATGCAGAGAGGATGAGGGATAATCCAGCCAAGGAAGCAAGGCATGTACCCACCCCATGTCCTCCAGCCAACAGAGGCCTTCCCGAGCTCTGAGGAGCAGAAAGCCAGCCAAAAATAGGGTGCTGGCAAAGCCCAGGAGCTAAACCTGTGATTAATATTCACCTTCACAAAGGGTAGTGTGTCCCACCAAGCAACCACTCTTATGAAGAACATGCCTTCGCGCCCGGTGAAAGTGAAGAAAATGCCCCATGTTTTGCTGTGTGTGGGACCCTTCCTCCCCTTATTTACCAAGCACATCGAAAATGTGATTTTTCTGCCAGAGGAATCAATATTCTGTGACTAAACGGAAGCCCCTCAGCAGGTTTGCCTTGCATCCAAGTGCCTGTGGTTTGGGGGCCAGAGGGGAAGGCAGAGCAGGGACAGATGTAGGAAAGCAGTGTGCAGCTTCCCATGAATTTTGTTCAACTCCCTGTGAGTGCTGTGTCTAACGGGGATCACGTGATACAAGGCCAAAGCTGCAGCTAAGGATAAAAGCATCAGTGACAAACAATTTCCTTTTCCTTGCCATCTTGCAGCCATGTTTCACTATGGGGTAGTCCTAATTTTGGAGGGCAGTAGTCCCTTTCGGTCCAATTCGCCTATCTCGGGAAACAGATGATGCCATCAGGGTGGGTGTCTGAAAAATTGAGGATCTGGCTTGCAGTCTTTAACTCTGCCCAAATTTCAGCTCTAATAACATGTAATTATGTAAAATAATTGTAAAAATTACAATCACACATGAATCATGTATAATTATGCAAAAGAAATGTAAAAAATATAAAAGCAGAACAAAGTCCTTATGATACATTGCTGGTATATGGACATGTGCTATTCACTACTCTTAAATACAAGTTGATTTAAAAATATTACTTTGACCATAAATCAACCGTGTTCTGTGTGATTCCTGCTGATCTACAGCTGTGACACGTTCTAAGAGAAGAACAGATGTAAATATTAGAGAAAACTGGGAAGTGTTCTGGGAAATGTTTTTCACTGGAAAATGTGAATTTGTCAAAATCAAAGCCTTAGGTAGGAGATGGGATTTTTAAAAATGAAAATGCCATATTAAAATACAATTGGAAAACGTTTTTGAAAATTATCAGAATACCCTCTTTCTATACTTTCAAAAAAAAAGATGTAATTTTTAGACAGAAAGTAAGCTTCTGATTTAAAAAATAAGTAGGATTACACGAAAAACACCAGGAAAAAGTACTTAAGTCAAAACACTTCAAGGCTTATCAAAGACCAATATTTCAGAAATAAATTCTTTTTGATCTGATCTAATTTTGTATTTTATTATTTATATTATTTTTTTTTTTCAAGATTTGCACTTTTGGAGACAATCTGAGTTCTTGCAGTCATGCAAAAAATGATAAGTGCAGAAAACCATTTTCTTTCACCTCTGCAGATCTATAAAAATGTACTTTCAGCAGACCACAGACAGATCACATAAGCTTTAGTATCTCCTCTAGAGAAGTTTCACCAAATTGGAAGGCAGGAGGGATATCTCAGTCCTTCATCCCTGGGGGACCACGAAATAATCCCTACTCTGCTTCTCCCATCTCATTCTGGACCCCAAGGAAAGCTTTCTTCCCTAAGGAGAAACGCAGAGGGGCCTTGCAGCTGGTGCCTTCCACCCCTACATAGAGGTGGCACCTCAGTGGAGTCCTTTCTTGCACAGAGGGGTGGGTGACTTCTGCGTCCTAGTCTGGTCAACGTCACATCTTGGAGGAGCAGGTACCTGCTACCCAAAATGAAGCCCTCACTGAAAACCAAAAGATTTGGTTTTTGATACTGTGCCTTCCTAACAGTGACTTCTTTTCAGGGGCAATTAAATGCTAAGCATTGGTCTGTTAAATTTAGTGGCAATTTCAGTTGAAAGTAGCATCAAGTCAAGGACAATTTCAATTTCAGGGCAGCTTTTATTTCATGTTTTGAAACTGAGAGTGCTTTCTATTCAAGAACAGCTTTTGTTTGAAATAATATAGCCTAGCTGTTTCTCTGTGATCCTGATCCCGCATCTCAGAAAGGACCTCACTTACAGCCAGAATCCTACTGAAAATCAGGTATTTTCAGCAGGAAGACTGAAGTGCTAGGGCCTTCTGTGCATGTCTGTCTTGGTCTGGGGAGGGTTTTTAAGATCCAGGGGTTTTCTTTCTCTAAGGCCTCCAACCCAGATCTGTTGGGAAGACCCTTTGGAAAAAGAGTCATCTGCAGGATTCAACTTTGAGTGCAGACCCAGATCAGAGATCCAGCAGTTTGCAAAGGTATTTTATTTAGGCATGTCATTCAGTTCCCTGTGGGAGTGGGTGTGCATACCCATTCGTTCATGTCTGCATAGCCATACTTTATCTGTCTGCTCCCTGAGCTGCCTTCCTTAAGACTCAGGTTTTATATTACCAGGTAAATTTTCTTTCAGTTTTATTTGCGTGGAGCAAGAGTGACATTCTGTGGTGAGTTAGATTTATGGCAGCGTTCTCTCACTCTTTTTCTCCTCCCATAGATACCTCAGGGTATAAACCATCCTCTGACAGTCTTTTGTTTTGTTTGTGGCTTCTATCATGGTTTGTGAGAAATAAAAATAGAGGAATTCTCAAACACATTTCTGTGGCATATAATCCTTAGGGACTGCTTTACCAGGGATTCCTGCAAATTCAGATGCCTATGTACTGATTACTATTTTATGAGAGCAATGCCTGATCATAATGTAAGTATCCAGAAGCATGAAGAGACTATGACATGTTCCTCGGACTCCACTCTAGCTGGCTCAGCCTGTTGTACTTGGAAAGGATGAGGAAACCATGTTCCAAAACCCCATAAAAAAATAAAGCAGAGCACTGTTTAAAACAAAGCAGTGGGCTTTTTTTGGCACTTATGTGCTTCAGATAATACACCAATGACACTAAATTGAACTCATTTAGCTGTAAACATGATATTACATTTGACAGTTTCCAGTGGTAAAATACCAGACAGTCCCTGCCGAGGAGAAAAGAAACAATATGGAAGGAGTAAAGCTCATCACAAAAGTAGCCACAAAAGAGCCAACAGGGGAAAAAAAATACCCAGTAAAACCCCAGCATTTTTCAGTGGTTTTGAGTCATAACTCAGCACAGACACACATGGTACCAAAAGCAACCTGCCCAGTTTAAACAGCAGAGAGCAGGCACTGGAGTTTATGTTGTTCCCCTGTTTATTAAAAACGGATGGGAGCACTTGACAGAAAAATCAAACTTCTGGTCATGGCTCATTAATCTCTGTTGTATCTGTCAGATATGTGTGTCTAGAGTTTCAACAAGGCTCTAGAATCAAGATTACTGCTGAGCTCTGTTATTTTCTCTAATTTTGAATGAGGGGAAGTGCTGCCAATCACCGTAGATGAGAGAGGAGCACAGGGCCATGGCTGCAACCCTTTGCAACGGGCATCTCCCTGCCCCGTGGTTTGAATCTGATTTCAGAGGCCGTGACCCCTCATTCCCCTCCTCACCAGAACCTGAATTTTGGCCGGCTGCCTCTCGTCTCTCTCCCCTGAAAACCAGACTATTGCCTGCCACCAAAGCACATCCCTGTCGGTGTTAAGGTGATGATGTTGATCTGTGGCAGTGGTGGATGCTCCTTCATCCCTGGATTTTGGTCTTGCACACAAAACTGTTAATCACGTTAATATACTGAAGACAGTGGAGCTCCTCCAGTGTAAAACCAGGGTAAGTGATGGGCTCAGCAGGCCTAGAGTGGGCTCAGCAGGACTGAGATGAATATGGTATGAAACAATTAGCTGCAGATGGTATAGGAATCTCGTTTTCTGGAAATACAGATTTTGCCTGGAGATCTTTCTATATATATTGGATTTGTCAAACTGATAATGACTTGAACATTTGGAGAGAGAGGATAACCCACCGCAGGGCCAGATGCAGCTGTGATGGGAAGGATGGAGGATGTATATTAGCCTCAAGATGTGGCTGTCTCCCCATCACATTGCCATGCCAATCTATGGCAGTGGAAGGATGGATGAGCCCCTGAGTAGAGCAGGGCAGAGGAGCTCACCTGCTGCCTCCCCTTATGCCATTACTTTCTTTTTTTGCTTCGGACATTGCTCATGTCACTCACTTATTCTTTTCTTCCCCCCTTTCTTCTTGTTTTGATTATCAGTGACGCTGTTTCCAGAGCTAGAAAAACTGCCAGGGACTCAGAGGATGAGGCACGAGATTTAGCTGTTGCTTCACTTAAGTGCAAAACAGAGGCAGCTGCAGGAGGAGGTTTCCAGCTCTGCTGGAGGGCAGAGCTGGGGACTCCTTTCAATCCTGATGCTGCTAGCAAGGGTTCTTCTTCAAGCAGGAACAGTGAATTCATGCAGCACAAATATAGACACAGACAGAAAAATAACAAAGAAGATCTGATGTTTTACAACTCAGGTACACCACAGGCAGGCAGCCTGACCCTCACTGCTCACCAACTGTAGGTGGCAATAGCAAGACTGTGTAAAAGGCGTACTTGCCAGTTCCCTTCTCAATGAAACACATGGAGGTTCCCTCGAGGGGATGTCTCTCCTGCCTGCCAAGGTCTGCCCTCAAGATCAGCCTTGCCTGCTGTGCCAACTGCAGGATTGCAGGCATGGCTGCCGCATGGCACTTCAGATCATATGGAAAGCCATATTCCTGGGGATGTTCAGACAGGCTGCAGAGCTTGCCTGAGTGACAGTCAGCTGGACTGTGAGGGGGCAGTAGGCAAATGGCAAACAGCAGAGCTTACCCTCCTCCATGCTGCAGCTCGCTGTTTCCAAAGACAGGCAGAGCCCTGCGTTTCAGCCCTAGCAGAGCTTGCCCATGCAAAAGACTTTCCAAGATCATTTTGAAGACCAGATTTATAAAGCTTGACCTATTAAGAAACAGAATGTCCTATTAGATCTTAACGGACAGGGTCAATCCAGCTGCCTGCTAATCTGCCTGAAATGTGATGGACTCTTCTAACCCCAAGAGTAAACTCCCATTGTTATAACACTAGCTCGTATCCCTTAAAATATTTTTCCAGTGGGTTTTTAGGAATCTAGATTATTTGGCCTATTGATCTGTTCATTCTTGCAGACACGTGAGCGGCTATACTAATTGGTATAACTTGCTGTTGCTCAGAGAAGACTGCACAGCTATATATACATATTTGCAGTCTTTCTGAAGCTTCCCTGTATTTAAAACTTAATTTTTTTCAATACAGCACAAATGACGTAGGAGCCATTTTCAATAGTCACATCAGCACTTAAGCCTGGATCCTTTAAGCTATTCAAGTACTTAGATATATATACCTCAGTGGAAGTGTGTCAGACACCTCAGCAGGTTAGATGAGTAGCTTTCACTGAAATCTGCCCCCAGTTCCAGCTTCCCCTCAGTTGCTTAAGTTGTTCTTTTGGGATTTAGACACTGAGATGACAGGTTCCTAAGATATGCAATAGTAGGATAACGCGCATAAGGTAAAGATGGGTGTTTGAACACTGTCGGATGCAGGATCATCCTTATGAGTGACAGCTCAGGAAAAGGCCACATGGCCCTCCTAGGCATCTCCTGGTCATCAATAGCCCTGGATTGTCAGGCAATAAGTGCTGACAGGTATCTTGTCACACCCTTGAGTGTGCAAAATTTCTTATGCAGATAATTTCTTATGCAGATAAAGAAGCATGGCACAGAGAAAACCTCCACGCTAGTCAGCTTATTGGGAGTACAGTGAGCCTCTCTGTTGAGAGCAGTGCAGGTCTGCTTGGGTGTAACTGAGAGCAGAGAAGGGATCCATACACCAACCTGGCAGAAATACAGGTTTGTTTATTGAAGTAGGGAGTGGGGGCATTTTTAATGGCAACCTGTCAGGAGGTTGGACTGTATCCTTCAAAAAGCTGATTGCAACTGCTGCCAGGCAGGCAATAGCTGAGCATGTTTGTTGGGCTGTATTTCTTCCTAACTCTGTGCATTGGTTAAACAAAGACACAAACTGTGAACCCAGGATTTGTTATCTTCTTCCATTCTTTTGGGTGCTCACTTTTTTTTCCAGGAGACATAGAGAAACCTGAGTTAACAGACCTGATCCAACCCTACCCCTATTGCCAGGATATAGAAGATACAGGAGACCTTGGTGTCCCCTATTACATGGTGGCAGCATTATTCCTTTTATTCTCAAAAAGATTTTGTGTCTCCTTACACAGAATCACAGAATAATAGAATGGTTTGGGTTGCAAAGGACCTTTAAAGGTCATCTAATCCCACCCCCCTCCAATGAGAAGCCAGGAAGTTCCCTTGGGTGATGTAATTTGGTGCTGCTGTGCCTCAAGAATAATGTTTTTAAGCAGCCACCATATCCCTTGCCTTCACAGTTTCCTTTCTGCTTTCTATTGCTGGTAATTTTTTTGCAGGCATCTGTTATTTGAACAAAATAAAATGCTTTCAAGTGAGTAAGTATATAAAATCATGTTACTTGTAGTTTGCTGGGAAGGTTAGTGGAAAGCAATTACAATTTATGCTTAGCAAAATATAGCTGAAGATGTTATCTGCTTTGAACTGCAGAACCAGAAAGTGCAAACCCTTTTGTTATTTGAGACAATGTGCCACTATAAAAAGAATCTTTTTATAAAGGGAAAGCTAAGAAACCCAATGATATTATATTCAGTTACTCTGAAAGTGCAACCTTTCCCTCTGTTTCTACCATCAGCCATACAAAGCCCTTCTTACCACAGAATACATCAACTGCAGGTCTCCAGTTAACTCATGTGTGAAATGTGCTTGATACCAAATGAATGGATGATCATAAAAACAGCGTTCCTTTTTCCTGGAAACAAAACACAGTGGTGATACGTATTGCTTCTGTTTTCGCCAAAGACTATAGTACCAGATGGCTAACACAACCGTAATAGCTAGCTGCATCTGGATTAAAAAGTTTGAAGGGTGTGAGCTATTGTTTAAAAAATGCCAGATAACTTTTACCTCTTTAAATCATGCTACTGCTCACACCATCCTAGGACTGCTCAAACATGCCTTAGTCATGTTCATTAAGCATCACTAAACTGAACAAAAGGCTAGTAACTATCCTTGTCAAGTCAGAGGTCATCTTTTGGAATATGATCCAAGATCCACCGAAGGCAATAAAAGGTGTCTCACTGATTTTTGTGGCCCTTGAACTAGGAGCCTAGTAGTTATTTCCCCTTCGTCCACATTGATTACGGCCACAGATGAAACTTATACTGGTTAAGATTCTTTTCCTCTCCAACTTGTCTCATTGTATAAAATGATTTGGGTTTTCATACTTAAATGTACTTTTTCCCATGAAAGTAAAGATATTTGGGCAACAATGTTTGGCTAGCTGTGTAACCTGAATACTGATCAGCCAGAGAAGAAATATACCTCTTTGCTCTATATGATTGAGGTACCTGAAACAATAATTTGTAGGGAGGCCCTAGGCTTAGTTACAGGTACTCGCTTCTAACAATCAGGTATCATTTCAAATGACTTTTATTTCAATATCTTTCAGAATCAGCTAGAAATGAAATTCATATACTGTTGGACAGGAGAGTTGTTGGTAAAGGTTTTGAGGAAGAAAGCATTTTTATTTTGTGAACAGCAAGATCAAAATCTGTGGGTGATGGACTACATACAGAGGACACTGTTCTTTTTCTCCAGAGACTGTGCCAGGCTACCAAAGAAGATTCTTGGGTCAGCTTTGCTTTTCTTCCCTCTCCCTTCCTGTAATGGTAGCAGCATAGCTTAAAAATTCTGCAATTTCCCATCCTAATCTTTGCTATATTGTCAGACACTCAATGGGAAGAGTCTCACAATTATTCAGTGTTTGGCGATGTTAAAATGTCATAAGCATTCAAGTATTTTTCCATGTGAGAACATCTACAAAACTTCATGACTCACCCTACCAGGACAGAAAAGAGAACAGCCTTGCAATACATTATGCTGTTTCTCGAATGTTGGCTATCTTAATGGGGTCAGCAGTGACATTTGTCTTGAAAGCCACACAGTAATAGAGGGAAGTTCTCACACAGTCTTTCTCACAGATGGTGAGACCTGCCAGCAGTTTTATGGCTCGGCTGTGAATGGCTCTGCAGCTGTACGGGTATACCTGCTGGAAGGCTGCCCGAGGGATACAGACAACACGTGTGTCAAAAAAACCCAGCGCTGCTGGTGGCTTCCTTTGTTTAATCTTCCTCCAGCAAACAAAAAGTGACTTGGCTTCAAAACAATGGGAGGGAGGGAGAAAAATAAGGGGAGAGGGTGCTACTGAAAGATTTAGTTAAAGTCTATTCTTCTCTGGTATTTCTCATAGTAGGGGTCAAAGGTTTAAGTACAACAGGCTTGATTCACTGCCTGGATGAAGCAGATGGGGCAGATCGCCAGGCAGCAGCTTCCAAAGAAAAGCTGTGGAAGGCAGCTTTAACTCTTCTTCCAGACCAAAGGGCCATTATAACAGTGAGAAAACTGGACCTGACCTGACTTCCATCTGCTCCGGAGAATTCTTTGTACGGCATTTTGGGTCAGAAGGGCCACCTGAACCATCCCTCTTCTCCTCCACCAGCATCCTGGAGATCCAGTATAGGAATTGACAGACAATCTTCCTGCACAGGGGAGTACAGTGATTGCTAAGACAATCAGCTCCAGTGTGTTGACTTACACTCTTACCTGGAGCCCACTTTATTCTGCAAGAAAAGGCACCACACCAGCAAATCACAAAAGGTCCTCTTGCTTGAAGGACAAGACAGTCTAAGCATGGAACTAGAGACAGCAGTGGGAACACAGACGTTGAGATGGAAACACAAAGAAAGAGTGAGCTGACATTGTTCAGCGTCATGGCCAACAGCCTGATTGTTGCTATGTGTGTTGCAGGCATCATGATGCTTTCAAAGCAGAAAATGAGGCAAGTTTACAGATATCTGCTGGGAGTTCTTCCTGAAAGAAAGCTTGAGTGAAGGGGTGAAAGTGCTTATTTGGAAGTATAGTAAGTGGGTTGAAACTGTGGTTTCAAGGGACAATTGGATGCAAGAATCAAAATAATGGCAGTGCTAATAGGTCAAGTAGGAATAGGCAGTGAAGATCCAGGAAACTGGAAACCAGTAGTTTATATCAGGAACCAAGATGGAAACCAGAAGCGAGAAGCAAAAAGACAAAGTCAAGCTGCAGTTTAAAAGAATTATTTTTTCAGTAGAAGTCAAAATATATTTCAGTGGCACTCAGCTTTCCATTATTTGACTGTGATGGTTGTACAGCTATTATCCAAGATTCCTTTCCTTTCTCAAATCTGCAACAGACCATAAGAAATCCCTCAGTGACTTGATAGAGGAGTACCTGGAATTAACACACACAGACAGCTACTCCTTATTGAGGTTTTTAGCATCAGTGGTGTGAGCACCACTGTCAGTCTACAGAGAAGTCTTATGTTATGTAACTTTTCTAGATTTTTAGACACCCTGACTTTGAGCTACTAGCACTCATGTTGTTTCCCAAGCTTTTGCAAAGCTTGAGTTATGAGTGTGCATAGTGATAACTACATGCAGCTCTGATGAAAGGGTATTGTACAGATTTCTTCCCCATGTACGGAAAAGTGTGAATAAATTTTTCCATGTCTCTGTCAGCTCATATATTATTATTAGCAGATAGACTGAAAGACAAATAGATAAAATTAAATTGTTCAACACATTTATGTCCAGAATATTCTACTGTCAGGAAAGTTATCCATATTCCTATAGTAACATTTATTTTTTCATTTGCTGATTCATAATTTTTTCAGTTGACACCAACATCAGCTTGTTTCTCAAGTCTCTGAACAAGCACAGCATAACTGCCTTTCATATGTCTGACATCTACCATTGCCTTTGCTTTCAGCCACAAAGTTTCCTAGACATCAAAACAAAGCATTCTTCTGTACATGCTCAAGAGCTTTGGTCTCATACATCACAAATTGGGCAGTCAGTTCCCACATAGTTCAGTGCTCTACTAATCCTGAAGAAAACTACACTTGCTCAAGTCCAAAGGGATCCTAAGTTGGGATTCCTGTTTTCCATGGAAGTTATGTACGGAGCAGAGTACAGATATCCAGCCACAACGTAGGAGAAAAGGTAAAAACTACATCTACAGGGTCAGGAAAAGGGAACAATGATGGAGTTTGATTCCATGGTCCTGGGACAACAGGGATCCTGGCTAGGTAGAGTCATCATTTCTGCCTTCTGCCCTGCCCCTGCACCTTATCATCAGCATGTAATTCTTCAATTACCCCTAGACTGCAGTAATGAAACCTTGACTTTTTTGACTTCAATTGACTTTGAAGAACTGGGTCAGAATGCATGCATGACAGATAATAACCTTAACTATAAAAGCAATAAAAATGCAGAAAGTGGTAGCTGTGCAATATAGTCCCATTAACATATCACACCAGAAATCTTAATTTTGGAATATCCTGAGGTAATTTTAACTACGCAGTCTTCACATTACATTAAAAGTCCTCCTTGTATAACACCCAGGGTGGCACAGCAAGTGTAGCAGGAACTGAAATGTGGGCTTCTAAGCTTAGTGACTTTAACCTCTGCTGCCTGAGCTTAAAGATGGCAGTCAGGAGAGACACAGAGTGCCAGTGTGGGTTAAAGTAGCATATTCTTTGGTTTTCTGATACTCACACCCTTGTTTTCACAGCAGAAAAGGAAGATCAACAGGCCTGAAGGAAACTGGATGCACGTGTTCCTGGACTTGAAATAAAATAGTAAGACTTATTTTGAGTATTACGACACATATGCATATGTGGGGGTTGGGAGTGAGCAAAAGAAAAATACTCAGCATGGGTGTAAAGGAAAGAAAAACAGTGTCTGCTTTGACAGTTAGTATTTGGTGCCCTCTTCTGCACCCATCCATATTTTTAAAGTTCTTTAGAACGAGGAGAAGAGCATCTGTCTGTCGTCCATTTCTACATAGCAGTGCTTTGCTGCTAGGGGCAAGGGGTCATTCTAGCAGATGTCAGCTATCGTGGTGATGGGAAAAGTAGAATCTTTTTTTAGGTGAGAGGAATGAGTGTGTTAATAGAGAATAAAAGGCTGTGAATAGAAATTAAAAAATATTTAACTGAGATTTCAGTTATGACATCTAAATTATTATATTAATAAAAGTAGATTGTATTTTGATTGTGACTGAATAAGAAGCATACCATGTATATAAGGTATATAATCAGTTTAATCACATGCTGATCCCAGGACAATCTCATCCCAACATTTTATGAAATTACAAATAACATATAGTGCACACAATTCTTCATAGTAATTTAAATGTCACTTTGCTAAATGAACTTGAAGACAGATTTGCACTTCCTGAATGCAGAATCATTTCAATATTAATTTCTATTTTTTCCATTACTGAAAGATAATTTTATGCTAGAATTTCAAATACTTAAATCCAAAGGGTTCACTAATTCTGGTCTCAGCTTTTGAGTTTCAGCAGTACTAAATTCAATTGAAAACCTTCCTTACTACTTTTATCTATCTACCTTGAATTTCATTTTATCCTCAGATGCACAATGCATTGCAAACATCTTATAGTAGTTTCCTAGGAGTCTGCTACAGCCTGGGCAGCTCTTGTTTCCTGCAAGATTTTTCATTTATTTTGAAGATACAGAGTTTATCATTGTGCCACCTCAGAGTTCCTCCACTGAGAACTGAAGAGAGCAGTCTCTAAACCATAGATGTTGTTATGAAAATTACAAGCCTCAGGTTCCTGTACAGCAGTCCACCTGGGCCCCTGACCCTTGGCAGGGTTGCTCAGAAGCATCATCTAAGCAAGAAACAGAAGACTGAGATCTCGTTTTACCTTTCCTAGTATGTCTCTGTTCCTGTTTATTGCCGGTTGAATTCATGAGAAGAAATCCATTTGACATTTTAAGATTTACTTTCTTGGATACATAGGTTTGAGCAGCTGCTGCTAACCTCCCCTACAGTTTTGAAGCCAGTTTGTTTTCAGTCAAGTTAAACCTTAGAGCCAAAACTGTCAAACTTGGGTGACTACATTCCACAGAGAGACATGAAAGCAATTGGACAGATTTTTGAGGATGGAAAACATTTAGAGTTTGGATCAACTCAGCACCTCCAAAACTCAGGCCATTCATTTAAGTGAGCAAATATGTATTTAGACTCCCAAACATAGAATTTTTCTTATTTGCAAAGGCTGGTTAGTATTTTCGATTTCCCTCAACAGCGAACCGCCAGTCTCACTAACCTGTCCTGAAAACTGTTACCTTTTTCTTATTTTTTAACTTTGGAGCAAAGAAGATACATCTTTAGTGTAACCACTAAGTTTTATACGTATGTCAGAGCATAGAATGGGACATATCACAGAACAAGGCTCAGGAAAATACGCAGACTATCACTCTGAGCAGGCACCCGACCTCAAAAGCACACGCGGACACAGCCACCCAGGCGAGCTCATCCCGAATCTGACATATTATTGTCACTAAGCAGATCTGAGCAATATAAGGGATCTTGCTAGACTAGATCTGCGCCTCATTGTGCAGCAGTGCAAATCCCAAATGCAAGAGCATCTCTGCAAAGGTAACTTTAGCTTAAATGTTGTCCAAGTTTAACTCATACAGAGGATCCTAACTCTATCGTGGTGAATCCTGTGGTGCTAACTAGCTGGCCCACTAATGGATGCAGTCTAATAATTGATCTCCCTGTAGCAGGGACATATGTTTGCTCCATGGGAAAACTTCAAGGGTATACAGTCCTTCAGTGCCTTCTGCTCATCTAAAGAGGTCAGCCTTTTCTTATAAACAATTAACTGGGAATGTTTTGTTTTGTTTTGTTTTGCAGCTTGCTCCAGTAAAGAAATCCATAGGATGCCCATCCACAACTGTTAGCATTACATACAAACATAGTGTGGACAAAACAAACTCTAGTGTTATTTCACGGTGTGGTTGCTTTCATGGAAGCAGAGCTTATACAAACAGAGTAATTCAAGCATGGATAATGCATGTAAGACACATCCATCAGTGGTGCAGAGGAAGTGATTTTACTCTTGCTTTGTTTTCACTTAGGTCTCTAATTAAGAAAAGTTAAGCTAAACAAGTTTGAACTGGATTCAAAGTGTCAGCCTCAGAGATTTTTTTCTAGTTTACATAGATCAAATAAAATTAACTGATGTAAACTTTTGGAACTTTTCTAGTGAGAACAAGATCATGTGTGTAGTAGCAAATATGAGCACAGACTGCAAAAACAGATTCCAGAGCTTACATCACCTCTTTTTGCAATGTCTTATACTTTTATATCATATGGCCATCTGCAGCTAAGTGGAACTGGCCATCCAACAAAGGGACTAGTCAGGTCACTGAAATATGGAGTTGCCCTTTGCTTGTATTTGGATAACTCTGATGGATAAAACATTGCTGAACATTATTCAGGAATGACATCAAACGTTTTGCCTCCATACACAAAAAATAGCAGTCTAGACTGAGAGGAGGCTTTCAGCATTCTTATTTTCTACTCAACTTTGCTAAAAAAACCCTTTTTGAATTAGTTATTAAATGAAGGCATTTAAAAATACTAAACCAAAGCTGCATTTAAATCTCAAATAAGGATGAAGTACCAGTGGAAAGAGGAAGGATATTTCCCCCGTTTACCACAGTACCTACTCTTTTTGAAGGTGATTAACTGTTGAATGCTCTAATATTAAAAGGATTCATAAAAGGCATTTTATTGTGAGGATTCCTGATTTAAAGAGGTGCTTTAGGAAGTAATCAGCTCTTTTACTATCCTGTTGAGATAACTATCTCTCTGCCACTGTAAGATCAAGTAGTATTCATATCAAAGTAAGCAAGGTTATGGTATACAATCTCAGAATAAACTGTGTGGAAAGCAGCTTCTAACATTGTATCATCGATACAGTAAAAATATATGCCATTAATAGAATGTACTTACAAAGACAACAAACAAATATCACAGGTAGGCTGCTTAGGAGAAATGGGCTTCATCACTATGTCATCATCATATTCCTCTAACTTAATACAACAAAAATAACTTTGATGAGTCAATTAAGAACATGACTGCAGAATAAAAACACTTGGGTCTTCTTTTTCAGTGTCAGTCTGTGCACATCGGATCAACTGCCTCAGTTCTTAAACTGCTTGCCCTGTGTCACACTGCATCAACCAAAATAGGCAGAGGGACTTGTGCTAGATGTCTCTGCTTCAAAAAGGAGGAGTCTTGCAGGGGGTGAATTTCAGAGGAGTCACCCCAAATTTGGAAACCATTCCCTGTAGCAATTGTTTTATCCAGGCTATTTTTGTTTGAACCTGTCCTTAGAGATTTCAAAAGCTAGTTGTTCTATTAGGCCTGACAACAAGGCTCTGAAAAAGATACATTTTAACTCTAAACATCACCTAATACATCCAGAACCTAAAAACTATAGCAGTATTCTCAGTCCAAAGGTCATG
Source organism: Pipra filicauda (assembly GCF_003945595.2). Lineage (NCBI taxonomy): Eukaryota > Metazoa > Chordata > Aves > Passeriformes > Pipridae > Pipra > Pipra filicauda. The sequence goes on along the minus strand of NW_024105020.1, from coordinate 266,618 downwards.
AGGAAAACACTCTGACCTGCTACCTAAGGTGGCTCAGTACAGATCAAAAACCATAGGTTCCTGAGGAGAAACAGCTTAATTGATCTAATTTTAAGTCTATAGTACTCTGCTTACAATATACTAATAAAAGGATTGAGCCCAAGAGCCAAAGTGTCTCACAGATGTATCCTGAGAAATTAACTTGGATCTCATCTGAATAGGATGAGCTCAGGAATTGTATGGTCCCACTGAGCTCCCCGGAGATCAGGAAAAATGTTATCTTATCTAGCATTAACCATGTCTCACTTTGAGTGAGACAGTCATCCCCTCCTAACCCCAGGCTACCCAGCCTGCAGCAAGAGGAGAAAATCTCCCAGCAGAGGCCATACCTGTACACAGGGACCTCAGTGTCATCACGAAAGGGAATCTTAAAATCAGTAGAGGTTTTCTCCTATATATCCTGAAGCTGGGGCATAGAAATCAGACTCCTTGGCCTATGCCTATGCGATTCTTGGTACTCTCTTACTGAGCCAGTCTCTAGAGTCATATACTAATAAGTTAAATAGTGTCAGGGAAAGTTCCTGGGCAGGGGAAGTCCACCAGCTAAACTTTAAAATTACAGTTAGAATAGTTCAGAATAGTTGGAATAGTACCAGGCACAGCTTTGGTCTGTGCCATATAGGACTTTGCCAAACATAGTTCAAGAATTAGTACAGCCCTGGCAGCACTTCCAGCAGGCAGTGTGGATGTGGATGCTCTTTGCTGAAGGGTAAGAACTTTATTAGTGTCGTTGAAAGTCACTCTGTGACAGTTGGCCTTAGTGCCAGAACAGGGCTCCAGGATGCTTTGCTTACCACCAACCATAGTCTAAGTGCCTGCCAACTGAAGAAATACTTGGCCTCTCCACAAATTCAGGACCAGATGTGAGACATTCTCCAAAGGTCTGGAGACACTGAGAGAGTGGATGATGAATCAGACCACTTCATCCACCCTCAGAACTCCAGGGCACTCTCTGACATGCCTCCGGAGAGCAATACCTTGTCCATGGGTGCTGCTGTTAGCCTGAGTTACATTTGTTGATGCAAGTGAGGCAATTATTGCTTTCCGTGGCTATCAGAAATGCAAATGGAAGCACCATGGAGCACGGGATTGCTGCTGTTATAGGCAATATGAAAATGAAAAGGGTTATACATCTTCCCACTTAGCTGTTCATTTCCGCAGTCGTAATTTTCAGATGAAAGGGTATGTCCTACTGCAGTCTTAACTTCCAATAAACAGAGAGATGGTTTTTAATAAATACATACTGTGGCCCATAGAAAGTACAAATCATGCCCCTTGCTACTATGCAATAAACCTCCTGGTTACCTTTTATTTAATTAATCATTGCATAGTGAGATTTTTATTTTAACATCAAGTCACTTCTTAACTATTAGAGCTCACTCCCTGGAGAGAAATGTCCCCAATTATCATAATTATCATATAGTTCAGCTACTGCAATTTTATATTATGCATTTAACTTCTGCCATCATAAAATGTGAAGTGCAAAGTACACATGATGTGCCCTCCTTCACAACTTAACAGTAGCATCACCTACTTCCTAACTTTGCACACTTTTTTTGTACTTTTGACATGGAATTGCATTAACACTAGCCATTCTTCCCTGTTACCAAAAAAAGAGAAAGCATTTGTTTGTTTCAAAACCACTTGCTATAAACCATTCCTTCATTACGGCAACCATTCAAAAACTGTGTACTCAATTAGAAAAACTCCCATTATGAAATCATCATAACAGGCTAGTTTGTGAACTTTTCTTTTGGAGCTTACATGTATAAAAACTTCTCAAACAAAAGTCTTCTGTCTATAGAGACATTCAATCAACTTGTGTGACTTTCTCCATCTTTACGAAGCAGAAGCCGTCTCTGTTACAACAGCACTGACATACCAGGTCTCCTCGCAGCAATAGTAATGTATTAGATGCTTTCCAAGAAAGAATGGTTCCTCTGCAGTGGTAGTCTACTTGCCAGATGAGTTATCCCAGAAATTCACTTTGTGAATATACTTATTCTTCTCTGTTTTCTTCAGAAGTTTTTCTAGATATTTACTTGAGGAAAGATCAGGATAGATCACAGTTAGAAATTCTAAGATAATCTTGCCACTTGAAACGTTGAATTGCATTTTTCAATCAAATACAATTCATCTGTATTTTGTACTTTTGATATTAGATGCTTCAAATCCTTGGTTAAGCAACCTAAGGATGTACCTAAGCAATTGTTTCTGTGCATTTCTGAATAAGAGTTTTCATTCTCAGTCTTGTTTATTTATGTGTTTTGGACACACACTATAGATTACTTTCTGCTACAGGCTTCTGTCCCACCACCATCATCTGTTTATTTTTACTCTTAAATGCATATTTGGAATTGTCACTTAAGAGAAAGCATATTTCATCAACATCATTTTCTGTTCTACTTTACTCAGTTCTGTTTATTTTCTTTCCATATCTTCACTTCCATTTCTTTAAATATTGACTTAGAAATTCTTTAATTCTTAAGGAAGAAAAAAGACAGACATCTCTATGGATTTGTGGTAGGATTACTCATAACGTACTATATATGCCCATGCGATAAAATAAATTTAAAAAACAGATTTTGTTCTAAATCAAGAAAATCTACCACAAATAGAACCACAACAGCTTGTTAGCAGAGAATGAGAATATTGCTGTGGCACAAAGGTTTTTAGATTTTTCCAAAGGCATGTAAAACAATGAGATAGTGGTGTGAAAAGGAAGAATCTTCAGATACGGAATATGGAGGAAGGCTCAAGAATGTGAATTCACTTGAAGCTACTAAAAATATTATCATATTCCAACAGTAACGTTTTTATAGATTAAAATCCTAAGTACAACTGGCAGTCTGAGGAGAAGTTATTTTGAAAAGATGAGCCATCTTTTTATAAAATTGGTTCTGATTCTTTGAAAACATTTGGCTTCCATCTGCTACAAATTATAAAGGAAGCGCAGAATAGGTACAAAAGAGGGAATATTAATTATTCTTTTAATTCTTTTCATTGATTTATGGATATGATCTTATTTGTTTTAGCATAAACGAACACTATATAGTCTGGTGCAATGAGCACATTTTTAAGTAAAAAGAAGATACTTCCCTGCACACTCTCTTTTACAGCTCCTCTTTTGGGTCAGCTTGTTCAGACATCTTTAGCAGGGTTCAAAAAGGCTGCAAGCAGCATATACATAACTTCATATTGTAAATCCACTATTTATTGGCAGCACCCACAAAACGTAGCTAGGATTTAACATTCAATCACTACTGTGCTTGCTATCCTGACAAAGCACCTGATGAATCTCTGCTGGCCAGGCAGGCATCAGTCATGGGGGAAAAGGCCGATCTCCAGGGCTCCTGAGGATGGTCCCTCATCGTGGTGGAGCTGCCATCTTCTACCTCAAGCTGGAGGTCTGTGGCCTGAAAAAAATCCATTAATTGATCATGGAAATGCTTAGGACCTGGTTTTAAAATCCCTTCTTGTGGTGAATGGTATTGAATAGTGTGTCATTAATGGCAACAACTTTGTTCACCAGATAGGAAGTTTTTTAAAGAAATACAGCAGCACAATCCTGGCCTTGGCTCAGGAGAATGGAATCCTCCCATTTTCACAAATATGTCCAGGTTCAAAAAATGCAGTGCTATTTACATTCAATTTTCTTATAATCTTCCACTCTACATTTCCATTAATTTTCTTCACTGATCTTAAACTTAACTTCTGAAAATTCCTAAATTTTACATTTTTCTGAATACCATACTCCCTAACAGTGCCATTACTCAGTGAGAGTGATAAGCTGTTCTGTGTATTCTATCAGCGAAAACACAGCATCATCTAGAACTAAACCTTAACTGAGAGATCTACTGAATATTACAAAGAAGATTTGAGAATTTGGAAAAGTCCCCTAATATTTGAAAGGAGAAGACTCACTCAGATATGTTAATTCATTTTGCTACATTTGTTCTACTACTGGAGTGAAGAAGCAAAATATTTATCATCTAATTTCCAATATGAACATGAGTAGACAAAAATTTGATTTTTCTTAAGAATGTCAAACAATTCCGATTTTGTACATCAAATATTTGCATTAATCTGAGACAAAATCTGAAGACCATTGTGTGTTTGTGAACATTCTCAAAATAATTAGAAGATGCTTAAAACCTCTTTCAATATACCTAAATAAACATTTTAAAGTAACAATTAAACTACACATCATTTGCAGAAAATTTTAAACAGAAAAAGAAAAAAAAAATTTTCCCTAAGCCTGTTCCTCATTGCAAGGCCAACTATTTGCAGTCTCCAATAAAGTATTTAAAATGTGAACACTAACCTCAGTATGCTTTACCAAGTAATTTCTCATTTAATTTTATGTAACAGGAGAGTTACAGGTAGCTGACTCCTCTCCCCTTTCTCTTTTAGTGTTTGAAACTGTAGTTTTTATTTTGAATAGTATCACATTTTCCCTGACAACTCCATTTTGAAAAAGACTTTTTTCCTGAAGGCTTATTGCATTAAAAAAATGTATTTTTTTTCATATTTGCTCAGAATCTCTAGATTTCAACAGAAACTCTTACTGAAAATCCTGTTTCATTAACTTTTTTTAATGTATCCAGAAGAGAGTAAAACTAGCAATCGCATCCCAGGAGACAGTGAAGTCCTCTCCCAAAAGACATTTTACAAGCTTATGCATTTTGCTTTTTTTTTTTTTTAAGCAAATGGAAATAATGTAATCTGGTTAAATCATATTGTATATCTAAGTATAGATTGACCTTTCCATGTAACTTTATGAATGACTGAGAAGGCTTGGCCAGAGAGACAAAATGTCTGACATCTTTAAAATATGCTGGAGCCTACTTACCTCTGCAAGGTTCAGGATAATTTGCTGCCAGCCAACCGTGTCCAGCTGGATTGTGGCAGCACATTATAAATGACACATGACTTATGTCATCAGTAAGTAAGTAAATCAGTCAGTTTGTGACTGTGCTCACAGAAGTTGGAGATTCCTTCTCTTTTTTTCGCCTGAAAATCTGCAAACTTTCTCCCCTCTGTTTCGCCTCCCATTTTGAAACAGAATTATCATAATCTGAGAAATACAGTTGCTTGCTGCAGATGTTTAGATTTAGGCTGACATGCAGTATTAGATTCTCACACGTAAGGAGGTGATGATTCAGACAGTTTCTACTGACACTTATCTTAATTACATGTGCTATTTCACGAGTTAGCTCCAGACTGCATCATTTGCCCTCTTAAGTGCTTTCTTTGGTGGTTGAAGATGGCAGAGCAAGACATGTCAAAACAGAGACTGCCTTTCTACCTGCAGGTCAAGTTGAGAAGAGAAAGTGTTCAAAAATGCTTCCTACTCTTCTCCTCAGGATTATTTCCTGCAGTTGGAACTTGGCCCAAAGTGATCAGTGGCTGACAGGTTCTCCAGGCAGACATAAAACACTTGTAAGCAAAACTATATTCCAGGTGCAAGCTTAGTTCTCCAAGAGCAGAGTACTATTTCTGCATTTGGATTAGCTCTTGCACTGATGCATGAATGCTAAAGAAGCTTCCCACGCTTACTTCCCTCTCCAACCACACCCACACAAGATTATTGTGGACTAAGCTCTTCTACTTGTCCAGCAGAACAACTTCCAGGTGTCATGCTGACTGAGTCTTCAGTACTGGCACCCACGGGGTAAACCTTAGGTATTGCCTGGTTGCTGTAGTAAGAGAGGAAACAAAAAGAATGATCAATTCTTTCCTCAGAACATCTGGGGAAGACATCTGTAGTGTATTAGATACGTGGTTTTGCTGGACACTTTATAGCCTTGACACAGATTCAATACAGGCACATGAATTCTGTAAAGTGTTCTACAGCAGAAAACTGCAAATTATTTTCTTTGTTATTTGAATATAATGGCCAGAAAGTAAAAGCAGTGCTTCGTGCTTTTTTTTTTCTCTTCATCCAGATCCAATTTGTCATTCTCTTTCCTTGTTATTTCTGGTAAAGATGCATTGCATGTATTTATTTAGACCTTCTGTAGAAGCCCTGATGACTCAGAAGCTTCCGCTGCTGCGGATGTTTTAAAACCTGAAATCGTTTAAGTCATAATTTCTTGTACTTCATTCTTTCAGAGACTGGTTCAAAGCCTGTTAAAGTTAAAACTTCCTTTTCAGCTCTGAATTGGCTGGTATTTTGGTCATTATTTTCATTTTGAGGGGAGAAGAAGTTTAATTCTGAATAACCACCTTGTCCTTTTTAGAGCGTCTCCAAAGGAGCATGGAAAAGTGCAAGGTGCTGGATCTGCCATTTCCTGAGCTCCAAAGACATTGAGAGGATCACTTTCATTCTCTAACTTTTCAGCTCCCATCCAGCTCTCAGAAGGTAAATTCAGTCTCCTCTCAGACTAGTTTGTGGCCAAGGTACCCATGTCCTCAACAACCTGGTCCTCTCAGCAGCATTAACTGAGTGTCTGGAACCACAGCGCTCAACGGGACAGTGCTTAGTCATTGACCATCATGCACCCTGCATGAATTTTAATCCAGCAGGAAAGGTGTGAGGCCATAGGAAGGTGCATGCCAGCCTTAAAAACAAAACGGAGCTTGCAGTCTGACAAACATACGGACAGAGTTCACAACCTCCAGCAGCATCCATAAACTGTACAATGGCAAATCCCTCGTGTTGTCCCAGGAGGGCATGCTCTGAGATGTATTTTCTGGTTATCTGGTGTCTATTCCCTTGCTATAAACGAACCTTGGGAAGCATATTCAATTTGAAAAATTATTGTTTTCACCTATTTACTGAATATATGCATATAGCCAGCCTTTAGAATAATCAATAATGAAAAGTTTATAAATCTGAACAGGTTCAGAAATGGGAATAGCAATAAATTTCCTTCTGCATGATGAAGGGATAAAACTTCTCTGTGTCTACTTGCATTTCTGGTTCTATTTTGGGCTGTTTCCAGGGAAGGGAGGCTGTTCCCTAATCAGTGCTGATGTGACTCGATCAAGGTCACTGTCTCTAGGCCAGTCCTTAGGCCTCTTTTATTTAGAAGTATAGGCACAATTTCTAGATATAATGCCAGCTCTGACTCAAAGATGCTGCTAGGATCAGTAATGACATTAGTTTAATTATACAAAGATCGAAAAAGTCTGATGCAAACCCTAGTCTAAAGAACAGCTCCAAATGATTCTATTATTGAAATACTGAATCAGCAATAGCAATAGTGATAAACATATGGAGGCAAAGTGTATGGTAGACAAATGACAAAGACACATTACATACTCTAAAAGCACTTGCCAACTAACAATAGGCCCAGACACTATGTTTGGATCTCTTTGGGCTGACTCTTGCATTCATGTGCTATAAAACTATCTTCAGATGCCTCCAAATTACATCCACACAAGTCCTCTTTCTTTCTGAAAACCGGTTAGAAATTCAGTGGGGTCTACTCAAGCACATAAATTATGGCAGAGCTGGAACATAATACCGCAGAAAAGAATGTTCCCCAAAATGCCTTGCAGTGCTCAATGATACCCATAAGCTGTGGTGGGGGAAAAAACCCAATAAACTAGCACCCCTCAGACTGTGAAGAAAAGATGAAAGAGATGTGATCCATAATACTGTGAAAATCTGTGTAACACCTTCTTTCATGGAGAAGGAAAGCTGTGGTAAAGAACAAAACAGAAGGCACTGCTTTACAAGCAAAGATCTCTGGCTATTTTTGATTCACCTTTACTAATTTTTTGCTCAATCCAAACCACTTTCACTATAAAATGAAATATGATGCCTCTGTATTGTTGTTATGTAAATTTTCTTTATTTTTATATTTGATAAATAGTGTTGGAATAATGATTCTTGAAATCTCTCTCACAACAGACTTGATTGACAGCCCCCTAAGTGCTGTGCCTTTTATAGTGTAACATAATTGACAACCCTTAGGTAGCTGGTGTATGCAGTCTATGAAATGAAGTGTGCTCGTTCCACATTTGAAGAAAAGTAGGTGCAATGAAGTAGTTGTTCTTATTAATAGCCCTTTAAAGTAGAATTTATGTGTTTGCATTAAAGAAAACATGACTTCTGGATATATCAGCCTCAAGCCTTTCAATAGTGATGAAGAAGATCGATGCAAAACAATTTCTGTGTCAAAAAGCACACACGTCATAAAATATCCGGAAATTACTTAACTAGAACAGAGTTAAAATACTGCTGAATTGTCTGCAGTATTGCAGACAAAAAAAAACAAAATTTTTTTTTCTAACACATACTGATCAGCTTCTGAAACGCAAAGCATTCTGTCAAGCCATCCTTCTCCAGTGCTCTCCCTAGCCAAGAATTCCAATTTTTTGTTCAACACTGGACCTGGGTGTTCCTAAACTTCCTTGGGTCTAAAGAAAATCCAGAAAGTGCTCCTGGTTAGGCCCTGAGAAACGTTCTTGGCATGCAGATACTCTTAACATCCTCAGACTCTGCCACCCAACCATTCAGCCCCTAGACAAGCACTGGTGATTGATGTCCCTTTTGACACATGTGCCCCGGAACTTCAGCCAAAGTACTTACAGCTTAAGATGGGAAAGAGAATAGAAGATAGTTTATAAGAAGAATAACTTTAGTTCAGAATTCCTAAACAAATCTATTCTTTTATTTATCTGTAGAGAAAACTTAAAAAATTTAGGCATTTCTTCAGAAATGGATTTGGATTAGGGAATCTTGTGAAGTTTTAACTCTCCTACAACTATTTGCTTTGTCTTCTGATGCATGAAGTCCCACCATCTCTGCTGCAGGTTAGCTTGTTCTGTTGCAAGGCAGAAGATCCTGCTACATCCTCCATCATGTTCTGACCTCTTCTCCTGCATGAGTTTCTTTTATATGTAAGCCTAAGATATGGTCTTCGGCTCATTACCAGTCAGAAGACTTTATCAGGGAAGTATCTCTGTGTACCTGCCCTGTCTTTATACTCTTCTGTAAGCATCTGTCACTGGCAAAGGGAAGCCATCAGGCTCAATGGACCTTTGGTCTGACCCAGTACTGCCATTCTTGCCCTCTTTTCGACTGCATGAGGCAGTAAGCTGGACAGCCACACATCTCCATCGCTGTCACAGGGACACCCCTCTTCCTCAACCAACTGGTTTTCATGCTACCTATACCAGCAATCTGAACTCATGCTATCTACTGCAAAAGAACACCCTGAATCTCACTTCAGGACTGTCTGCATGTAGGATGGTAATGTAAGCAATCGGCAACTTTGGACTGAAGCTCAGCCTTAGGTTTGTGCTCAGGAATTTGCACATACTACAGATGTGTCCCTCAGGCTCTCCCCTGACCCACGCATGTGACAGGCTCAGCCTGGTTTCCTCATTTCGCATTCAGTGATTTTTCATTTCAGAAACCTCAAGCCCCACACAAAGGCACCATTTTATTAATGTCAGGCCATCCCTCAAAGACAGTACTCCAAAGCTTTTATCATCCCAAATCATATGCTTACCCTCATTACCCAAGTCTAAAAACAAAAGCAGGTAATGTGATGTAGGCAACAGTCCCCAGTTCTGTCATTGCATAGACCATGATTAGCAATCTACATGAGGAAATGGGCAACCAGGTTTACAACTGGAACAGGTCTCCAGAGTTGGGCTCAAAAAGGACATCCTGCCACACAACTGACTAAAGTTCCTCAGAGTGCTTAGCAAAGTATTGGGGTAGTTTACATGGATTAGGTAAGCACCTACGGTCTGTCAACTAAATGCAGAGACAGAAAGAGAAGCCCTTTGGAGTTAATCCTGGAATAAGTAGATTAAACATGGCTTTCTTGCATTTCCCTCTACCTCTGTCTCAACAAACTTTTGACAGAGGGATGGGGTGTAGGTGGCTAAGCATGTAAATAACCTCTGCTCATTTTTATCCTACTTTGGTTTGTGCAAAAAACTGATTTTGAACTGGCGAACCCAGACTCCTGCCATTTGTGCAGAAGTAGCAATCCTTCCATTAGAAGGAATCTTTCTGAAACATACTGGCTGTGGCCACCACAGAAATACATTTCCTTCAAAGCATCCCAACTACATGCACTCCCAATCAGTCTAGAAACTACTCACTCAGGCATCTCTGTACAAGTGTCTTCCAGGGGCAAGCAAGCCCAGGTAAGCTTTTTGGCAGCAGCAGGATTCTTGGGAAATAAACCTGAAATCTTTGTAAAAATCTTGCACCTTGAAGGGGCAGCCATTAATTTATAAGGGCTGACAGCTGTAAGGATCAAAGAGAGACACAACATGGTCCCTGTCTTTAATTGCTGGACTCCACATACACCAAGGTCTTCATTCAGCAATATGCAAGAACAATTCTATAACCTCCAGTTGGACTGTATGAACCCCAATATCTTTGAAATCATGCTCCAGACTGCAAAAGCATTCAGGATTTTTTCACAGTGGGCATGGGAGTAGACACACGTAGGAAGTCAAGGGCGTCGAATTTACATCAATTAACTTCCAAGTACAAGTGGACAATACTTTATAGATGGCCTGCTCCTTAAATTTAATTTACAATTAATTACATGTAGCAAATAAAAAACCTTCACCCAGTGGCGCTTTGTTTTGGTAGAGCCGACGGGTGAGAGTTAACAATTGCTCAGCGCAGTGAGGACCGAGGAGCTCCTCTGCTGCTGAACAAAGCCAAGCTGCAGGGTGACAGATGGCAGATGAGATTCACCACGGGCCTTGAAAAGGCTGTACCCATTGCTGGCATTCTCCACCCCTTCAGCTCTGTTGGTTGCTTCAGGAGATGGGTCAGTGGGACTGTGACCGTGACCCAACCCCCTTTTTCTCTTTTGGAGAAACAGTTGGTAACCAAATGCCATCCCTACGTATGCTGTGAACGAGAGCACAGCTGCAGTTCCCAGTGCTTGGCCAGGTGTGCACAGGAGACACGTCACTGCTCTCCTCTGGTGCAATGTTCATTGCTATCATTTGAGTGTATCCCTGTCAGTAAAACCACTGACATTTTCATTTTCACAGTTGGCAATTGCAAGAATAAATGCACCTTTCCAGGCAGCTTCTTCTTGACCTCCCTGCATGGATGACTTCCCTTGCCCATGGCCAGTTTTCTTATAACCTCTTTTATATCCCAGGGGGAAATTATACTTTTGTCTGTGTGGGGGGAAGCAAGGACCACTGTGAAAAACTAAACAGAAAAATAAACCTGGAAAAGCAGAGATTCACTTCCAGAATTTCCTCCTAAATAGTAACTGCTTCTAAAAAGAAGATCCCAGTAAGTCTAAAGTAGAACTTTTTAAAACTCAGTTTTTAATTAATTTTCACTTTTCCTGTGGTAGAAAACACAATTGACAAAATCCGTTCACCTGTAAGGGTGTATCCTATGTAACTTGGGGAAACGAGGAACATTCTCAGGCTCTCAAGGTTCAGTGTCTAGATTAACATCACCCTGGGAGGTGACAGTAATAACACTGACCTCCCCTCAGCAAGACCAACTGCTGCATCTCTAAATGTTATCCAGAGAAGGGCAATGGAGCTGGTGAAAGGTCTGGAGCACAAGTCCTGTGAGAAGCAGCTGATGCAGCTGGGGTTGTTCTCCCCCTAGAGAAAAGGAGACTCAGGTGTGGCCTTATCACTCTCTACAAGTACCTGACAGGAGGTTGTAGCCACGTGGGGGTTGGTCTCTTCTTCCACGCAGCTACCAACAGGACAAGAGGACATAAGTCTTCAACAGGGCCAGCAGAGGTTTAGGTTGAACATTAGGAGGAATTTCTTCACAGAAAGGGTGATGAGACATTGTAATTGGCTGCCCAGGGAGGTGGTGGAGTCACCGTCCCAGGAGGTGTTTAAGGAAAGACTGGACGTGGCACTGAGTGCCATGGTTTGGTTGACACGGTGGTGTTCAGTCATTGGTTGGACTCGATGATCCCGGAGGTGTTTTCCAACCTAACTGATTCTCTGATTCTGTGATTTTTTTTTTCCATGGAGAAAAAAACCAAACACCCTGAAACATCCAAATAAACAGTGTTGGGGTGAAATCAGTAACTCCGATGCGATTTTACACACCCACTCGTAACTCTGCCTTTGCCACGGCCTCGGCCGCGGTCCGGCTGGGTGAGCGGGGGGGGCAACGCGCAGGCGCAGCTCTGGCCCCGCCCGCCAATGGGAGGGCGGAGCTGCGCGGTCATGGCGGCGGCCGCGGGGCGCGTGTTCCGGCTGTGCCGGCGGTGGGGCGCGGGGCCGCGCGCGCAGGTGAGAGCAGGGCGCACGCGGGAGGGGTCGGTGGGGGTCGCGGGTTCGCGTCCCCGGCCCGGCCGTCCCTGCCGTCCCTGCCGGGCTGTCTCGGCCGCGGTGACATCGCGTGGGAGGCCCCGGTTGGGCCCCACTGGTGCTGCCTGTGCCCCGGGGCTGCGGCAGCGCTGGGGCGGGGAGTGTCGAGTGCCGAACTTGTTTTCCTTGATGTGAAGCAGAAGCAGCGTGGTTAAGCCGTGATTTATTATGTGTATCTCGCTAGAATTAACAGAGGCGTGTATAGAGCGAAGGCAGCACTGAAGTACTTTTAAGATGGCAATTTTTAGGTCCATAATTCTGAATGACAAACTAAAACACAAGTTCCACCTGAACATGAGGAAGAGCTTTTTTGCCTTGAGAGTGGCAGAGTGGCACTGGAACGGGCTGCCCAGGAGGTCGTGGAATCTCCCTCCTTGGAGACATTCCAAACCCACCTGGATGCATTCCTGTGTCACCTGCTTCAGGTGACCCTGCTTTGGCAGGGAAGTTGGACCAGATGATATCCATAGGTCCCTTCCAATCCTAACTATTCTGTGAATGGTGTTCGGGCAGCATGTGAGTAGATAATGAATCATAGAACCACATAAAGCTTTGGGTTGGAAGGGACCTTAAAGACCATCTAGTTCCAACCCCCCTGGCATGGACAGAGACATGTCCCGTTAGACCGGGTTGCTCAGGGCACCTCTCTGAATGTCTGCAGTGGAGAGACAAATGTGCTCCACAAGTGCGGTAACTCCTGATTAAACAGGATCACTTTGTTTTGAGAGGTACCGGTGTTCAGCTGATTGCCATTTAATTAAAAAGCTTAGCTGCTGTCAGTATTGTTTGTGCAGGGGTATTTGATACACCGGTATATATATTTAATCGGTGACCAGCAAGTAGATAAAAAGGCCTGCTGGTAACACTTTCAAGTTACAAAGTAATTTAGGATAATAAGGGCTGAAGAACTGTTCGTGACTGAACTAAACCAAACTATGCAGTAACAGAAGATAGATGCAGTAAGGAAATGAAAGGTAATACCGGAAGGAGCAATTTGAACTGTTTATATTGGTTACTTCTAGATTAACTTTACCCATTAGGGGTGAAGGCCTGGTGCCCCTGTGGGTAGTTCTTTATGCAGCAGTCAGGAGTACATGCGCTTAAGGTGTGGAGGGAAGGACAAAGAGAGTAAGACTGAAAATACTCTAATGCTCAATTTCATTCTCAGTTTGAATAGTTTGTGTTGCTTTAGTTATCCTATATCAAAGGTATGATTATGACAGTAACTTGGTTTTTCTGGCCAGGCACATGCCTGAGTTTGAGCTGAAAACGATTTGTATTGTAAATGAGGAAATGATCTCAAAGGACGAGTCACTGTAGAAGGTAGGGCTGGAAGGGGCCTTGAGGGATCATTTGTCTGCTCCTCTTGCCACCAGAGATAGGATCAGTACAGGATAGCCTATAGCTATATACAGATTTTCTAGCTGTCTGTGAACCAAAGGATATGAAGGGAATTAATGGGAGACAGGGCCCAGAAAACTTAGACATTCTTCTTTCCAGTGGGTGCAGTTAACGTGTGAAACTGTTTGGTGAGGATATTCAGGATATTAAGCATTTATGTGAATACAAAAAGCAAGTTGAGAAACTCAGAAGAAGATTCCACTGAGGATCATTAAAAACAAGATATCAGCACGTCTGAACTGCAGATCGCTGGAAACTAGGCAAGTGCCTTGGGAAAATTATCGCTGCCTGTTTATCCTGTCTCTGTGCTCTGATACAGACTGCTGTGGAGGACAGGGTAGTAAGTTGATGTATCCTTGTTCTGGCCTGTAACAATTTCTTACATCAAAAACTTATCTGTCCTTACTGTTCAGAAACTTTTTTGTGGTGCTTGCCCTGAAAATCCCTCACAGTAGTTTTAGTTCATTACTTCTTGTCTCTCTTAGTGGGGGGGAAATTTTAATTTCTTGTTTGTTTTGTTTTTTGGTTTTTTTGTTTGTTTGTTTGTTTTTTTTTGTTTTTGTTTTTGTTTTTTTTGTTTGTTTTTTTTTTAATTTTAAAGTGTCTTGCATTGAGAGAAGAAATGGAAGAGAAACTTTGTAATTCCAGTTTCCTTAGCCTTGACTGAGCAACAGGTTTAGTTTTCTACTCTTCTAATAAGCAAACTGCAGAGATTTAGTACAATTTATAAAGAAAAAAGGATCTAGCTTAGTTACTATCAGTTGATTCTGAAGTAATTGAATATTTGTTTTCAGCAGAAGGGTTCAGAGTGCCATACATCCTGTTGAATTTGATTAGGTTGAGTACTTTATCTAAATCACTGTGGATGGTATATGTGCTGATATCAGAAAGAGATATTTCTTTGATGGCAGTCTTTCAGAACTGCATGCTTGAAATGGAGAAGCCTTTTTTGCAGTTGTTAACTAAGGTAGAGTTGAAAAGCCTGTTACTACTTGAAAACTTGTGGCTCAAAACAATCAGATATAAATTCTCTTCCCCATTATGCACATCCAATACTTGCCATATATCTATATATTTAGAGCTATTTTGTTTCCCCAGTGTACCAGAAAACTTAATATGTGGGTTTGGTCTAACACGCACAGAAAGTAAGTCTTCTGGAGGGGTGAGATACAGTTTTATAGTTGCCTGTCAAAGGACTTAATTTGGAAAAAAAAAGTTTCTTCTGATGAAATACTTTGTGAAATTTGATATAAAAAGGAATATAAAATCACTTATGCATATGTGCATACTTGTGATACTTTCTAATGTGTTTTGCAAAATGCTTCTGAAACATAAACTTGATACTGGTCCAAATAATTAGTTTGTGGGCCAACTGAAATCTGAGATTATATAAATGTTTTTTTTAAGTAAAGCAATTAAAACACATTTTTGTGAAACAGCACACTAAAAATGCAACACTTGCCTATTGAGCAAAAAGCAATTTTTTAGAAACTGGGATGGATGGCTCTGAGCATTTATATTCTGTATGATTGCTACATAACATGTTTTTCTTGTACAAGTGATCAGAGGACTGTTGTTGGTGTCTTGCATGTCTACTGGGTTCAGTAACACTGGCTGTGCCAGTAATTGGAACATTGGACAGCTTTAGACCAATTGGAACAACTTTAGTCCTGCGTGCTGATGTGGTTATACAGTTCCACATGTCTTACTGAAGTCCTATCCTGGAGATAACTTTTTAGTGTGAATTTGTTTGTGCACTGTGTGGTTTTGGAAAAGGAGGTGGTTGAAGTCTGCCAGCTTAGAGCATGGAAGAATCATGAAAATGGTGGGACCATGTGTCTGCCACATCATGTAGCATTGTCTTCTATCTCTGTAACTGTGTCTTGCTGTAAAACAGACAACTTTGGCTCTTGAATTTAAATCTCCTGACTTTGATTCACTTCTCATTCTTAAAGTACGGGAAGCTTATTTCCTCTGTTAGTGATACGTGTGGGTTTTATATCCATATAGCTCTGGTGAAGCAAAATGAACAGAATGAATAAACAGACAGAGCCTGTTTTTGGTGGAAGAGCGTATTATTTCAGGAGTACTGTTAATAAGCATTATTATTATTATTATTATTTTAAAAATGGTGAGGCTGCTGTCTGCAGTAATGCTTTATGAAATGTGTAAGAAGTGAATGCAAACCTCTGTGATTTCCTCTACAAAGTAGAGGAGCACCCTTTCTTGTATGACTGAAATGCCAGAAGCATTTAGCTGTGCTTTGCAGTTCCTGCCTGTGCCACCCATGAAATAGTGCTCTTATTCCAGAAGAGGTACCCAATACAATAGATATTAATTTGCATAAGAGGCTGTTTTCTAATTATGAACAGTTTGTGTGTCCAGGGATTTTCGATTAGTGACGAATTGAAACTAGTGAAGAATATGAATAGCTTGAGGGAAGGAGGACAAAAATGAGAAAATTACAATAGAAATTGACAGGAATAAGATGAACGCAATCTTTTTTAAAGTATTCTGTTTAAAGCATGCCAAGAAAGCTATTTTGGGCCAAGTAATAAGGAATCATATGTTCATTAACAAGAATTACAAATAATTAGTTACTATTTAGACAAGTAAGACAGAAGATGAATTGAATTCTTTCCTGAGGAGTGACTAGGAGAGAAGAATAGGGAATACGTGGAGATACCTCTGCTTTTTTTATTGCTTTATAAGGAAATCATCAGAGCCTTGCCTGTGGAAAATGTGTATATTTAAAATTTTGATTATTTTTCTTTTAATTCTGAATATGTCAGTGTAACCTCACAGCAAACATGAATATTAAAAAGAAAAGAAAAAGGGACAAACTAGGATTAGCATTACATATGAGATATATATATATAAGCTGTGGAGATAATGAAGCAACAGCAGGCTCTTCAGAATCAAATTCTACCTTGGACCTGTTCTTAAATCTTTTGTGGCAGAAGTTTTGGTTAGTTTCCTGAGGTGCATACCTTGGGGGACAAATCGTTATCTCTGTCAGATTATAAAAGCAGAGGGTCAGTTCTTTCTGACTTATGTGACCTTATTCAAAGATTAGTTTACCTTCTGTATCAAACCTGATTGAATTTATAGGACCCATCCTGCAGCCCAGGCATGTGCTATATACAGGTTTAAGGCAGGATATTGTAGTCTTAATTTCAAATTGAAATTGCAAGTGGGGTTGTTAGATTTTGTTTATTGAAGACTGAGACAGTCATAGATGTGTAAATTGATCATGAATAGCTTTACATATGTGTAGCAAATTGGGTTAGTTGGATCAGTCCATCCTGAGTTGCCAGGTGCTCAAAATACCAACTGGGCTTTGTGAAAGTACAGACAAGAGCTGTGTTTCATTTCCTGTTCATGTAGGACTTGACCATGTAATGCAGAACACCAAAAGCTTCTTGTCACAGGAAAAGTTCCTGTAACCTGACTGCATTACTAACAGAAGGTGGAAGTTTGATCTGCTTTTGTGTTTGTCTTGCAAATATATCCATGTAATCTTGTTTTGATGAGACTTGTGGTTATAAGTGGGTTTTGAGATTACTGTCATATTTGTGTTAGTTACAGGAAGGTAGCAAGTATTTTATTCTATTCTTATTAGCTTAACTCAGAATGGTGAAATCCATCAAAATGCTCAGCATGTCTAAATTGTGATCTGGAGAAGACAGTTCTCATGACTTGGAGGACATTTAATAATTTCAAATACTACGTTTATTTTATTCCCTGTAATCAGAACCCTAATTAGTTCACTTTGCTGTGTGTGTGTTTGGGTTTTAATGTTTGGCTGAAGGTATCACGGAATCACAGAATATACTGAATTGGAAGAGACCCACAAGGATTATCAAGTCCAACTCCTGGCCCCGCACAGGACCATCCCCAAGAGTAACACCATGTGTCTGAGAGTATCATCCAAATGCTCCTTGAACTCTCTCAGCCTTGGTGCTGTGACCACTTCCCTGGGGAGCCTGTTCCAGTACCCAACCACCCTCTGGGTGAAAAACTTCTTTCTAATATCCAACCTAAACCTCCCCTGACACAGCTTCAGACCATTCCCTCAGGTCCTGTCACTGGTCACCACAGAAGAGAGATCAGTGCCTGCCCCTCTTCTTCACCTCACAAGGAAGTTGTAACTGCAATGAGGTCTCCCCTTAGTCTCCTCTTCTCCAGGCTGAACAGACCGAGTGACCTCAGCCGCTCTTCATACGGCTTGCCCTCAAGACACTTGGCAAGTAGATTGAGGTGGCAGCTCCAGGAGCAGCAGGGGCAGTTGAATAATTTACTCAAAGAAATTAAGGTAAAGAGAGGGCTCCCCTCTACTTTCTTGCTCCCAGTTGTGTGTTTCAGCCACCTTCTTGTGCCAGCTTTGACAATTCTCAGAGCCCTCTCTGAACTGCTCAGACTTACCAGCTCAGCTGAGAGCTGCCCGCTTCTTGGGATGAAGCAGAAGTTAGTGTTCTGCCACATGTAGGGAGCTGAGCTGGCTTGCAGAGGAGTCCAAGTGCCAGAGCTCGCACTGGGCAAGTGAAGGGAGTGGAGGAAAGAATGCTGGCAGGGGTGGACTGTGAGATGGGCTCTCTCTGCCTTGTGAAACTGTACTGTCTGCTCACAAAGCAGATTTTGAAAGGGCGGGAGTGAAGCATTTCAGGGTACTATCTGATGAACAGAACTGGGCATTTTTCTGAATCAGAAGTGATTCTTTTTCTGTCTCTGCTTTTCTGTCCCACACTGCCTTCTTTCTTGTGATTCCCTCCCTCCCCCGCCCACAGAAGACCACACAAATAATCAGTTCTCATTCAGTTTGTGAAATAATTAAGCTGTAGAGGACTTTAATACTAACGTTGGCGAGCCAAAATAGTGCATAATATTGGCACTTGGCCAGAATTGGGACATTACAGCTCTGTCAGTGAAGCTCCTGTTTTCTGACAGAGAGCTCGATTGAAATTAGTCATCTTAACTACTGATTGTCTTGGAAGAAGTAAGACCAAACCTGCATCCTGCGAAGATCTGAAGATATCTGTCCCCTGAGTTTTGGCCTCTGAGCTGGTAGAGTGCTCGGTAGTATGTGCTGGTGAGAACTGCCCTGCTAGTTTTTCTAATTATTCTACTTGAGACAGTGAAGTAGTTTAAGAACCATTCTGGCATTGCCAGTAGGAAAGGAGCACTCCATGGCCCACTCCATGGCCTTTCCAGAGCCTTTAGCAGTATTTGGTCAGTGGCTTCTGACCAAATACTGACCAAATATTCTGAAATACCACTAGGGAACTGCCCCACATATTCTTTTCATACTTTGTTGTGGGAGGCCTTTAGGTGAAAGCAAAACCTGCATATTTGCTGATGGATTTTTGTTTTCTTTTAAGACTGGATCTGTTGATCAGTGCTGTCCTTTGCTTTTGCGAATGTTCCTGACATTGGATACTACATTTGTTTCCATCAGAAAAATCTGAACTAATTGTAATGTGTGAAAATGTGCAATTTTTAGAATATTTTTATCTGTTTATGGACGTTAAACTGTTGGAAGAAAATGGTTTAATGAGTAACGCTGCTTTTCCTCACTTATTACTGTAATGTGTTGAATCTTGTTATAGGTATGAATAGCTTGTTATATTCATTTATTCATTTTATTTAGAGCTCACTATGCCAGAAATGTAAAATAAGTCTCACTGTTGTTTTATTTATTTTTTCAGATGTTAAGGCTGATCTATACCACTACAGCAGTGCAGAGAAAAAATGTAGGAGCCTCAGGACCTGAAAAGTACACGGAAGCATTTATTAAAAAACAGATTGAAGAGTTCAACCTAGGAAAGAGACATTTAGCCAACATGATGGGAGAAGATCCAGAAACTTTTA
The DNA here is from genome assembly GCF_003945595.2 of Pipra filicauda. Classification (NCBI taxonomy): domain Eukaryota; kingdom Metazoa; phylum Chordata; class Aves; order Passeriformes; family Pipridae; genus Pipra; species Pipra filicauda. Next base: position 247,016 of record NW_024105020.1, on the reverse strand, counting down.
CCCAAGAGGATATTGATGTAAGTACAGATGCTCTGTTGGAGAAGTAATTTACTGTAGAGTTTCAGATATTGAAAGCACTTCACTTCAGCATGAGCCCCTCAGCTCTCCGTGAATTTTAATCAAACTGTCAGAATAAGGAAGAATGCTACTATACATTGCAACTGTGACTGTGAATAGAAATTCTACCGCTGCTACCATGTGAGGTCAGACATCACAGTATGGAACTGTATGCTATATCTTGCTAAAGCACATGAGGTTCTTTTTAAAAGTACTAATGGATAATCCCTTTGATCTGAGGTTATAAGAGGCACTGTAGAGGTTTATGTAGCATTTCAAAATGTTTATCCACAATTTGACCTGCTGTGTATATTTAGAGTTTTCTTGTGTGATATGGCGGGTGCTGGTAATGTAAATTAAGTTTTATAGGGTATTTCACAACCAACACACTGTTTAAGCTTAAGGATTTGAATATAGACATGAATTTAAGCTCATATCAGTATCTACAAACATACTATTTTATTGTCATTCCCTCTCATGACTGGCAGATGGGTGGCCTCCTCTTTCTCTCTGTCATTTAGCCGCATGTAAAGATATGCTCCCTATCACTCAGAAAAATGTTTTGTTGCATAGATCTTTTTCTTTTATGTCCTACCTGGTCTTCACTTCTGTCATTTCTGTCTTATTTTATCACACATCAGAGGTAGGGAAGAGAAATGTAATTTGGTGACATTCACTCTTCGGTGAAGCTGCATGAAGTCTTGTGGCTGAAGTTTTCTTTGCACAGCAACAATACTACTACTATTAGCCATGGCAGCTCAGTGTATCAGCAGGGCCCTTAGGAGAGGTGTACTATTGTGGCAAGTGCAAAGAGAGAGGTGTCCATGGTTTAGTTTTTTTCAGGGTGAGGAGGCCGTTTGTTACCTATCTCGGTGGCAAAAATCTATCTCCACAGCTGTGTCCATGTAAGAGGTCTTGACAGTGTTCTTACTCCAAGAAAGAACTACATCTGTACATGGTGAGACAGGCTGATTTCAAACATGTTTGAGTGGCTTCAACACTAAGTTCTGAAAACTACTCTGAAAATAGGCAGCAAGGCAGAGAGACACAGAGTTAGTGGCTTGTTGAGAAAAAGGCTGAAAAGAGACTTGAGTTTTATCAGGTATCTGAAAATCCATAAAGGAAGCTTGATTTCAAGTCACAAATCCCTAGGAAATTAAGCTTAATGAGTACAAAGCTACGCACTGATACTGTGTCTACTTTCGTTCAGAGTTGTAGGTATTGTTCTGCTCTTCTACAAACAAGTGCAGGGCAGAGACCTGCCAGTCTCAGTGCAGAGTGGATAAGGTCAACAGTCAAAATATTCATCGAGGTCAGCAGTAATAGCAGGCTGGGTTTTTTATTTCTGTGCAAACTATAGAATTTTCTTCTCATGTATTTTTCAAATGTTTTTTCTTACCTTTAATGACCTTTGTCTTTTTGAGTTACTTTCTTGTAAAGTAAGTGTCATGGTTTGAGATAGTCCCAAAATCCAATCCCCTAGTCTAAGCCCCCTCCCACATCTCAACCTAATGTGAGATGGGTTTTTCCAGACAAAACACACCAGACTCAAAGTGGGGGAAAGGGAATATATTACAATGACTGTACAAATAAATATAACATCACATTATACACACGATCACAACTATCTCTACCATGACTTATAGTATTTACAATGGATCAGATCTCTTCTCCCCTCCAAACAAAAGTCCAGGAGGGAAAGAAGGACAGATCCCTTCCAGTCCTTAAGCAGCAGCATCTTCTAAGGCAGCGATCTGTCTGTCCTCTCCACATGCAGCAGCTGTGGCTGGCTTTCTGCCAGCACTCACGAGGGAAGTATCCAAGCTCCCTGGGCCCCCTTGACGCAGGCAAAGGGGTCTTCCGTGGGCTTCGTAACCCCAGACAAGGTTGTTTCACCACGGTCATATCACGAAGACACAGGGGGGTCTTCATGACGGTCTGGTATCTCCAGGAGACTCAAACTCTTTGCAGGGCCTCTGTGCCCTGTCTCTCAGGCTGCCACCGTGGCAGCAGTGCGAGGGGGGAGCCAAGGTCAACTCCCCCCGCATTCCATCTGGCCATCCCGGTCCAGCTCCAGGACGCTCTGAGCTTCTCAGCTCCTCTCTCTCTCTGGTGCTGCATGTCTAAAACTCTTCTCCTAAATAGGAGTCCATCTCCCTCTTTTCTCAGAGGGGTCTCAAGAGAGTTTTGGGGGGCTGGTACAGTCTTACCCCCAGAACTCTGTCTCTCAGCTGCTGGCTCTCTTTTTCCCGGCTCTCCTTCCAGGAGTCTTCTCTCCGGTGCTGCATGTTGCTTCTGCTGCTCCTCCGGTTCAGGTCCTTATCTATCCTGGCTCTCTGCCACCGTTTCTCTGGTCAGTGTCGGCTGCTGCTCTGCGCCCATGGAGAAAACATCTCCCGGCATAACTACAGACACTTAGTCCAGTCTAGCACTGTTCCAGCTCTTTGCAGTCTCCCCCCCAGCCAGGGGCTGGGGGGCCCCAGAGGCCCCGAGGGGCTCAGAGTCCCTTCCTCGTGGCTCTACAACATGGCCACCTCTCCTCAACCAAAACTACAACTCATCTCTTCCGGTGAGCTTGTGATATGTTGACATTTTTGCAGGAGCGCCCATTGGGCAGAATTTCAAAACTTCCAGGGGTTTCCACCCCTTGGGGTCTACCACTTTTCTTAGCCTCTGGGGGGAAAACAAAGTCCAAACCACTACAGTAAGCATGCACAGACCTATCACCAGAATACCTCCCATGTTAATACAGTACAGTGATGATGCTGATAATTCAGTTTGTCTGAAAGGTTAATGGTAGGAGAATGCATTAGTCTGTAGTCTGGCATCCTTCCTTGATAGGGTCTAGAGAGAAGGCTTATAGAAAGCAAGACTGCAAAAAATGCCAAATGGCCATGTGTAAGTAGTGGTTTCTTCTTTGTGAGTCCATAGCACTATGATCATTTGCACAAAATTAACTGAGCTCCACCATTAATAAAAGCAGACTCACTCTGGAAATTAGATTTTACAAATGCAGTGAAGGTGACAAATATAGGACTGCTTTGCAGACTCTGTTACTGAAAAGATGGAGAAGTGGAGCCAAAAGAGTAGTGTTTTGTTTGGTGATACCAAGTGTCTGCCCTACATGTTTGATTTCTCCATATTCTGTCAGGTGTTGGGAAATAATTAGTGTGTAATAGTGTCTGCTATGCATAATTAAATTTCTGTTATAAAAATATAAAAGCTCCTTAAGCACTGGCAGGAGAATTATCAAGCTTTACATTTTGAGCAGCCATAATTCTTTCTGATGAGTGCTTATATACCTCCATGTCTTCTGTTAATCAGTCTTTGCAGTGTATTTCAAAAGTAGACATCATAGGATTCTGTCCTTCACTGGAGTTTTAGGTATTGTGAAAGTTTTAAATGGGAAAATAAGTTGACTTACTTGCTAATCCTCTGGATGTTGTGGAAGCAGAATTGCCTCTTACTGATGCTTTTATTTAGGAATGAAAAGTTAAGCTGTGTATTACAACAGTATTTCTGGAGGAGAAAAAAAAATCCAGCAAATTGATATATAACTCTGCACAAGTCTACCAATTGCTTTTTAATTGGTATTATAGACCTGACTCTGAAGCTAGGATGTTTTATTCTCCTATGTGTGAATATGTGCTATGAAGTTTTTCTAATTGATTTGCTTTGCCCATTCCATTTGATGTATCATTTTTCACAATATTTCATAATTTGTGCTCATTTCTAATGAACAGAGTCGTTAGGACAGGCATGTCTAAGTACAACTGACAGCTAACATTAGGTGCCAGATGCAGTTTATAAAGCTATGTAGAACTGCAGAGAACAGTTTAAATAAATTAGCACCTGTACATTAGTCTCACTTGCTGGTAATTTATAAGCGAATCAGTAGAGATGACATTTAGGTAAGTCATTGATCAAGTTAACAGCTGCATGCCCACTGTCCAGCTGGGATACCTAATTAATAGAGATTGCAGTCCTGACCTAGTGCTTTTCCCCGTTTGAGTCTGTAATCCTTTTATTTTGTGATTTAACTTTAACTTACAGTTGTAGTAAACAGCCCACAGTCATTTTCTGCTGTCAGTTCTGTGATATTCCACTTTAAAGCCCAGAAATCTAAGTAAGATTAATACAAGAAGAACATCTTAAGCTTCATGACCTATTTATATGCCAGTATTTTTATTATTCATTTTTATGCAGTCACTAAATGCTCTCCCAGATATGAGCTCATCATAAAGCAATACTCTTTCCCCATAAGAGTTAGTAAAACTCAAAAGCTAAAGATCTATGTTCATTTTCTCTTGTTGTCTTATGACCTAATAGATTGTTGTCAAGCAGATGGAATAATTTGAATATAAAATAAAGGTTTTCTCCACTAGCATATATGCTGTTGGAAAAGTACCAGTAAGATTGTTAACTATGACAATGTTAAATATGGAAAGACTTAATTCCTCATAAGGTGTAGTTTCTTTCAAAATATTAAGACTTCTTTAATGAAAAATAAGTTCAATTGCTTTTACAAGTGGTTCAGCACATCTCATTTCTAAATAATGTTCAAATTTTAGCAATGCAGAATGCTAGAAATGAGTCAATATTGGCATATGTGAAATGTCAGAAATGTTATTCAGAACAAAATGCATTTCTGAACTTCCTGTTGTCTGCAAGAAGAGTATCTTGTCCAGCATTGTCCTTACAAGAAATAATTTATTTTGTATTGTTTTTTAAATAGTTGAAGATAGAATGCTTTTTTCAACTCTTTTTTGGTTTTTTTCCCCAGTGGAACCAAACTCTGCATCAGTATTTTCTTACTTCTGCATCAATCTGAGATGATGACTGCTGTACTTTTTTTTCAATTCTTTGTAATAATGTTCTGTGTTTTGAAAAGTTGAAATGAAGATGGAAATAATGTCTGTTTCTTTCAGCAGGCTTTTGGCTTTTTTTTTTTTTTTTTTTTTACTCTGCAAACTAGACAAGACAATTTTGTTTTGAAAATTATTAGATCATATAAAAATAATGTAATATAAATAGAAGGTGGGTTTTTCATATAAGGCTAGTGGATTGCTTTGTTTGTTTCCTTTTTTTTTCCCCAAAAGATGCAGCTAAAATGGTATATCACTTTGAACTTGAAACTTCTTTCTATCCAAGCTAAAATTCAGCTTTAGATAAAGTGACAATGATTAGGTTGGTTTCAATAAATTTTAATAGTTAGTTGTTAGAGGAAGATTTTATTTTACAGTACAAACTTAGGTTGTCATTGATTCTTTTGTTGTTGTTGTTTGTTAATCTTTTCTGTCTTGTTAAATAAAACACTCCCTATTTCAAAGGTAGCATTTTGTGTCCCATTATTTTTTCATTGATTCCTGGGTTTACCCCAAATATTCTGAATTTTGGATGCTGAAAACTGTTGAAGAATACTGCTAGCGTGGTTTGAAGGAAAACAGCTGTTCCAGAAAATATCTTGGTCTGAGAAATGATGAAGTACAGTGACTAAATGATGTGATTCAAGAGGCACGGTTTAAGAAGGGAAGTGGCTCTCATGATCAAGTTGAGGAGTAGAAGAAGCTGAAACAGCTTTTGCTCAGGTGTTTCATTAAAATGTTACGGCATAAAGTGTCACTTCTCTCTTCAGTGTTTTGATGATTAAAGTTTTGTATGTATTTAAAAAGGAATAAGCTGAATTCTTGAGCCCTCTGCCAAAAAGGATGCTGCTGCAAAGGAGCCCCGGGGTGGAGGTTTTTATTTTTTTCTTTTTTTTTTTTAAATTTTCCCCCCCCTTATTCTTTCTTTGTTTTCTATAAAATACTTTTCCTCAATGGGTGTTACTTAGATGACTATCTTTGCACATGACTTGAGCAGTGAGAATTGGTGGGATGATTTGTGTTTGAGTTGTAGCTTCAACAAAAGTGTGGAAAGACCCCTGGGCAAGATCAATTTAAGAACTGAACTGCAGTCTGTTTTCTCTAACCCAGTATGACACAGTCAATTCTCTTTGACTCAGTCAACTTTGTTGAATTTTTAATTTCTCAAGACATTATGAAAAAAGGGAACAGTAACTCTTACCTAGCTGAACTTGTTTGATTCAGAGTTAGTCTCTGACATTTGAGAAAGTGAGTGAACAAAATTTCTTGGCTTGTAGATTGGTAGGAGGGGAAGGAGGATCAGGCATCAGCATGTGCAACAAGCACAGGGAAGAGGAAGGTGAAGGTGTGGCAGTTACACTGAATTTGTACAACATGCCACATGCAGTGCTAGACAGATTACTTAATAAAATGGTTTGCATGTTTGAAGGACTGCCAGATACGCTTTTTGTTTTGTTTTTCTTTTTTAATGGGAATGGAAGATTGTTCTCATTATTGCAAATGAAAGACATTTTGGTGCTGTGGGCAGTATATTGGCTCATCTGGTCCCTCAACCACTGATGATACAACAGAATTCCTTTTAATTTGCTACAGGAATGTTAAGTTTACCAATGCAGTTTAAGAAATGTCTGATGTAAACTATCTTGTTACTAACATATATTCATTATGATCTGCTTTTTTAAAGGTGTGACTACTGAACATTTTCTTCTTCTCTGTGTGAATTAACAGTAAAGTTTAAAAACAAAGGCTTTCAAATCCTAAAAGGAGATGATTAACATTTTTTTAGTAACTCATAGCAGCAGCAGACTGTACCCAATCCACCTTTTTCAAGTAATTTATGTAATTATTTTTGGAAACAGCATTATGTTACTAGGTACCAGGATTTTTAATTGTGATTCTGCTGAAAATAATTATGGATGTTTCATTTTTAGAAAGCTCTGGTTTATTTAGCTGTGAAATAGCAGCCCAGAACCTGTGGAGTCTGGAGTGGGGTGAATGTGTCTTATCAAGCTGACATGATGCCCTGAAGAAAGTAGTTCTTGGTCATCATATTCAGCACAAGAGTTTCTTTAATCTAGAGTTCAAGTCTATATAACCCCTAGAAAGAAGGATATGGGCCAGGACCCTTAAGCTGAAAACCACTTCTGGAATGGAAAACTACAGTTAAATCTAAAAGGTTTCTTGGGACCTTTACTGCTAGCATTTACACTTTGATTATAAAGTTTTAAGAGGGACATTCACCTGCTTTTTGTGTTCAGGAAAATGCAGAATGTACGGCTAATTCTCTGCGGAATTTTGGTTTGTGACATGAAGATTCCTTGGAAGGAAAGCTGAGTTCCAAATCTGAAGACACTGTCAAAAGATTTCAGGGAAATAATTTCATGGTTATATGCTTCAGCTGCAGTTTGGAGAGACTAATTCTGATGTAATTCCTAAGACTGATCCACCATCTTTTTTTATTGCTAGTACACATGGGTGTTAAGAATTACAGGGGTTTTTTTTAATACTTTTCTACAAAACTGAAACATTTACATAGATAAAATCAGCTTCAGTAGGTAAAGTTCCCAGGAGGCAGCCTGACTTGCTATGTAGGTGCTAAAAATACAGTCTGAGGAGCCAGCTATGTAAAATTAAGAAGAAGCTTCCGAGTAAAGTGGAATTGGAGTCTGTTGCATCCCAGGATCCTTGATTATATTTCCATAAAAGGGAAAAGGCAGGAAGACTCTATTTCTTTCCATTTTGGAAAAACAAAAAACAAATTTATAAAATGAACTATTATTCTTTGGTTAATTGTTTTGTGTAGAGCTGAAAGTAGATTTTAGGATTTCTTAATGCAGGGTGTGCTTATGCCTCTAGTGTGAAAGACATGAGTATATACATATAAAATAATAAAATAAAATAATAAAATAAACTTTCCAGAAGTAGATAAAATAAATATAAAATAGATATATATAAAGTAGATAATATAAAGTAGATAAAATAAAACAAATATAAAATAAACTTTCTAGAAGTAGAAGGTCTTAGATGGCAGCCACTTTCTTCATTATAGATGTCAAATCGTTATATTTGGCATTTATTGAGGTGTCATAGTTACAGTAACTGTTTTGACTGAGATTCTGGAAATGCTTATATAAAGATTACGTCTTAAGTACACACACACAGTCAGTCTCAGTATCCTGTAATAATTTCTTTTAATATATTATATAAGGTGTTTGTTTAACATCATTTGGCTCACAGCAGATTTCTCTATTGTCATCATAATTAATCCCCATTTGTTCGTAAATAGGTGTTCACCTACTGTGTGTATACATAAAATGCCCATTGACTAACAAATGGGAATACAGTAGTCACGAAGAGAAACAAAATCACCATTTTATAAAATCAAGTTAAGCCTTTTGTTTGCTTCAGAATTCTCAAAATTTCTGTTCAGAATGCCAGTAGGGGATTAATGAAAGTAATAGGTTAGGTCTTTTTACACTCCATGCATATTAAATTAGTTGAAGCACTGACAAACCACTCCAAGTCAATGGAAAAAATTGTCAGGAAGTAATAGCCCTAAGGTAGCCTAACTAACAAAGAACCATTCTTCTTGAGAGAAGATTTTAAACTCAGATTTTATTGTAATTCTACTTTTCTGTACTGTTTAATGGAAATATAAATGAGACCACTGCCAGAGGGGTTTATTTGGTTAGTCCATTTTACTGAACAAGCACAAGATTTCTATCTGAAGCTGTACTACCCACTGTCTGAAGTTGGCTACACTTGCCATACCCCTACATCTGGGGTTTTTTGATGGCTAGTTTTTAAAAACAAATGAAAATAAACAGCTCTCAGAAGTGCATATTTTTGCGTTATTAAATTCTGGTTTAGTTATACTGAAGAGGGAGAGTAAGATTATGTTGAACAGAAATGTGTGTCGTTGGGCTTAACCTTGTAAGGTGCTTTGCCCTACATTTTGCAAGACTGATTTGTATTATTGGTATGCTAACTTTATTTGCTGGAGGCAAATAACGTTCATTTTATACATCACATAAATAGTGGTAAATGTTGGTTTAGTAAAAGCAAAGTATATACCTTGTACACAGCGAAAACAATGGTAAACAATGAGCATGTAATGAATGTCATACATTTTTCTAAATTATTTTAGCAAACCTTTAGGTATCTAAGGAAAAGAAAGATGTCGTTTAAGAGTCTTTCTTCTTTTAGTGATTCACAGTTGTTTCCAAATGCAGTGATCAATGAAATGCTTATTTAGGCTATGTGAAATGTCTTCTACTGCCACAGCAAACACAGTTTTTTAGACTTAAGGAAAGTATGTCTGGAAACTGTAGAAACTGGGATTTTAAATGTGTAAAATTTGGCTTTTTCCTCTTGCTTTAAATAAAACTTCTATGCTTGGTCTGTCAGTAGGCACTGTTAACAAGCACTGGTATTTTCAGAAAGATTAATAGATAAATGTTGCAACTTCCTCTAGGAGTCACAGCATTTGATATTTTAGAGGAAAATAACTGTGTATAAAGGTGGTCTTTGCACTTGAGTAGTGCTGATAAGTTATGATAAATGCATTCTATAAAAACTAAACTTTGCAGAAGAAAGTTTACTCATTCTGATGCAGTAGAGTACAGCCTTCAGAATGAGGTTTTACTTTTATGAGGGTTCCAGAGGAAATTATCTACTTTTCTTTTCAGCACGGCACATATGTGGCATTATTTCTTACTGATTTGGTTACCTTTAGCTTTAACTGTACAAAGTTAACACTATTTTTTCTTCATAAGTACCTAAGAAATGTTTTGATGATGATTTTGTGGAGAAAAAAAAATCACATAATAGATCTCTCTTCTTATTTTCAGAGAGCTATTGCCTATCTCTTTCCTTCTGGCTTATTCGATGAACAAGCCAGACCCATGATGAAGGTAGGATTTTTTTGTTGCTTTTCTGAATAACAGTAACATGATATTTTGAGTAATGTTTTACTTTTGCTGATATTTTTTTATTTATTTATTGACAGCATCCTAGGGAAATTTTTCCAGAGCAGAGAAGTAAGTGTTCCTAGGTATTTTTTTTTTTATTATTTCTAAGTATTAGAATTGTTGTATATATAGAATTTCTTATTTTTATGGATTTATTCTTTTCCCTGTTTTCTAATGACTGCCAAGACAAGAGCAGTAAAAGTCTAATCTAATATTCTGTGTTTTAGGATAAAAATTATTGCTGGATTCTGGAATACCAGTGGTCTTCTCAGAAATTGTGTTAACTGACTAAGATAAATGGTTTTCATTGTTTAAAAATAAACAATAACTAGGATGATGTTGAAGTCATGGGAAAACCTTTTCTTGGATTCAGTAGCTTTTTGTCAGAGCTGTCTATCACATCCATAAAATATTCATTAATACTATTTTAAACTTCATTAATACTATTTTAAACTAAAAGTTTTCCTAGTAACTTTGTTGCTCTAAAAGATTAGAAATGCAGCTTTAAAATTGCTAGTTGAGAGAATAGGGAGAGTGGAAACTCCCAATCAGGCCTTTGACCTGAAAGTCCTAACTCTGCATTTCTGTCCATACTGTCTTTGGTCTTGCTCCAGAGACACTGTATGAAGTACCAGTTGTCAGTGATATGCCAGTATGTTGGTCAGTTCACTAAAATTGACAAATTATTTTTACATAAAACATTTAAAAGATAATGTCAAAACCTGTTGTCCACTTTTAGCATTAGGTAATAACTAGTAGCACAGGTAGGAAATTCCATATTCACTGAGCTATAAACTGAAATTTATACTTCAAAATGTTCCCTGAACAATAATTTCAACAAAATATGCTTTCACAGTTGCATACATGGAAATTCACACAGTTCACTAGCAGTATATGTGGGTAAAAGTTCCCTGTATTCCTTCTGTTCTAGTAAGTTTAGCATCTTTACATTCAACTTCTGCTGTATTATATCTTAACGTTCCAATCCAATACATATCGGGCTTATCAGACAGGTTCTTAGAGTCTTACCTTTGCCTATAGCTTATAGCTGGCTTCATTTGAACTTCACTGGATAAAATGACTGGGAGTTTCTCTACAGTTCAATTTGTAAAAAGGTTTTATTTTTGTCGTTTTTCTTTATTTGGAAGAGATCTTTGTTATGTAATGTAAGTTTGATTATTTTTTTTTTTCCTCCTAAGTTGAAATTTATTTGTCCTTAAATAACAGTTTGTAATGAATGCAAGTGGATGTGCTGAATTATATGGAATGTTTGTTTTCTTTCTGAATCTAATTAGGTAAACTATAGCATAGGTGTTTGTATTTAAATATCCCAAATATAAATATCCCAAATAACATAAGCAAGTTCTAAAATCACCCAAGTTCTGCATATGGTGGTCGCCCACAAAAGACAATTATACTTAGTTTAGCTTAGACATATTATGCTAATAAAAAACTTGCTCTTTTCAGAACTGCTAATCTTTCATCTTTCACAATTATTATGTAGATTTCAGTTATCTCTCCTGTGTACTTCTTTCTACTCTAAAATGTATACTTCTATCTGTAATACCACCTATACAGTCTCTGAAAGTTTAAGCTGTACATGAGATATTCCCTTGTGTAAAACGATATTTAGAAATGTTATGTTAAATATTTGGTTATAATTACAGATGGAGATTAGTTTGACTAAATCATTAGATTTTCAGACAGATTGAAAACCCGTAAAATGTCTTTGTTCTCTGATATTTAAAAAGGTAATCAGTATTATGAAAGAGGTTTATAGCTGCAGTTAAATATAAGGGATTTTTTTTAAGTGATTGTGTGTTGCTTCCTTGTCTAATCTTGCTTTCCATTAGAAATACAGTGGGGAGAAGATGGCCGACCATTTCACTTTCTCTTTTATACTGGCAAGCAGTCATATTATTCATTAATGCATGTAAGTATGTTATCTGTAATAAATAATGTCAGTTCCCAGTCAAGTATATGTTATTCTAGAAATGCCTGTCAGGAGCTTCTGAGTTTAGTTATGTTTTCACAGTAGGTCATAATATCACCACTGAAGTTAAATGCAATGTATATTTTTGTGTCACAATATCCATTATTATGAGCATTTTTATGTCACATTTAAGAGGACACACCGCATAATAGTTCTTGCTTTAATTTTTGGTTTATTTTACAGTTTTGGCGATGGACTGGGTTTGAATAGTCTGAACACTTTCTCGTAGGCTCTATCTGGTTGGTAGCATAAGCTTAGTAGTGAAGAATGTATATACAATAAAAATGGCTAGTTCTAGCAAAGTTCATTGTAGAATAAAAAATAGGATTTTCTTTCCTTGAAGGGCAAAACTATAGGAAATGTTATTTGTGCTGACATTTAGTGTGAAGAAAATTTGCATTTAAACTGCTTAATTGATTTTTCTAAGATGGTTCCATTCATGCAAACTTAAGGCTTTTTCTGATTAGCATGGTTCCAGGAGTAAAGGATCTGCATCTTTTACCTTTATGAAAAAAACTGTATCTAATAGAACATCACTAGACCCTGAGTCTTAACATGGGTTATGAACAATTGTTTCATATCTGTGACCATCAGTGGCACAAGCATTATCTGCGTCTTTAGGAGAGTTTATAGAAAGACATTCACGTTTCTTACACATACTTACAGAAGACAAAAGCATTAATAATGCATGCAGATATATTTAATTGGAAATTCATGTCAGATTTTGTTTCCTTGTTAGATAGTCTTAAAAAGTTAGTTCTGTGGTTAGTCAGTTGTCAAAAAAACAAACTTCCTGTTCTCACATTAGGTTCACAGCTTTACTGAGTGTAGTGCTTTTATTAGAATTATCTGATACTTATTTGCGTTCTGTGTACTCGAAGGACAAAATCCCCACTTGTCAGGTACATTTGTTTCTTTGGGAGAATAAAAAATAAAAAACACTTCCCCCTCTTTTTTTTTTTTTCTTTTTTTTTTTTTTTGTTGTTGACCTTGGGCAAATGAGCTTCTTGCCCTGGCAGAAATGAAATGAATGATAAATGTAGAGTGTGTCTTTGCTGAGTAATGGAGCTGCAGCATAGGCTTTCCACAGAGGTTTTCTCCTGCACAGCCCGAGGCAGCCCGAGGACCCCTGCTGTTCATTTAAATAGGTATGTCAAATCTGCCTCGAAACGCCGCTGGTTTGATCTGTGGTAATATTTGTGAAGGTTCCATATGGACTTGAGCCCCCTGCAGTGCTAAGAAATAATGTACAACGCTTCATGGTGCAGACGCAAATTTTCTCTGAAAAGGGATGCAATGCTGCGTTTTAGCTGTCGGAGAGGATGATGGAGCTGACGCGCTAGGCCTGTCAACTTGTTACACGGATGGGTTGCACGCAGCAAGGCTGTGGAAAATCTGTGCCTTTTAACTTTTCTACTTAATCACGGTTGTAGCATTGCCTTTAGACTGTATGCTACATTAATTCTCTTCCTGCCTTCTGCCTTTCATCCCAAGTTTCACGGAAAAAAGTAAAGCATGCAGGTCTTGTAGAGGAGCCTTATCAAACAGCTGTCATCTGACAAGCCATTTGCATTTGTTTTGGCTGAAACAGAGCAACCCAAGGGCAAGATGTTTGTTGCATTCCATCATAATGAAGAAATTACAAATTTTACAAGGAGCACAAGTTTATTTTTAGCTCTTCCTAGCAGTTAGAAAGAGTATGTAAGCTTGCCTTGGAAGTCTCTGGAAGTATAGTTTGCATTTTGTTTCTAAGAGTGTGGCAACCACTTTCAAACAAATGAGCTTGACAAATGCATTTTTCATTAGTATACGATACTTGAATGTTCTTCAACTGTTTCAGAATATTTTCATTAAACAGACTTCTATAAACCTAAATCCATTAAGTGAGGTTTAACAGGGTTTTTTTAGTTGGCCAAACAAAAACCAAAATCTGCATGAAATTCCCAACATTATTAGAATAATGTGTATTTAACAAAATGTATTTTTAAGTCTCAAAGCTAATTAATTTGGCTAGGAAAAAGAGTTGTATGTTAATACAGCCTAGTGTAAGTAATCAGTCCCATTGGAGGATGTCCTTTAAATTGCTATATTAAATCTAATAAACCAGATGAATGTAATACTTAGCTTAAACTTGTATGCCATTAATTACTACATACACCCCCTTGAAACTTGAATTTTATTAATTATTAGTCATAGTATTATTGTTTAGTTAATGCTAATAAAATACTATCCACTTTACTGAAAATAAACTATATATTTGTATGTATTATAACTGCCAATATACATGTTGTTATGCCTTCAATATGAAATGAACTTTCATATGGGATATTTGTTATATGCATTATTGTCTTTGTTCCACTTGTTGAACAAAGTTTAACTGTGGGGAAAAGAACAATTTATTTTTCTTCTAATACACAGAAGAATGTTTGTTGGATGAAACACCATTTCACAAACATTTGATAGTATACTTGATCATCATTTAACTTAAAAGTTTTTTAGAGTAATATGTTTTCGTAATGTGCAGAAGAAGACAAAATGGTCTTTTCATACAATTGTGTATAGCAAAATAGTAATTCCATGTAATCATGCTTTTTGTACTTTTTGAGACATATCAGTGGTTGTGGATTGAAATAAATGCTTAAAAATTGAACATTTTAACTCTTAAGTAAACCAAAACCTAAAAGCTGTTAAAGTATGTGCTGAACTTAAAAACAGAAGAAACAAAAGTGCAAACTGAGGTAAAATGTGGGCTTTGCAGCATATTTTAATCAAAATATTAATATAATCCTTTTCCCCCATAAAAATCTCTCCCTCCAAGGTTTCATTTGCTAATTTCTTCTCTATTTTTTTATGCGGAGTAAAATAATTGTTTATTATTTAACAAGAGAGTGTCCTTGAAGAGATCTGAAATTTGATCTCTCTATTAGAAATGGAAGCGTTTCAGTACATAGCCAATCTTGTAAAATCAGCTATTTTGATTGTGTAATAGCTGAGTTTACAAGACACACAGATGTGTACAGTCATGAATTGGACTATTGAATCCTCAAGTGATTAGTAAAATCTTCACCTGCCAGCTTTGAAAAAGCAAGTGTGTCTCCAGAAGCTTTCTTTAGATGTTGGGGAGTGAAGATTTGTCAGATAAATTATTGGGCATTACATGTGATTCCTGATTTTGCAAAGGCTCATCCACATACTTTACTTCACACGTGAGTGGTTCTTTCAGTCTATTGGCTTCATCTCTATACAGAGATTAGATACATGCATTAATTTTATTTTTTTTTTTAGTACTTCAGACCAAAATTTTATTTCATAAGAGATGCAAGTCCACTTTCATTGCCAGAAATATGTAGGAAATTATATTTAGTGTTTCTCTTACACTTGGAATTATTTTAAAATGCTGCTTTTTAATGTTGTTTGACTTCTTCTCCTGTGTAAAGGGTTCTTTGTCTGAATAGACATGATTGCTGTAATTTAACCAGAACAGTTTAAAGAGATCATTTTAATTCTTAAAATTGCACATTCTTAAGAACTTAAATGTGCTATGGAGTGTCAGTGTTCTTTGGGAACCTAGGGAGGGTCTTCAGGAAAATCTTACTGTTCCAACTGTTGTAAAGGTTTATTTGTCATTGTAACTATGAATTTCTGAGGCTAAAAAGTAGTTGCTGGCAACCCATATCTCGTTTTATTTGCCTGTGTTTATCAGTAGTTTCCAAATATGACAAAATCTTTAAGTCTTCTTTTAACTTGAGTCATGTTACCTGAAAGTACTTCACTTGCTGTTTGGAAGCAATTCTGACTGTAGTTATTCTGTCCTAAGATGGTAACTGTGATTACCTCCCTGTGTCCTCTTTTAAAGAACTGTGATGTAATCACATTTTAGTTTTTTGCTGACCATTCCAGTACATCAATCTATATGCCAGAATGTGTTGGAGATGAGTGTTTGTGAGGAGGCAGACAGGAAACTGCTTGTGCCAGGTAGGATGGTGACACCCTTTGCCTTATAGAGGGTAAGAGGTAAGCCAGGAGGCTAACAGTAAAGTGAAAAACCTCCTTACACATTTATAAGACCTAGTACCCCAGTACCTCTTCTGACACCAAAACGTCATCTTCATGCCTGGTTTGACTTCTTCTAAATGTGGAAATGCATGGAGCTCACAGGAATGAATCTCTAAGACTGTTCCAGCTGAACTCTCCCCAGATAGCTGAGGGGCAGACACAGCTGTCCTTCCCCTTTTCTTCCCTTCCTTTACAGTCCCAAGCAGAAGTCATTCTTTTCCATATCTCAACTACAGATGCCTAAAAATTGCTTGGTGCAGACACACCTCATGCCCTCTAACACAAACCATGTCTGTGCCATGTGTAGGCAATAATTTTTGCAGCCTAATAGTCAGCTCTGGTTGTTAGTGACATAAATCTTGCCCACAGTAGTGATACCATATCTTGTTATCTTTGAGAACTACAGTTATATTTGTGAGGTTTGGAAGTATTGAAAATATGATTTGTGCTCTTTTATGTGGTGTTTCCTGCATTTGAGGATAAGAAGACTTTTTTAAAGTTGAAAATTTTTCCTATCTGATATTATCTCATGGAAAATAAAGGGTTTCTGAAAGACATCCTACTATAATATATGAGTTCTCATGCTGTTTCAAAAGTGGATTTTGTACTTCAAGATTTCTGACCGTGGAATTATTTAAAAAATACTTGTAATTAAAAATGTCACCAGTGACCTGCATCAAAAACTTCAGTGAATTGTCTCTATTTAAGTGCTTTCAGTGCAGCTCAGATAACAATCTGTTATTTGTTCATACACTTTAAGTACAAATATTTTGAGTGTATGTGCAGGTGTATTCTATAGTAACGAATCAGCTTGAACAATAGAAATTTATAGCTAAGCAAAGGGCTTCTATTTTGAGTGGGTTTTTTTTAAGCTGCTGCAGAAATTTCACTGCATCCTGTTGCAAATCCCAGTATTATGTTAAGAATTAGTATTTTGTTAGTTAATTCCTGACAATACAGAGCTGTCTCACATTTCTTCTTTTACTGTTTCGTTCTAAATAATACAAAGAAAAAAAAAACCCAACCATTGTTCCTTGTCCCCACCAATTCTTACACTAGTTTCTCTCTGGTATTTGCTAAGACTCATATTAATGCAGTATAGGAAAGCGGCTATAAGCTTTCTATTTTCACTTATAAAATGAAGTAAATTCTTTGGTATATAAGTACTCAACTGTAGTACAACCACCTTATTGCTTCAATATAATTTATAATTATTTCTCCAAGTACTTCTATTGAACTTGGGATTTGAATCATTGTTCTAATTCAGAGTTTTAGATGTTATACTGAAAAAAAAAACCCTGAAAATACTTTATGTAAAACATGTTTCTTCTGTAATCCTTTTACTGTGACTTTTTGGGATATTTTCTTTGTTTTGTTTTGGTTTTGGTTTTGTTTTTCCCCTGAAGTTATAAATTGCTGTCACAGTATTGTTTGAAAATAATAACATAGCTAAGAATCTTGAGCAAACTGCTTAAAAATATAGAAATTCAGGATAAGTATATCTGTACATTTGAAAGAACAGAAATTCTGTGATAAATTCTGTGATAAATGTGCAACTTTGTGTCCCTATGGACATGCCAGGGATGCCAGGAGCTATGACTAATACAGACCACCAGTAAAGCTGACACTCTAAATGTACAAAAATCTTAAATAAATTAAATTAATTAAGGTCTTAAATCTTGTCAGTATTTTGAGTAAGTCATACTAAAATGTGGATGCACTGATGAAATTATTGTGCAGTATGTTTTGGAGTTGCATCTGTTATACAAACGTAGTTGCCTTTCTGTATACAGTTGAGAACCTTTTTTATTTTTTTTCTTGCAAGCATATGTAAGAAGGCAAAAAACACTCTTGCAAAATTCAAAATTAATTACTTTGAACTGCATATTTTCCTTTTTTTTTTTCTGTTTTGGTCAGAGCTCTGCTTGTTTTCTGACCTCTGTATTTGAAGTGTTTGGAGAGTAAAACCACGTAAACATGTGTTTTAAATAACAAAATTTTAGTATTAAGTGGAAAAATTACATTTAAATACTTTTTCCATATACACTTAAGGAAACATATGAAAAATTGCTGAATGTTGAGAAATACCAAGACCAGCTGATAGCTCAAGACCTTCCTCTTCAGAAGGAAAAAAGGTAATCCTACAGTTAGAATGAATATTGATAGTAATTATCTTAATGTGCTTTAATATGTTGTATTAACATTTCTTGTAGTTTCCCCAACTTACCTGCCTTTTATTCCACAAACCCATTTTCAGACTTTAGCTCTGCGTAATATTTTGTGTGGTAATTTCGGGTTGAAAAGTCTTGCCAGGTATGTGTGGAGCACTCACTTCTCATTGCTAGAGTAGGGAACCCCCACCTATTTCTCTTATTCTTTAATCTCTCCCTGCTCTTTTCAATATTCTTCCCTTTTTAAAGTTTCTGAAATGTGATTTGAAAATATCCAGAATTCTGCTTCTGTATGCAATTTTTTTTCAAATTATTTCTAAGGATTTTGAAAAAGGAGCTAAAGTTTTTATGAGAAAACAAGGGCTTTTAAAATACCAAATAAGTTTTTTCTGATGAAAAAATCCTAAGCCCTAAAGCTGAGCTCTTCAATAGTCTTTAATTACATTTCTTGAATATTTTACCAATATTTAAGTTGAAGAGTATCATAATACTTAATGTCACAGTTTTTCTTCTAATGGCTTTGAAAAGATAAGTCATCAGAAACTAGTAATTTCAGAAAAGCTTATTTTGTTGGATTTATTTAATTATCACCAGTATTAGTAATTGAGTTTAGTTTTGTTTCTTTTTGTCTGTGTAACTTCTCTGGTATGCACAACAAGCTCTTCAGCTAGTTAGCCACTGGACAGAAAAGATCCAACTCAACTAGAGCAAGCTAGGGGAGGTCTAGAGGTGTTAATTTCTTAGTACATGCAGTCAGGTTTGTCTTTGAAATGAGTATATGCTTTAAGAACTGTTTTTCCTCTTAGGCTGTATTCTTGATTTTCTGTTTTGAGATTTCTTGCAAGGATTTTATACTAGAATGGTAAATTAAACAAGTCTTTAAAAGAAATAAATACAGCAAGGAAGTTTTGATTTTGGTATTTACTGCTTTTCTGTATGGTTACTTTTTTCACTGTCCCAAGTTGTTTTTATCTGTTCTTGCCATGGTTTTTCTAGCTAGATTTATGCACAGCTCCAGTTGCACATCATGTTGGTTTGTCACTTCTTAATTTCAACCATTTGTTATTTATGTTAGGAAGAGAAAGGATTAATTTGCTGAGATAATTTCAATTTCTTAAATAACAGAAGTTCATGTTTCTTCATGATGTAAATAGTGTCCTGTGACCCACAAAATGTTTTATCAGAGATTCATGTTAGCTTCTGAGCAGACAAGAGAACAAATGAATGTAGTTTCTTGGTGTGTGCTGCTGAAAAATAACCTGACTCCTTACAGAGCTCAGCCAGTGGATTTACTGATGTGAAAAATGACCTAAAGCTAGTCAGAGATGAAAGGGTTTTTTTTGTGTTAGGTTTTTAAAACCTCAGAGAATTTAAAGGATTTTTGAGACTTATCTTACACATTGGATATGGTTTTTCCTCTGAGATTAGTAAAGTGTAGGTAGAGGGTCAGTGGGAAGGGCTGGGGTTTTGATTTTTTTTTTTATTGTTGTTGCTTTTGCTTTGGTTTTTCCTCAGAAAATAATCTGTTTTAGATGTATTTTGTAATATTAACTGTAGGGTTAGGACCTAATCTTGAACTATTTCAGGTTTATAGTTTTTCACATGAGTATTTCATTGACTTCATTGGAAGTAGCAAGTAGCGATATATAAATATAAGTATATACTTGAGTCAGTCAGGATTGGAAAGTTTTTAAAATTACTGTTAAAATCAGCATTGTTTCTAATAAACATCTCTCATGTCCTGACTCAGAAAAGCATTAAAATACATGCTTAAGAAGTAGTACTACTTAAAATCCCCTCAGAAGGAGTGTTTTACTGAATCATAGCTTCCTTAATGCTACTGAAAACATTGTTTCTAAAAATGTTTTTTACCTGAAGAGGTAAGAAACTGGTTACATCTTTGCCTTAAATCTCTCTGATAATGTTGGTGTGTATATTTGAGGTGGCATTCTGTGTAGTTGGTCACTTCATATCATATCTATTTCAAAGATTTATTTCAAGTTTTGTTAGCATTTCTGTATGAGGCTGTTTTCTGAGTAGTTTCTGCTTTTGTTATCATCAGTGCAGTTTCTGTGCTGAGCAGCTCAAGATTGCACAGTAGATAGAATAAAGGGTGTCATTGCTGCATTAGTACTTTGACTATGCTTACTGCTAGTGCAGTTCTTTGTATTGATCAGAAAAGTAAAGACCAGAGGCAAAAGAATTTGATTTTAACATTCTGCCTTTGATTTTGTTCTTTGCTGCTGGTGAACCAAATTTTTCCTGGCAGCAGGCTTTTAAAAGTAAGTACTGAGTTGTGGGGAAGATCACTTACTATTACAATATTACTCTAGCTCATTCTCAGACTTCAATCATATGAATAATGCATAACTGATACTCATAATGTTCATGTCGTTAATTCAATAGATGAAGTTACCATCCCTTTGAAAAGGCAGATCTTTTAAAATCAACGTAGGCCTTCTCATGTTTACTATAGGAATGTGAGCCATAATCATTTGTAATGGAAAATGTATTTCTGAACGAAGACTGACTGTATGTGTGGTCTTTTGTGATGTAACTCTAATTGCATGGTTAATTAAAGGGAGCATATATATGTGGTATTTTAAACAGAAACCTGGCTGGCAGCAGATGGCTGACTAAGATTGAATTGGAAGAAATGTTGTTAGAAAAACTGTCAGATGATGATGTAAGTAATTAATCTTTCTAATCTTAAGGAGCCTTGTGTCTTAAAAATACGGACTCTGGGTGCATTTTTGGATACTGAAAAGGTACCATGTAGAAGCAGGTGCGCTTCAAAAGACTTTGCTAAATTCTGATAAACTCTGCATATGTTCATAGCACTGTCGCATTCAGGTTGGCCTAAAGTGACCTGTGTTGTTTTTTTTTTATCCAGCACAGTACAGAACTATTAAGAGCTTTCCATTGTTACTAACATAATTTAGTTTTTCTCCTGGTGGTAACACTGTGAGGCCTAAAGCACCTGTTCCTTGTCATCTAATTATTTAGTCAGGAATGGGGTATAGTGACACTTTAGTAGAAATAATTAGTCATTTATTGTAGTTACAGATGAAAAATGGACAGGGCTAGAGCTTCTGTCACTTATTGTAGAGAAGGGGTAATTATTCAAGATGGGAAGTCCTTTTTCTTAGTGATTGGCTACAGAATCAAATCAGGAACAAGATACGAAACTGTATAGATCTGTGGTTTGATATAGATATCTCTTCATTGTTATGAATATGGTGGGAGAAAGGAGGGTTTTGCAGTTTCCCCTGCAAACTCTATCATTCTCTAAGTTTGGAGTCCTTTTTTGCATCTATCTCTGTGAATAAGACTATTCATCCTAATAGTCATACACCTTTTTCTCATTCAGAGCTTTTCCCTACAGTCCCTTGAGGAGCGTCAGATTTTGTAACAGCAGGTTCAGTCTATGTGGCCAGCTTAGTTTTCTTTTGGAATATGACAGTACCAGAGAATATAACTCTATTTGTGTGAACATCCAAAGTGTCTTCTCACCTAGAAGTACTGTTCCTCAATCTCTTCTGTCCCGTGGACAGCTTCATTGCAAAAATAGCATAACAGCAGCAAACGAGCCCTTTGCTCACTTGTCATCTGGAACAGTAGCATGTGATGGCTTCCTTGCCTGTGGGGGATGTGAAAAGGTCTCAAGCAGATTGTGGTCCATAAGCATAAGTTTGAAGTAACTGTTGTAAATTATCCATCCTGGTAATACCCAGGAGTCTTTCTCTATCTTGCTCACAGTAGAAGCCATTATGACTTCATTGTTTTCAGTAGCTCCTGGCTGTTTTTCCTCTCAGAGTGCCAGGTCTAGTTGTACAACTAAACAGTTTGGTGTTCTTTGTTACTTTCTTTTAGTACATTCTACATCTGTAAAAGTAGATTGCAGTTAACTTAAAAAAAACTCAACCAACCAACCAAAAACCAGTATCAAACCTTTTTACATACTGGCCTCTCATATGTAAAACCACAAAGCCTCAGGCAATTGGAACAAAGATTGCTTAAATGTATTTGAAAGGTCTCAGTATAAGTTACCAGTCTTACCTGCTCAAATTCGTATATTTTGCCACTGCATTGAAATTTTCTGTGGTGTTTGCATTATGAAAATCAGAGCTATTGATTTTTTTTTTCTTTTCACTCTCCAAAGACTTTACCACATCTGTATTATATAGTTAGACAGAAGTAGTTTTCAAGAGATGTCAGAGTTCCAAGGCCTATTGTTAAGTTACAAGAAAAGTAGTAATTTTGTGCAGGAGACTCTGGTAACAGAGGAAGAAAAAATACTTTTAATAATCACTTGTAAGTAGAAAAACGTTCAAAAATCAGGTTATGATATCTATATGAAAAATCCATTTTAGATGGTATCATACCTTTATATCCGGTGACAGCTGTCTGGTGCTCCTGCCAGTAACACTTCATAACAGGACATCCCAGCTTTTAGCACAAATGGGTTAACACAGAGGTGTGTACTCTTTTAATCGCACGTTGAAGAACTTTGGAGGAAGGTGTAAGGGGGAAGGAGAACCACACAGTAGCAAAAGATAATTTATTTCAAGAGGTTGCCCTTTAAGTCAAGTATCTCTTGAATTTTTAAATAGCTTGATTGTTCAGTTTTAAAGGAAATCATAAACATTACAGTAACTCAGCTTGAGCAGCCAAAGATAGATAGATAGGCATTTTCTATATATGTTATGAAATATAATCATTTATGAGGTTCAGTTTAGTGAAATAAAATTATTTCCAAGTCAGTGAATATGCTGACTTACTGAAAATCAGGTGAAGAACTTTTCATTTTGCCATTTTAATAAAACAATAATAAAATAATTGACTCCCCCAATGTTTTCTTTTTAAAAGTCAGATGAACTTAATTCTAATACAAAATCCTTTATTACAGAGGTGTTGGTTATGCTTTCAATTAAAGTTTCACTTTTACCTGAAGAAAGAGCTAGGTGTCTTTAGTTACACAGAAAATGATGCAACTGCATGCTGTTCTTAAATCAGTATGTAGGTGCAAAAGTGTCATCTTGTCAGAAATCATCAATAAAAGTGAAGTAGGAAAGATCCATTATATAAAAATTGAAAGTTTTAGCAAATGCAATTACATTTGCATCCTTTAATGAAGTCTTGTTGTCCTACAGTATTCGAGATTTATTCAACTCTTACAAAAATTGACGGATTTGCCGTGTAGTGACATCGAGGAGAAGTATATACAGAAGTTTTCCAAAGAACTTCCTGTGCAGATGCAAAAGGTAGTTATTGAGCCCTTGCAGTATGATGAGCAAGGAGTGGCCTTCAGCACCGGTGAAGGTAATAATTTCAAGTTTACTGGTAACAATGCAGAATTTTTTTCCTCTTCGTGTTGCTTTTTTTCTAGTATGTACAATATTGCTGAAAGAGTCACTACTTCATTTTATATGGTTATGTGTATACTGCATGTATAGTTGTTAATGATGTTATGGCATACCATGTTATGACATGGTCTAGTAACAAAGTGGAACTTTTTAACCCAGATTCTGTCAACTGGTTTTACCACTATTTCTGTACAGTGGTAGCTGTGTAGAGAGGACTCTGTTGTGATACATGGTGTAGGATACAAAAAGACTTTCATTTTTGGCAGGAGTTGACTGTTGAACATAGAGGGCGGAGGACAGAGGGAGCACAAACACATACGAAGAGTTCCATGGATGCAACAGTGTTGTTGCTTAGTATAAAAATGGCGTGCTTGGACCACTGAATGGAGAATTTTGAAGATGCAAAGAATGAATAACAAGTCATTTGAATATTTACAAACAGCATAGGAAAAGGCAAAGAGGGAATTCCTAAACATTGTGGGACAGAGATGGATGTTGGTCATTGGTACTGAGATGGAGGGGATATTAGAGAAAAGCCATGAAGACCTCCATGTCTTCTAAACACAGTCTGCTTATGCTTTCAGTGGAGGGACATATAGTTGAAGAAGGATGTGATATATGAGTGATTGCATAGAAAAATTATATAGCAACAGCATGTATAGGAAAGACTGATGACTTTCTGGGCAAAGCATGTGTGCACACTCACTTTATGCTGTACATTTAAGAGGAATCTTAGAGATGACACGTATTCTTAAGCAGCAGGCAGCAGATGATACTAAGAACAAAGGTCACAGAGAACTGAGGAGCAAAATGGCAAGAGAGTTTTGCTCTAGCTGGCTTGTCTTCAAGATTACATGACAACAAAGAGATGTGAGATCACCAAACTGTGGTTTAATTCACACTGGTGTTCAGTAGTATCTTCAGAACAGTAACTGAAATTTGATAAGCATGCGATCCATGTTATTTAAGAAAAGCCACCAGGTGTAATAAGTTCAAAACCAGTCATTTGTATCCCATAAGCCCCAACATGAAGAAAAATGTCGTTTGTTTCATAATTCGTTTATCAGAATGATTGCTTCCTGTGAGCTAAAGGAATTTGGTCTCAGACTTCAACACAGAGAGTTTGTCATGTTTTAGCTTGAAACTATTGCACTTAAAGAGAAGTAACAGTAAGTAGCAATTTCTGAGGAACTGTATTAATGCTGCATATTATTGCTTATACCAGTGTAATTAAAGTGTTAATCTCTACCAAGTGAATATTCTTGAACTTCTGTACATTTTTATGATTTTATAAAGTATTTTAATATTACTAGAAATTGCACTTAATGGTAAATGTAGTAGTTCAACAAACTCTGTATTTTCATCTACCGTGGCATCACCAGGTCAAGAAAGTGTCCTGAACCACTGAAGTTATGGGAGGTAGAGCATTACCTCTACTTCCTCCCAACACACACTTTTCCCCCACTTAATAAACATTGGTTAAAATATATTGAAAGATAGTTGTTCTTTGTTTGCTTTTTTTTCTTACCTCAGCCTACAAAAACAAACAACTGACACTGTATGAAAGTGTTGTGGTTTGCTGACTACTTAATCAGTTGAAGTTCTGTAGAATATTGAAGCCTCATAATAGTCTGGGTTTAATTCCTTTAAGGTAGAAGAAAAACTGCAAGAGCTACTGCAGTAGTTTATGACAATGGGACCGGAAAAATGACAGTGAATGGAAAAGACATTTTGCATTACTTCCCGGTGCTGCAGGACAGGTGAGAACACTATGAAATGCTGTATTCTTACTGTACTTAAATTGTTCCAGCGAAAGTAATGCCATGCAATAACATGCTGGTGTTGTGTTCCATGAAGTTGATTCTCTGTTCTTGTTTCTGTATAACTATCTGTTTTATGAAAAGGTGTCTTCCATTTTTCTTCTAATTTTCAGGAACTTAAGAACTGATAGGTAAGCCTTGCTCTGTTTGTTGTCTCTCACTTTCTGAAGAGATGCAAAAACCAAGAGCGCAGGCTGTTTGAATAGTTCAAATTTTAGTCCCTCTAGAAAGGGCTTGCAGTTTATTTTAAAAATAAATAATAAATATTACCTTTAAATGTAGAGATTTGCAAATTGTATGCATGTGTAATTGCTCTGGCATACAGTAACATAGTGGAAGCAGACAAGGGGAGACACTTCATGTAAAGCTTCAGATTTTGGAGGATGTGCACAGTCTGATATAGAAAAGACTTGTCATAAGGCTGATGTAAGGTTTCTATCCTTTATCTGATTTTGATTTTTATTTTATATTGTAGTTTTTGAACTCAAGGATAGAGGGGAGAGGTTGTTCAGTTTCAATATCCAGAGTGGACAGATCTTGGCATCTATAGATAAGTAGTGGAACTAAAATACTTGCCATTGGCAGTAAGAATATGCTCCTAACTGCTGATTTCTTATTGATTTGAATGAGATATGAATGTCTTTCTGGATCTCTGCCTGAAAGTTAACTTTTTTTGTATATACTATGATAAGATATGTGCCTAGCATGTAACTTTATGCATGTGGATATATTGCATTTATTTATTTTTGTTCTTTTTTTTTTTTTTAGGGAACAGTTGTTGTTCCCTTTCCAGTTTCTTGGCAGAATTGGAAAACATGATGCGGTTTGCACAGTCTCGGGTGGAGGAAGATCTGCACAGGCTGGAGCAATACGTTTAGCCTGTGCAAAAGCCTTAAGGAGTTTTGTGACAGAAAAGGAGGTGGAATTCATGAGGCAAGGTAGGAATTGAAATTATTTCAGTGTTTCTTAATGCGTTTCTGGTAATTAACAGAATTAATACAAGGATCATTAAGGATCAGATTTTAGTAAATAATCCCAATGAAACCTTGTATATTGTATAAAAGGGATCTGCATTTATTTTTAGATTGTTTTCACTTGTTTCCTAGCATCCTTTGTGTACATTTTGGATGACTTCTCAAGTCTTTCCATCTGTTCATGACCTCTTTTAGGTCTATTAACCAGCTCATATTGCCTCAACATAGAATCACAAAACACAAATGTGTATTCAGTAGTAAATAAATCTGGATCAGGCATTAGTGAGCTGTAAGGTACTAAGACTGTGTTTTGTTTTACTTGGCTAGTTGCATCTTGTTCATGTTTAAAAAAGTTTTCTTCTTGAATGTAAGTGCTGGAGGGTTAGTTTTGAAGAGAGAGAGTAATGAGCATAAACACATTGCATGCAACTAGCCAGACTGAGGGAGCTTCTTTCCACTCTTGCATTATTTAGTGTTTACAACTTACGTAGGATAACATAGAATTTATTTAGATAATTGCAGTATTTGATGCTTCTCTGTGATAAGATGCCATGCTGTTTCAGCAAATATGGAGTTATTAACAGTGAGCTTTTAACTACACTTTTTCTGGACTAGTAGCAAGAATACCTACCTGTGTTACTGGCAGAACAGCTGTGATATTTTTTAACTCTATTGTCATCCATGGAACCAAAGCTATTTTCATGCTACTGTCTTCACAATAAGTTTCCTTGACTGTACCTTTTCAGTACTGACAAGTATGACTTGCTAGGAATACCCTTGTAAACAGACATTGTAATGAGTTGGTATCTGCACTGAGATCAGCATAATTCTGAACATGTTTTGGACATTGCCAAATATACTTTTGGAAGCACCAAAGCAGTGGTCTCTGAAATGGAGTATGTGCACCCTACCTGATCCATGGGGATTCAGTAAAAAAATTTTAGACTTTGTAAGGCATATAATTTACAAATGAATAAATATAAATATATTGGAAGTGCATGTTCGAAAATATTTTACTGATAGGACTAAATGATCAAAAAGAGTTTGGAGACCACTGCTCTAAAGGATCTAGCAATATGAATAGATATAAAACAGTGTTTTATAGATTTATTTCTTTTAGTGGTTTGTAAAGAAAAATGTGAAGAAAGCTTGGTTACTAAAGAAAAGTTAAAATGTTAGAAGATATGATGACAGTCTTTTCAGTGTGTTTTTATACTGTACCTTTATCCTTCTAGATGTTACAATTCATACTGTTAGTGAAAGTCAGTTATGGGCTGCCTTGAATCTACTGCATCACATGAAGTATACCTGTAATATTAACTAGTAACAGTAAATAAACGGGTGCTTTTCTGTGCTTTGTAGCTGGATTACTAACAGTTGACCCACGTGTGAAGGAACGAAAAAAGCCTGGTCAAGAGGGAGCCAGACGGAAATTCACCTGGAAAAAGCGATAAGTCTGGCTATTTAAAGAATGACAAGTGCTACCAAAGCTTCAAAACATACTGATTTATCATTTAAAACTGTTGTATAAATATATTTAGTAATAAAGACTTTTTTTTCCCCCATTATAATCAGTATGTTTTTTCTGTTTAAAAAGCAACAAACAGCTTTCTTTAAATTTATTTAAAATTGTGGAAAATCATGGTGTGATTTGCCAGAATGCTAAATCTAAAATAGCAGCTTGAGTGCCAACTTTGCATCTTAGCTTCACTGAAGTCGGTAACGATTTATGGAACTGTTGGTGAATTACAACTTCTAAAAATCAGTGTATTTGTTTAATGACTTACCAGTCTAAATTCTGACATTAGGCAGTTCCTAACCAGGTATTTGGACATCTTTGACGTGCCTCTCTCTCTGCCTCACAGGTATCTGAGGATAAGTGACAACTTCCCACCTAAATTATGCTGGAGTTGAGAAGCTAGTGAGAATGGTACTGACAATTGAGGGGACGTTGAGAGAGGAACAGTCACAGAGGATAACCTTTGCCTGTGGAATCAGTTGTCTCTAGGATGCTTCACTAGGTTAAGTAGGGAGTGATTCAGAGCAAGTGCCTAAATTTAGTTGCTCTGAATCACCCTCTGGAGGAGTAATTTTTTCGGTTCTTTCCCCAAATGCAGAAAGAGCTGGAGGGATTAGGCTGAAGTTAATCTTTTAGAATACTCTTCTCCACCCCTTAAATCTCAAGGGGCCTGATCAAGGATGCGTGTTCCGAATATGGCTAGTGCACAAAGATAGCATTGGACTCTTTGCCAAATACAGTCATAACTTTTCTTTTTTAAAATCAGAAGCAGGAGGTGATGACAGTGCTGCCCACCTCCTGTCTATAATTGTAGCCTTCCAAAATAGATTAGTGGTTACAGCACTCATCCAAAAGCTTAAGGTTTTGGTTTATTGCCAAGTTCCTTCCTGGGACAGCAGTCAAATACTTTCAAGAAAGAGCACATCCTTCATCTGTCCTGTAGGAACTGGGCTACAGAAAAAAGAGGATAAAATTCATCTCATCAGGAGGAAGCAGAAAAAAAAAATTGAATTCAGTAGTTTTAACAACACGACACCTTCAAACTTACTTTTAATTTAGAAGACTTCAGTACTTTGAATTCTTCCTCCCCAGCCAGATTTTTTTAAGTGCTACAGTACTACTTCTGCTGCTTATTTGCTGTAGATCATAAGCAAAAACTTAAAACCTCAGAGGTCACGAAAGGTGCCAGCAGGTCACTGCAGCTGATAAGCAACTCTGAGTGATCTGTATGGGTTGTTATTTTCCCAAGCAGCATTCAGGAGGGTGCAGCAAGTAAATAGACCTCATGAGCTAAGACAGAGAAGGTCAGAAACTGAGTATGCATCCTTGACTGATGTGTTTGTGATTACTTACTCTCCAAAGCCACTCTCTGCTTCTTTTTAACTCCTGTTTCATGAGAATACTCTGTAAACTTGGACAAGATTTCTCATTGCTAAGGTAGTTCATCTCAGTCAAAATACATGACTCTCAAATTACCTGAAAGAATGCTGTAGCAAGGTGGGTGTCGGTCTCTTTTCCAAAGTAGCATGTGATAGGATGAGAGGAAATGGCCAAAGGGTTGTGCCAGGCAAGGTTTAGATTGGATATTAGGAAAAATTTCTTCACTGAAAGGATTGTCAAGCAGTGGAACAGGCTGCCCGGAGAAGGGTGGAGTCTCCATCTCTGGAGGTATTTATAAGACATGTAGATGTGGCATTTGGGGACATGGTTTAGTGCCGGACTTGGCAGTGCTGGGTTAATGGCTGGACTCCGATTTTAGAATCTTCCAACCCAAAAGATTCTCTGACTTGTTAAATTGAATTCAACAGCTGAGGCATTTCACCTGTCCCTTTGAAAAACAAATAGGTGTTGCATGAGACATTTTTTACACTAAAGCAAATACAGAATGGCTTAATTAGCATTTCTGTTAATTTAAATATGATTTACTTATGTGTAGCAAAATAATTCTGTATTATGTATTAGTAGAAGTTGTGACTTGTAATAAAAACACTTATCCATTCTGGGACAGGTACCTAAGGATTCTTTTGACATGCTCAATAATAAAATATACACAAGCACACGGACTTGAAGATGCTAGCTGAAGAAGGTTCTGGCAGAGATTAAATAGTAGAATTTTTATCTTAATGTCTTCTCAAATGAGAATTGATCAATTAATTTTCCTACCTCATAATTAGGCAAAAAGCTACAAGTGCAACAGCAGATCTGCCCTTACAACATGCCAAGTCTTTTATCACGTTTTAAAGGAATTATTAATGTTCTACCTTCCAAAAAAGAATGGGCATAGTCTTTGATGTTTGGATCCAGCAAAAAAATTGAGACAAAGTTTCAGAATTTATCACAACATTTTAAGAAATTCCCCAGAAATACTAGTTAATGCTATGCAGCCAGGTCACTTACTCAGACTTCCAGCTAATTCTGAAACTGAGTTGAAAGAGAAAAACATTTTAAAAGGAAAAAAAAAAACCAAAAACAAAACACCAAAACAGAATTGTATGTTGGGTTTTGTTTTTTTTTTAATTTTCATTTGTATGAAATTCCTCTCAATCATCTGGAATATATGTCAGCATTTAGGAGATAGGAAATTAAATAGTTTTTTTAAGAAGGACTATTTCTGTAGTGTTAAAGCTGATAAAAAGGTGAGACTACCATTTTTTTCACTGTTTTTTACAGATTCATCAGAAAAAAATCATGTGGGAGAGCCAAATAAGGAAATGTAGTGGGGTTGTTAGTTGTTGTTTGGGACAGCAGCACAGTAGTAGAATCCGTTCGTCAGTTTGAATAATGTGTTTTAACTTCCTATTGCTCTCACTCCTTTGCATTCTCAAGGTTACTGAGAGAAGCGGTCCTGAACACCTGCCTTCTGTGTTGGAGCCAGGCTTCTCAGGTCTCAGTTTTGAACACTTGAACAGTGTGGACCAACTTACCTTGCCAGAAAGATTTCAGAATTTAGTGTCCTGAATGTGACAGGTGCTTATACCCTAAACATGAAAATGTTTTCTGAATGCGGTCAAAAAGAACTGAGTCTTCCATGCTTTCTTGGCAACGTATGTTGTGATTCATCCAGGCTCTTCTTTGTTTTTCTTTTTTTTCTTCCACCACTTTGATGTTTCTTCTTTGAGTTAAGATACAAAAATCCCTCTAAGGTAAACGGAGTGTATCTATGCCATCTATTTCTGGTGCTTTTGGTCCCATTTCTTTGGTGTGGAGCCCAGTGAGTGAGGAGGTGAAGCTCAAGCGCGTCCCTGGTGTGTGTTAAAGCGGCTGCGTTGCCACAAGATGGCGCAGTTCGCAACCGAATGCAAGGAGCCGTTGCCAGGAGTGGGATGTGGATGCTTGGAAAAGAGACTATGACGAATCTTCCGTGTAAATAGTGATTTGATAACAACAGATTCACCTGAAAATAAGTGTAATTGGTTTCAAAAGGGTAGAATCAGATTGTCTTTCCAGGTTTTTTTTTTTCTCCTGATAAGAGAAAGAAGTTTTTGTGAGAAATAATGTCAGTTAATAATAGTTTTCAGCAATCTAATTTCAGTGTATAAGTAATACTTTCAAATTAATATTACAATGTGATGCTAAGAAATGTCAGCTGATGTTTGAAACTTGGAAATGCTACTGTAGCATAGTACCAGTCATCAAAAATTGCAGAATCACAGAATGGTTTGTGTTGGAAGGGACCTTCAAAGATCATCTAGTTCCAGTCCCCCTGCAATGGACAGGGACACCTTCCACCTGACCAGATTGCTGAAAGCCCTCTCCAACCTGGCCTTGAACACTTCTAGGTATGAGGCAGCCACAGCTTTTTGGGGCAACATGTTCCAGTGTCTCACCACCTGCACTATAAAGAATTTCTGCCTTATGTCCAACCTAAACCCACCCTTACCAATCTCATACTAAATATATACATACATAATAAATATAATTATTTAGATAAAATGCCAGAAATCAGTTTTGGTTATGGGGAGGGTGATTTGTTGTTAAAACTGCATTTTATCTGTACAGGTTCATAAAATCCTTGTAAATATTGAAATTAATTTTTCCAGTATTTTGTGCTATTTTGTACAGATAAAAATTTGTGGGCCAGAATTGGAAGCAAATGTATTTTTATGCTGTGCTAGCGCCCAGTGGATAGACGTTTCAGTAGGTTACTACATTCCAGACAAACATATAAATATAAATTACTGTCCGTGTACCTGCACACATAAACAAAGCCGTGTGGGAGCAGAAGAAAATGCACAAACAAATGGGCAGTAATGGCTTTAGACTTTATGGTGCTTAGCACCCACTGTCAACCACTGCGTCAGAAATCACCTTCACTTTTAGTTTTCAGTATTAAATAACTGAATGTTGTAGTCTTGCTGGTGGGCAACTCCAGTCCACTTGCCATTTCTCTTCTAGTTACCAGCCACATTAGCAGTAATGGATACTCCTCTGCTCTGCTGGAACTTGCACATTTTGAAGGAAAAAAACCTTGGATGCTCCACAAGGGAGGTCTGTATTTCAACACCCTGAATCTTTAAAGCATTCAAGATGTGTCCTGACTATTTCTTCATCATTTCAATAAATGTCATATTCAGATGCTGATGATACTGACATAATAAATAATATAAGCAGAGTGGTGTGTGCTTGCCACAAGTCCGGAGCAGACTAGTACATCACAGAAGCAATTTCAGACTGACAGATGATTAGCAGGATAGTAGCACTGACACTTTCTTCTGAAAGTGCTGGTTTATCTCTGAAATCAACAAAAGCAAATTTTCCTTGGTTCCAGGAGTGGTCCCAATACCTTCCTGCTTGCCTGCTTACCTTTTACCTTAGTAACTGCTCTGTCTCCTAAGACACAGGAGTGTTAAGATTAAAGTGATTACACTAGTGGTACCAGGGCAGAGATTATTAAATAAAAATTCCAACATGTTTGGGACAGTTTTTTTTTCAAGTCCCAGAGCAGCCCTCTAGGATTTAGGTTGGTGGTGCCTCTAAAACTTTGACCGTATATACCTTATTCCTTGAGAGTTGGATCATATAGGGGCAGTAGCAGCTGTAATGCTTTTGAGCTGGTGGAGATATCAACAGGATTTTTTTGTTTGTTGTGTTCATATAATGTAATAGAAGCTTTAGAAGAAAATACTTTACAAAGCAAGAGGGATTATATATCATCAATTGTTAATAATGAAATTGTAAGAATATTGTTACAGACTGCATAACAGAGAAAGAAGACATCAGTGATTTGTAAAGCACCTTGTGTCCCTGTCTTACAAACCCCTTTTTGCACTTTGTCTGCCCATCTCCGCAGGTGTGAGGTTAGCCAGCAAAATCCCCACTGAGGGCTCTTGGGCAGGAACAGCAATGCCTGAGAAGGCTGTGATGTGAATAGTGACAGTACTATGAGACAAAACTTCTACTTCCTTCAACCTCATTGCAAAAGGAGAATGGAAGCAGAGAGTTGCACAGCATCCTCCTGACTCAGCTCACCGACAAAATCATAGGGCAGCTGGGCTGTTGAGATCTTCTACCTTTCTCTGGGTGTCACCTTTGATGCTCAACCCGGGTTGGACATTCCCATCTCACTAAGCAACTTGGGGGCAGCTAAGGAAACCTCCCAGGCAACTGCTGCTGTGGTGCATTGTAGTACGAGGCTTGGTGCTGGAGTGTTTGCTGCGAGAGGGAAGTGAGACTCAGGAAGATTTCATTGAGGCTGTTGCCTTCTGGTGGGGAGGGACCCCAGCACTGCTGAAGCAAGGGCTGCCCCTGCTCATAATAGACATCTAGGATCTGTTATTTAGCAAAAGTTCACCCCGGATTGTGTCACCTGCAAGGTAGAGGGGGATTTGGTTTCCTGCTCTCTCAGCTGCAGTTAAATTCTTAGGAATTAAAAACATGTTCTTTAGTGAGATCTTGACATGAGTGCTGACATCTCTTGGATGTTTTTGAGCCAAGGCCATTGGGGTCCCTCCCACCTCTTTCACCTGAGACAGCTCTCTGGTGACTATTGCTTCTGCTAGGAGAGCTGATGAGACATACAGGTTTAACAGCCAGCTTCTCTCACAGTTTCTTTCCCTGTGAGAAAGTCACTTTTGAGATCTATTCTAAATCCCCCCAAAATTACCTCTGAACTCCATTTAATTTCAGAGGTTAAGCAAACAGGCAGATTATTTTCTTCTCTAAGTCCATGCTTCCAAGGCTGAAGGACTTATTTGTACCTAAGTTGCAAAAAATCCTTAACGATTTTATCTGACTAAAGCAAAATGAGAAAGGAAAACAATATTTAGAAAATTTCATTAGAAAAGCATTTCTTCTTTCTTTCTTTAACAGCCAGATTTCTGGGTAATCTCTGCCTTAACTCATCAGGGATAGCTGTTTGCATCAGGTATGCTGATGGATCTGATATTGACAGGCTGAGTATGCAAAGCATACACATTACCCTTTGGAATACTCATGCCTCAGACCAGGAATGCGGAGAGCGTCTGCCCCCTGAAGATATCCCAAGGTACAAAACAAAAACCAGACAGGAGGTAGAAGAGCTCAGAGCAGCAGCAGAGAGTCAAGGGCAACTGAACTTCCAAGAGCACCAAGCCAACCCTGCTGTCTGCTGAAGGCTGGGGAAAGCCCTGGGAGAGGAGCCAGCTCAGGTGGTGAATTGCTGTTCAGTGTGGAAACTGTGGCAGCAAGGGGTGCAGTGATTGTGTCTAGTGTTTCAACCATTTGGGATGTCACCCTTCATTCATGAGGGATGGGGTTCCAAATCTCCCCCACCAACACACCTGGCAGCAGCTGAGTAGGAGGCAGGCAGCTGGGCTGCCCTCAGGTTGGTAGGACAAAGTTTGGGAAGGGCTTCACTGTGGGAAGGAGGAACCACTGGCCAGAACTCTCATTGTACATGGGCAGAAGATGTGGCCTTTCCTACAGCAATGCAGTTGATTTTATTTACCAATAAAAGGGGGACCCTGACTGTGTTTCATCATCCACTGTGAGTTTGTTTTTACCTTAAGGAACTTAAAATTTACAAATAAAGCACTTTACATTAGCATAAAGTTTATCAGATATTTAGCATCAAAAGTCGAGACTTCATCCACTGCCTGAATTTGGCATAAATCTGATTGGTTTCTTTTGTAGAAAGCCACTTTAGGAATCAATTATATATTGTGATGGGTGTGAAAACAGCTCCTCTTTGGTCATTGTAGTAGATTGCAGCTTGTAGTCTGACATCACTTAACTGTGTAGCAAATTGTCTGAAAATGAAAACTCCTATTAGGACACTTAAAAAATGTCTGTTTCAAAATTACTACTTAACAACCATTAAAGCGTCTCTATAGAAATGTCACTACCCTCGTTACATCTGTACCTTTGGTTAGTTTCTTTCCCCCTTTCCAATTTTCTCCCAACATCTTGCAGCTTGCCTATTATTTGGATGTATAATTAGAAATCCATTATTATGTTTTATGGAGATGTAAAGAGTAGGAAGAAAGCTGCGTAACTACTTTTTACATGCAGCATGCAAATTATCCACCTTGTGTATTTTGGCTCTGAGTGTTCTGCAGATGTATTTTCATTTCCCTTGGATCTCTGTTTACCCATTTTTATTGCTAGTCATCAAGTATAGGAGCGGAAAAATCAAAGTAGCAGGGGAGGAGGGACCTTCCCATAGAAGCAGCTTCACATGCCCCCATCACAGAACAGTGTCAACATTAATGTGCTTCACCTACACAATTCTGTACATGGCCATTATTTATAATAGATGGTCATGGAAATGGTAGGTGTAATCAACATGTCATGGAAAATGGTCACTGCCAAAGCTGAACAGTTGGGAAAGTGCTTTAAAGGATTCCATTTAAAATGTTCTATCCAGACGCTATGTGTATGGAGGAAGGATCCAGGATGTACCTCAGCTCAGGATGAGCAAACACCTCTTTCCTCAGCCTGACTGTTTCAGATGGCATTTGTTCTGGTCTTGCCTAAAGATAATATCCTGCTGTGTGCTACACTCAGGACCTGATCCAAAGTCAGTGGAAACCTTATGGACTTCATGTCCCTTTACATCAGGCCCTTATGTTTTTAAGGATTTAAGATCCAGTCTTTATCCTCCCATCAATGCACATGGCACAGTGCAGTTTATGGGTTGCACTCCTGCCATGGCTTCTTCAGATTTCCCAGTTCACTGGAGAGCAAATGGGGTGGAGGTTTGTCTTTTCTCCCTCTCCTACCAAATAGAATTGTCCTAAGCCAAGAAGCTCCTCCACTCTCTGCAGCTGTTAATCAGAAAGGTCTGGTGAGACCAAAAGCTGGCAAAGCCTCTAGAGTTGTAAATACCCATTTCAATGCAGCACTAAATGCTGAACACTGTGAAAGAGCTGTAAACTTTGCCAGGCCTTTTAGGTGTTCCTTGTTGGATCCCTGCTGGTGTTTCCCCAAGTGGGAGGATGCCTCCAAGTGGGGAGGTGCCTCAGTGCAATGGCCTTAAAGTAAAGATTACTTAAAAGTGGTGTTGGGTGTGATATCAGTGCACAGAAGTGGCTCCTGGAGAGAGTATAAAAGCACATCATCTTTATTTTGGGGGGGAAAGGAGGAGGCTGCCAGCGTCTGAGGAGGAGCTGGCCTCACAGGAGAGAAGGAGCCTCTTCAATGGGGGTCTGGTAAAGCTGTGATGTGGGAATTATGACTGCACATAATGCATGGTGTTATATGGTTTAGTGGCTCAGTGTAACTTTTGAATATTAAATTTAAAAAGAAAAAAGGGTAAAGTACACCTAGTAGGTGCATTTCAGGTTTTTATAATTGAATATCATCTAATTCATTTAGTCACTGACTGGACAAAACAAGATATAACATCTCTACAATATACAGATTTTTCCCTATTCTAAATAGCTGCTAGTGTTACTTAGCTTTTAATTTCATATAACTGGCAAAATAATACATTGCCCTAGAGTTTCAGTCTCTTTTAGTGATCGTAAAAGTAGGACACAGATTGTGGTCAAGCAGACATTAACACTTCATTATAAAATAGTATTTGATCAGCGTATTATATGCATGTACATACACGCGCACTCTCATATACATCTAGGTATTATACACATATATTATATGTATTAGAACTAGGGAAGAGAGTTTATTCTTTCTGATCGAAGAAAAAAAAGTATTCCATGAGCTAATTTGATAACTATGCTATAGTTATGGCCTAGGGAAGCCATATAGCTATAAAGACTAGAACAATTCAGAATAAAATTGCAGTTAAGGAGCTGTTATGGTGCTGGACTAGCACATAGTTCAGCTCCTGCTCCTTTCCAGAGTTTGTATGGGACTACAGAGAAATTTCTTACTGCTTGACCATGAGCTGCAGGAATTTGGTAATACTTGAACACTGGGAATGGCACCGGAGATCTGTTTGGCTCATGAGGGAGTCCAAGGTTTGAGCAGAGAATCCAAATAAGAACGTGCTAATGCCAGTTGCCCTGATCCTGTCTGTCTGTCCTCAGCAGCTTGCAGCTCATGCTGCAGCCCCTGTGCTTTGTCCTGAGTCAAGTTGCGTCTGATGGCACCAGAGATGCTGCTCTCAGAGAAGAACAGTGCTACCTCTTTACATGCTCCAAGTTGGCCACCAGACCCCCAAGGGCTCAGTTCAACAGGCTATTGGGACTTTTTGAACCTAATATGGCTGCACAATTTTTATCTGGTGTTCAAAACTGGTCTATGGCTTTTTGGAACTGTAGATGAAACAGAATTGTTTCTAGGATGTGAAGCAGGGTACAGAAAGAAGGAAAGGAGAGGCAGGAGGGTGCATCAGACCTTTTGTTTCTGCTGCCACTAGCAGTGCTGGAGAGGTACCATGAATGACCACTGCTTTGAGGTGGCAGCATATCATTCCTCAAAACTGAATTATATCCTTTCTCTGTGTCTTCACCTCCTCTGTGATGGCAGCAGCAGTGGCTGAGCTGGCTCTTGTGTATGTGCGTGAAAGAGGCAATAATACTGCTGTTGCCAGTTTGTTGCAGCAAGAAGTTTCCTTCCATAGATGATGCACTTGCTGTGCCTAAGCCTCAGTTGACCTGCTCACCAGGCGGGTAAAGGAAGCTTTGTCCCAACTAGACATCTGCCACATTTATTCCCAGGCATAACCAAAGGGCAACTCATCTGCATTTGTGAAAGCTTACATATGTTTTTCATTTTAGGCTTGCTGTAACATTTTATCCTTACTTGCAGAAGAGGATGGGATTTCTAGACGTTGGGGTTGTGGCTTGCAGTATCGATACAGTGATGCAGTTTGGCCACATCTGGACCAGAAAGTCTCCAGCTCAGTCCTGTCCCATTTATGGGTTGTATCTTGCAGGTCAAACAGCTGTAGAAACTTTTTTTAATCACTAGTTTAAGAAGATATATCTCTGGATACATCCACAGAGTAGATCTGTTGAGGAAGCAGGTGCCAGTTTTCCATAGTTACTTTTAAGAGCCAAATTGTGCCTTAGTGCTGATTTTTAGTTTTAAGGCAATAGTGAGTATTTAAAAACCCTTCTTTCTTTTTTATTATTTTTTATTTGATCCAGCTGGAGCTCATACTTCCTCTTTAACTTTTTCTTTTATTATTTAAAATCCTTAATTATCTGAGACAAAATTGGTAAGAAAATCTGCAGAATCTAGGGATTCCACAGAGCTCTCTCTATAAACACTCAGGCTATTCACTGTTGCCAAATAGACATGTGCCAACTCTGAAACACCCACCCACTCCCTCCTTCTGCTGCAGCAAACTAATAAGCACATTGATTACATTCATTTAAGGAAAAACACTGCTCTTTTAATCTTTACATCCCGCATGCTTTAGATTTCTGATTACGAGAGATATCCTGTTTATCACACATCATGTGGTGAAAAAGCTACTTGACACACCTCAACGCATTAGATATTTTAAAAGAATATTTTATAGTGTACTAGCAAGTGGTAGTAGGAGATAATTATCATTTCCTGCAAGCTCTTCTACTATTTGCAAGATGAACGAGAGGTCTCTTAAATGTGATTTTTGTAAAGGTCCCTTAAATGCCTTCAATCCCCTCGAACAAAAATGTTCACACGCAGTTTCTCTCTTCTTCCCTCTCCTCTCACCACTCTCTCCCCTCCCCAAATCTGGAAGAACTTCGTTACAATGATATGAGACAACACATAATGCCTATTTTGCTACCCTGTAGGAATCAGTCGTTAAGAATGATAATTATATAGTTACATATTGATAATTATATAGTTACATATAGGTGCATATGTGTATATATACATATAAAAGAGAATACAAAATCATACATATCTGTTGAACATGCCAATATATATTATATATTATATTATATTTGAACATATATTGCTAAAATATATAGTGGACATTTAAGTGCAAAAGTTGAAACCCACCTTTTTTAAGAGCAACTTTTTTGATTTGAGGACTGGCAGGAATGTCCCAAGCCAGGTGCAAAATTCTTTTCAAAGAAAGGTATATGTAGTTATGTACACAGACAGCCTTCCTTTCCTCCAGCAGACCATTGTGGAACTCACCCAACAAACCCCATGGCCATGGAGCTGGCCAGCGGCCAGGGTCTGGTTCTGGCCAGGTTCCTTGGAAGTGTTGGTGCAGGGAGGGGAGACAGGTCCCTCTTGGGGGCAGCTGGTGCTGGTTATGATCTCTGAGCAGCTCAGAAATCAGCAACAAACTCATTGAAAAGCTGTGGAAAACCTCGCTTGAAATCCTCCTCTGTGCCTGTTTGAGTTTACTGTGGTAAATGTTTGTCACAGATGAGTGATTTGGCCACTTAAGGTATTAAAGTCAAAGGTATGGGCAAAAGCAGGGTTTAATATGATTTTGTGAAAATATGACTTAGAAAGTTTGATGGCATGGTTTAATCTGTTACTTACTACACAGCTTAAAGCATCCAAAGGAAGATCAAAGCTGGAAGAAATTTGGAATGATTTGCATGGAAGCCAGGAATGCAAAAGTGGTAAGGGTGCAAAGGATATGGATGCAAAGATAAGGTTGCAAAAGGGTTTAGCAGCACTTAATCATTGAGTAGGTTAACATTTACAAAAGGATTCAATAGGGTTCACTACAATTATGACGATGACTTAGCTATAGATTTGAGATAGTAACATTCATACCATAATCTATTCAGAAGCACACAGGTAAACCGGTGTGTGCACCTATTTATTTGTGTGTAAAGGAACCTACCAAAAATCCCCCTCGGGTTCAGTGAAATACATCAAATCCCTTAGTGTTTCCCAAGAGGCAAGTGTTGCACCTTGAGGAGCATGGAGATATGGGGGGGAAAAAATCAACATGGACCTTATCATCCATGATGGTTCTTTGCGTATCACAAGCTTGAGGGTTTGTGAGCTCTAAGGGAGGTGCTGGCATATCCTGCTGCAGCTTAGGAGAGCTCAAAGGGCCTCCCCTGGGGCCACTGTTTACAGGGTCACAAGGTGATTGACTTTGGTCATCAGTAAGTTTCCATCCTGGCCATAACCCGAGTCAGTAACCACTGGGCTGTTTCTCTGGAGAGCAGTAATGCTGGTACCATTCTGCTAAGGCTGTGATTCACAAATGGTACTACTCCACTGGCCCTGCAATTCAGGTAAATGGTTTACCAAGCCTACAAAGGATAACTGTTTATCCTTCGTTTCCCACCTTGTTTGGGCAGCTGATGTTTCTGGTTGTTCCCACCTCTACCATGCAAGGGCTCCAGTATGACCATGGAATGCCTCACAGTCCAACTGATATGGTCAAGGGATCTTTCCCTGCTCAGTCCCTTCAGTCAGGGCTTGTCAGGAGTTTCTGAGGTAGAGCAAGTCTGAGGATGAAGGTGGGTGTTGTGCACACCAAAATTTTGGATACTGGCATTCAGTACACAGGATCTGCAGAGATGCCCTGGCTACAGCACTGCCTGTGCCCCTAAAGGCAACTGGCATTTGCAGTTCTGATTTCTAAAGCTTCCGAGGCTCCCAATCATATGGAGAGGCTTCTACAGCCTCTTGAAAAGCACCTCAAATTCAGTAACTTGGACCAGATTCTTGAGGTATTTACTGTTTAATGAGCTTGGGTGTCCAAGCACGACCCTTGTTTGGGATATAACGTTCCACTTGTTGCTTCGGGCCACTCTCCCACTCATACTGAGAGGGAACAGTTTCCTGTTCTACCAGCAACCCAGTCAGTCCCCAACTGAGACTGAGGGAAGAAGAGCCACAGGAGCTAAAATTTGCTGATAATCAATTCAAGTCTGTATTGTTTACTTCTGAAGAGAAGGGTTGGCCTTGCTCTCCTGGTTTCATTGCAGTATGCTCTTTCCCACTGCATCACCAGTGATGCAGTTATAGCACCAGCATTTAAAGCATCAGTTGATAATAATTGCTATAGTGTAGTGCCAGCCTGCAGTTTTCAACAGGAGTTTCAGAAGGGAGTTGGGAAGGGCTGGACAGAGAGTTTCCATGGATATTAAGCTCAGTGCCTGAACTGGTTCTCAGGGGCAACATTCAATGCAGGCCGCATGCCAAGTACGGTGGGAAGGGGAACAATACAGAGCTGTGGATTAAGTAAGAGGAGATAAAAGGAGGCCCTTCTGCAAGTGTTATACATGAATATGAGTTTGTAAGAGAAATGATACTCTGCCAGTTGGTGAGAAAAGTAACTGTGCAGCTGCCAGTGAACTTTAAAAGCTTTATTTTGGAGACTCTAAGGGAGACATGGAGGGAAGGGGGCTCTACTCCACAGAGAAAGGCAGAGTGTGAAGGGAAGCACCCCAAAGTTACAGTCTCCTCCTTGCTCTTGCATTAAACCAACAGATTTGGATGTGTGTGGGTGTGTATGGAGCTGGGGAGGGCATTGGTTTGTTAAATGGGAAAAACACCCAGAACCTAAGTAATAAACCAGAATTCTGATTCAAACCCTTCACTTGAAATAACCTGAGTGAAAAGGGTTGATGTTAGGACACCAACCATATTTGCAAACCAGCAACATCCCACAACACTGGGACAGCAGTGTAGTTTCCAAGTCTCAGTATTTCACACCCATGAAGATCTTGACCACAGCTCAACCTTGAGCCTGGCAGTGCTCTCTGAGAGCTTGACAAGGCATTATAATGCAGAGGGACAGCATCTGTAGATTCCCTGGCATTTGACCCTGCAACATATCTACAAGCAAGAACTATCCTGTGCTGGCTCTGACAGTAGAGCTTTGCTTTTCTTTCTCCAGGAAGGAGAGGATATCTGCAGGTATGGGAGAAATCTGTTTGGATCTGGTGTGTCTTTGCTACCGAACTTCAATATTTGTGATTCTGAATTCGATGCCATGTGCTATATAATAGGGAACAGAAATTTGTACATCTGTAAAACCAGTCACCATAACCCAAATAACTCGTGGGCATGAGGCAGTGTGAGTGATTAAAACTCACTGTTCCCGTTTGTCACCTGGAGTAAAACCTGTGGGATTAACATTTGTTTCAGGTCCTGCTTGTGTAGTCATGTAATGGCTATGGCTGAAGTCAGATTGATGTTTCCACAGCTTCTCATTGTGGGTCTGGGGCCTGCTCATATTTCTTAGTATAAGCAGGTATCCTCAGTTATGGATTCATTTTGTAGTTACCTTTAACACTATATATTGTTGTCCAAGTCCATAAATATTTCTAAAAAATTATGTTTTCCTCCCTTGGCTCTGTTCGCCTATACAGTACTAATGCAGATTGAATCTTTCAGTTAAACCCAGGTATGGACAGATATTAGAATAAAACTATCTGGGGTTGTTTTGGTTTTTTTTTTTTCCATTCCATATATGTACAGTCTCCATAGCTATTCTAGTAGACTTTTAAAGGTGTCATTTACTAAGAATTCTTCCTAATATTTTGACTACTAACCAGGGTTTTTTCCCCTTAGAATAGTGTTTCTAATGGAACAATTCAGAAAAAGCACTATCATCATATCATAATGTACTGTGACAAGAACTGTTCATCTTTATGTTTTGGCATTTAATGTATTCTCAGCTCTTCACTGTATCTGGCAAGATACTGTAGAGAAGTAGTTTAGAAAAATTTTCATAGTAATATAGGACAAATTGTAGCAGATCTTCTCTTGATGTTTTCCAAAATGTGTGCGTTTCTGGCGTCTTCCAGCACAAGTAGAAGACACGAGCTGAAGACTTCTATGATTCACAACCACAAAGTTTCTGTAGATTTTCCAAGATTTCCAACTAGACCTTATCTCTGTCCTTGCAAAGAAGAGAGCAACTAGCTCACACAGAAACCCAAAATATATAGAAATCATGGCTTACAGTAGAGGGATTTAGTTGTAAAACTTGTCACTTCCAGAAACTTCATTGGGTTGCTGTTTGAATATGAATTACT
Source organism: Pipra filicauda (assembly GCF_003945595.2). Taxonomy (NCBI): domain Eukaryota; kingdom Metazoa; phylum Chordata; class Aves; order Passeriformes; family Pipridae; genus Pipra; species Pipra filicauda. The sequence continues at coordinate 203,878 of NW_024105020.1, read as the reverse complement.
TTACTTTGTTATGGGTTTGGATATAGGTCACAAATAAAGAATCGCCTGAATTTTCAAGTACTGATGAGAAACCCACTATAGAGAGTTCAGTACAAATTGTAAAAACATTTCTTCGAGTCTAAAGGACTTGGAAATAAATGAAAGTATAAATTTATGCTATAGAAGCTTGTTCCTCTGGCTACATATTTCTGTTGCTCTTCCTGTTGAGACTCTGCTGTAGTGATCCTTACAGGGAGGATTCCCAGAAGGCCTGATACCTTTCAAATCTTATTGCTTATATGTTTTCTTTTCTTGACAGAACAATATGAAATAGCTGACCTTGCCCAGAGCAATATCATTAAAGCTAAACAAGATGACACTTGTACTGTGTCTTGGTCAGGAGCTGTCTAAAGCACTTTCTTAGTTCTTGTGAAACAATAAGAAAAATTTCAAGCAATTGAAATACATGTGATGACAGAAAAATAATGTTTCTCATTTTAACACAAATTATTATGATATTAATAATATTATATGTATATTGATATATATGTTTAAAACAAATAAATGGAACATTTTATAGCTCAGAAGCTCATCTTGATTTTTTTTTTTTATGGTACAATAAATGAAATTCAGACTTTGGTATTTTGAAGAACCTTTGTTTGAAGGTCTACTAATGTGCTTTGGGCTAACATCAGGTGACCAGCAGAGATCTTTCAGGATGTTTTTTATACATCATATGAAACATAGGAGAACATATGGAGCCCAGCTGACATTATCTACCAACTATCAACTGCATTTCAGTCGAATGGAGAGCCAGTAAGGGCTAGCAAAGGCCACCAGGTAGGGGGAGTACACAGCAATTTTCTGCATTGAACACGAGAAGACAAAAGTGAATTTTTGACAGACAGAAAATCTAGTCTTCCTTTTTTTCCTTTATGTGTGAAGGAATTCAACACAATTTGCATATAGGTCCCACTCATGACGCCTTTGTGTCCACATGCTTAACCGGCCAAATATTTAACATCATTATTCTCTTCAGCTTTTTCTCCCCAGTGCCCCTGAGTCAGTGCTTCGGGAGTTTATGCAAGCACTGCTTCTGGTACTGTGCTTGTGCCATCCAGTGAGCTGCTGAGTGGCAGCTGCCAGTTAAAGGAGTGAGATGATGAAATCTGTTCCTGAAGCCCTGCAGACAGCACAGGCAATACCCTACTTTGGGCAGAGCTTTCCTTGCCTGCCCACGAGCTAGGTGGAGCATCTTTATTTCAGTTTGTGCTTGCACAGGATGGATAGCACTGAGGAGGGCATATAGCCCCATAAAGAGGATTATTCTCCTTTCTGTGTCACCTTTTCCCATTAGGTACTGGTGTATTTTTCCCCGTACGCCACAGCTTTACTAGGCTGGAGTGCCATTCACAGCACACTTCCCATCCTGGAGATTGTAGTTGACACAGATGGCTCTTTGTCGCTGAGTATATGTGAGAGCTAAATTGAATGTGAGCTCTTGTCTAATATTTAACAAAGCACATATTGAGTTAATGACTAATGTGTCATTATTGCAGGAAGCTTTTAGTTCCGAAAGGTTAAGTGGTTCATTTGAATATTGCCCAAGTATCTTTGCCCTGTCAGGTTTTTTTTCCCTAAAGTTAATTTGCTATTGTTGTGATCATGTCTGACAAGTGGTGACTAAAAGCAAAGGCAGGTTATTGGAGTCTGTTTCCATGACATTATTTTACTGGTATTTAGCAAGCTGGATTTACTTAGCTGAGCATCTCATTTGCATGGGCCCTTATTCAAGGATGAAAATCCAGTTTTGAGCATAGGTCATCTTCCATGGGAATTATGTGCAGCAGAATGAAAGGACTTCAGGGAAGTGATAGAAAAGTGGACAAAGTTAATGGAGCTAGAAGAGGTTACTAGAGCTACCAGAAGAGGTTTGCTGTGCATTCACAGGTAGAGGAGTAGGCTTAGGAATTATTGTTGAATATAAATGTGTAGTGGCTGAGTACTAGTAAAGCACCATGGAAACAAGTTTCTGTTGCACTGACATTAATCATATAAACTTAGGACATGCAGTCCTTAAAATGGAAAAAAATATTTCTCTGTGTTACTTTGTTTATGCTGAAATTTCAGTTATTTGAATGAGTTTTTCAGTGAAAAAATAGATTCCTCTTAAACTACTTCACCACATATTTTTCTGTTAGTTTGTTGAGAAAGGGAACACACGCACAGATGAAACCCATACTGTCCTACTTTCCTGCTTTCCAGCACAGGAACAGTTTATTAAGCTGGCATCTGAACCATGCAGGAAAAACACAGCTGTTGCAATTAATCAGCCCTTTTTTGCCATAGTCATTGTAGCGGCTTTGCCACCCTACAGCAGAGTGCAACGCCAAATGTTCACCTGTGGCTTTGTAACACTGGCACTTTTAGCATAGCTGCTTCTTAGGTCTGTATGCTTCAGTTTTATTTGGAATAGATTATAGATACTTTTTATTCTGAATCTTCAATTCAAAAGGCTTTTTAGTGTAACCTCCTATGGCTCCAATTCTCTGGAAAAGAGATCCAACTTAGTACAGCAATGCTAATACCAAGAAAAAAACAATCAGGGAAGCTTTGCTTTCAAGGTAGTGGGTGTGGTTTGGTTTTTTTCTTTTTTCTTTTCCATTTCATTTCATTATTACAATTTCTTTATCAACTCCTTAAATTAGGCAAATTTCTTTGTTTTAAACCATCTAAATTATTTTTTTCTAAATCATTTTTCTAAGGCCATCTAAATTAAGATGGCTGTTTAATTAAGACTTGCTTGCGAATGAACCAGAAAGGTGGATAAAATGAGGCACCTCCTGGTTACATATTGTTGTACAATTTGTAAGATAGAAGTGAAGCTTCTTTTCAGCTCTCAGTTCAATGATCTGCTCTGCCTTAAGCATTAGTAGGGAGAATATCCAGGAGCTAGACTGAGAACAAATATGTCTGTGTGCTAGTAGGGAGATCTAAATTAACAGTCATCAATTAATTTGACACATTTGCAGACTTCTTAGTCCAAGCACCAAAGTGTCTTTGAAAAGGTATCTTTAAAAGCTTTTAAAGAGACTTCTGTGGGCCTTCAAGTAGCCTGTTAGGTGTTCTTGCAGTGGAGTGATTCTTCTGTTCAGGAACACAGCTCTGCAGTATTAGAGTTAAGGTAGAGCTACTAAACTCCTTGCCTCAGAAGTAAACCCATTTTGTCTTTGTTTACTTTGTAGTCTAAAGCTGAAAATGTTTCTTCAAATGGTTCTCAATGGCTCCCTCTGCATCTTTTGAGCACAAGAACAAGCATGAAAATCAGCTTCACCTTTTTCATATTTAGAGTCCAGAGAATTTTGAGGCAAAAAAAATATTAAAATATATAATCTTGCATTGCTACTCAAAGGAACTACTCTCTTCAGGAGAAAACACTGACTGCTCTTGTGCCAAAGACCTTCCCTTCCCAAGTCCAGATCTTTTCCTTCTTTAGAGCAAAATCTCCATGATTCTTACCTGTAATATAATATTGCTTCTCCATGTAAGAAAGTGCTTTGCTAAACGAGGGTTCTCTGTGCATCTCAGCATTGAGATCCAATAAAAGGATCAGCCCCTTTATTATGAGTTTAGACCAAAAATAGGCATGAGGAAGTATTTTTGTAAATATGCTCTAATTCATCCAAAGGCATTATTCTCTGAGACCTAGAGAACAAGATCTTACAGGATTGACCTGATTTCACTACTAGCTTGATATCATCCTTTTTTTTTTTTAACATTTTTTTCTGCCTTATTGTATCCATAGATCCTTTTTGGTGGTATCTCTCACCTCTGACATTTAAAACAGGCAAAGTATATGAACTCAAACTGCAGTGAGTGTCATAGCAAGAGCAGACCTTGAGCCAAGACACTGCATTCTATTTAAATGACCAGGAAGAACCGCTTCAGGAGAGACACCAAGGAAGGGTGACCAAAAAGTGCACCCACAGTGGAATAGACACCTCCTCTACTTCAGGAAAATGTAAAATAGAATGGCTCATTTCAATAGACACTTCTCATTTCGAAAGGCTGCCCCAACAGACAAATAATCTTGGAGGTTATCACTCAGGGATGCAGTGGTGCAGGCACCAGGGCAGCAGCTGTTCCCAGCTCTTCCCAGCAGGAAGTGAGGTGTGAGGGAGCTTCTTTCATTATGCCCGTCACTGCCTGTGCCGAGGGGCCAGACAATGCTGTGCTGAAGCCTGAAGCAGCACTGGAGTCTGTTTATTCCATGGATCTGAAAATGTTTGACCATTGGCACTGTTCTGCACAAGTTGACAGGGGAGGAGAACTAAAAGCATTTTGGTCATTAATTGGCCCTACAGATTTAAAACTCAAATGTATCCAAAATAAATGCAGCAAGCTGACCTCAACTGCTAACCTCAGTGTAAAGACAATATCCTTCTTTTTCATGCACATCAGTGCCCTGCAGATTGTTTTCGAAAGAAGAAAACAGAAAAAAGTGAATGGTGAAAGTGAAGGTGCCGTGTCAGTGGTTACAAGGCTGGCTAACACTCCTTAGCCTGCAGCTTTTGCCATTGCAGTCATGCTTGATTTTCCACAAGCATCTGTCTAGCTGCAGCCTGCTGAGTTCTGCCTCTTACCATATGCTTCTCCCCTTTAAGCACAGCATTTCCCATAGGAACTGTTTCTAGTGCCTGTTTCTAATTACTCTGTTTCTTCCCTACTGGCAGGCAATGGTTGCTGTAGGCAAGAGGTGCCACCTTTGCTCAAGGAGCAGGGCTGGCCATGCTGGCTGTGGCCGGGCATCGCCTCTGCTGCTCCACAGCCCAGCCAGCATCCTGCTCACTCAGTCACTTCAGCAGCTGTGCATGATTAATGGATTATTTACCTTTTGCCGTCTGATTATTATTTTTCTGCCTCTAACCTTTTCACTTTTACAAATATATTTTGACTTTGAAATTCTGGGGATTTCACTTATAACCTTTATGTTTATTGGTGAAGTAGCTATTATTAGACTGTTTTTCCCCTTCTTTCTAATTCTGGAGTTTAATTATACTTTTCCTTCTGCCTTTTGGTACAGGTGCAGTGATTACCTGGCATTAAGTCTGTTTCATGATCATTAAGTAGGCTTGTTATTGTCCTTTTTGTATATATTTTAAAGTTGTAAATAAGTCAGCTTTCTAACGAATCTGCCTGGTAAAACTTTGCTGCATTACTGAGGGCCACTATGGTTTTATGAAAAAAAAAAAGGCCTTTAGTCAGGTACAGTCTCTGTCCCTTTCCAGCCACCAGCACAGAGAGGTCAAAGTGATGAGAGAACTGCTGCACTTGAGAGTGTGGCAAAAGACTTCCAGGTGGGACGAGTCAAGGGGAAGAGGGTAGGTAAGGAGGGGAGCAGCAGGACAGAGATTTTGGTTGACTCTGAGGAGCATCATTCCCAACACCCCAGGAGCATGTGTGGGTGTCTCCAGCCAGGTAGTCCTAAAATCTGGGTGGGTACTGGGGGATACTTGCATAATCTTATTTTTCCTCTGCCTTTCCTTTTCTTTCACCTTGAATTTGACTCATTTTGCCATTCTGCTATCCTTCTCCAGCCTTATCTCTGGATTTTTTAGTCTGTTTTCATAATTCATCTGCTAAGGCACATTGTGCTGATTCCTTCCCTAGTTTTCCTTTGGAGTGTTTCTCCCTCTCCCTGCCTTTCTGATTGCTTGTGTGCGCTGACCCGGCACAGACATTCCTGGGTCTCTTGCTCTGTTGCAGCTGTTCTCCTGCATCTCTGTAAAAAACAATCTGAATTGTGCTGAACCTTAAATAATAAACATAACTACTTAAAACTGGCATTATTCAGGTACAAGTTTGTTTTTAAACACAGCCTTGTGAGCTCAGGGCTCTTGGATGAGATCCCTGACATTTTCTGTGTGTGTGGGTTTTTTTCAGTGTTTCTAAACTACAATTGATGGGATAATGTAATGTGGCCTTTTTTACAACACTATTTAAGAGGTGAAACACTAGATAGCATATTGATGCAGTGTGCATAATTTCAGAAAGGGTGAATTAATCAGCTTTATGTGTTGAGTGCGCAGGAATGGAGTTTGCATGATTACAGACAATCCACTTTAAAATAGGGTAGCGAGAGATAGCAAAAGGAATAGAAATGTCCTGAAGGTGTCTAGGGCAAGGAGCAGGGAGGAGGAAGAGAAGCATAACTCTGTAGTGTTAGTGCTCTTTTCCAGCTAAGGCTGGAAATTTATTCTCTATGATTACATGAGAGGAAAAATGTACTCATCTTTTGGGGCTCATACTCAGGTTTTAATATTTTCTTGTAAGAAACCACATCGAGTGACAAGCATGGACCAGAATAAATATCACCCCTGTGTGGTATGCACCTCTTTATGTTGTGAAAGACAGAGCTGCCAGTCTTTTTTAGATTGTGTGGATTTGTTCAATGACCTTCACTGGTACCATCAGAACAAGTAGAAACATGTTGCTCCTGAGGCCAGGCTGGGTAATTCGATTGAGGAAACAACTCTAGTCAAGAATAATTGTCTTGGGCATCACCAAGTAGGCTGGATGCTGCAAATCAATCTTTATTTTTCTTATAATACTGTTATTGTTCTGCTGTAGGGTGCGTGAGACTAAATTTGGTACTAGTCTCCGGTGCATCTCTTTGTTAGTGCGCTTTTAGAAGAGCAGCGAAGGTATTGAACAGGTCTTCCCTTGGGTGCCCAGCCTCCCACCTACTGCTGGATGTGGCTGAAAGAAAGCTTTCATGGGAAAAGGTCAAATGAAGGACAGCCTTGTAACCAGCTTTGCTGCACAGCTGAGTATGTGATACGTTTGCCTCCAACTTATGTGCTCACCACAGTGCTGGAGCCAGTTCTCGCTCTCTGCAGCACCAGGCAGCACCTGCAGTGGGCAAAGTTGTACTGGCAAGTACAGGTTATACTGGAGAGGACTCACACTTGTACCAGTGCCTTGTGCTTTCTTCACATTGTCGTTATATTACCTACTGGAAAGTACAGTCAGCATGAGCACAGTTTTAGCACCGCCACTATCACTTCGCAGGTAGAGCATGACAGTATTTGAGAAGGAATATAAGATCCTTTTCTACCTTGGGTACAGGTTTCTTCCTCTCAAATGTTACAAAGGATGGGGAAAAAAAGCTCTTTGTATGTTAGAGCATTCCCAGCACTCCAACAGCAGGGGGACAATTCTGTAAAGCAATGGCAGGTGATGAGGCATAAAATAAGCATATCAAAGCTGCTAGGTTTTTTTATGATTTCCACCACTGGGACTACTTCAACAAGACATTTTATCAGTTTTCTGCAATGGGTCTGACCCCATGCTGCAGGTAGCATGCCAGATCTCAAGCATCTAGATAAGACATGATGAATAAATATCTTTTCCTCCACCTCCCTCAGTTTACCTCCACCAGAGACAGAGGTCAGTCTGAATAGGCCCAAAAATGAAGAGAACTTGAAGAGAACTGCCCAAACAGGCTGGGTAGCTTTAGTGTTCTGATGTTATCTTGATGGCATAAAAGCAATAAAGTTCAGATGTAGCTGCCTGTTGCTCTGTTAGCAAATGCTACTGACTATTCTGTTAGGCTGCTGCCAGGGTCTCAGGCTAGATCTAGAGGGACTTGGACATAAGAACTGAGGAACAACCAAGGTCCCTGCACATTTGCCAAATATCCATCATGCCCTGGCAGGAAGGGTTCATTGGTTTGGTGTTTTGGAGATGAGAAAGAATGAAAATGAAGTTGAAGGCATCTCACAAATATTATTCTTGTAAATAATTGTTTAGACATTAAGCACTGTCAGTCCTCATCCCATTCCTCTCAGGCCCAAATCTTGCTGCTAGAGGGTAAAATGAAGCAAACTGTACAATGTTTGCTATGAGTCTGGAGGGGAAAAGTGGTCAAACCCAGAGGGTTTGAGTTAGCCCCTCAGGCGGGACACAGCCTGCACTGCCCTGAAAGCCACATGGCTCTTCAGCTGGGAAGACACAAAAGAACAAGGTGCAGCCAAGTAAGGGAAGATGGCCAGGGACCAACAGAAGCCTGTAGGCAGAGCAGAGATTGGCTGTCCCTGTTTTGGAGCAGCGTGGCTCATTCCCAAGGGAGTGTGAAGGGGCTGAGTGGAGGGGGCTTTACAATTTAAAAAGTCACTGAAGTTTCTTCTGACACAAAGTCAAAACTTGACCTGACAAGACACAAGGTGGGGAATTTGCTTGCAAACCTTTAAAACTTTCTCCCCACACAACCCAGGAGCTTTTTCCATTTTAAAATTGTTCTAGCTCACAATTTCCTGAGGCCTGGCTTTTGCATTCAGAGCCCTCTCGCTGCATTTAGGAGCATTTGTTTTGAAAAAAGTCCCTGGCAGGTCTTCTTTTTAGCTGGCTTTGAATCCTGCCATGACATGGCTTCAATCAAGAAAATCTCTCCATTTTACCTTCCACAGGGAGGCAAGTTATCAGTACAAGTGATTATTTGTATGAAACACTGCACACTCTTGTGATTTGATATGAGGCAGATGGGAAAAGCAAAAGTGTAGGGTATTGAGGCATCGATAATTAACAGCAGCTTAACAAGAGACTCCTCCCTCCTCTGGGATTGAGATTTATTTGGTTTGTAGTTTTTAGTTTTGACCATCTGTGCTGGATTTGGCTTGGATAGTGTTAATTTTCTTCCCAGTGGCTAGTATAGGGTTGTGTTTTGGATTTGTGCTGAACACAGGGTTGAAAATATAGATATGTTTTTGTTATTGCTGAGCAGGGCTTACACAGAGCCTTTTCTGCTTTTCATACTGCCACGCTGGTGAGGAGACTGGAGGTGCATGGGAAACTGGGAGGAGACACAGCTGGCACAGCTAACCCCAACTGACCAAATGGATATTCCAGACCAATGACACCAGTATATAAAGCGAGGTTAAGAAGGAGGAAGGGGGAGGAGCATTTGAAGTGATGGCATTTGTCTTCCCAAGTCACTGTTAGGCGTGATGGGACCCTGCTGTCCTGGAGAAGTCTGAACACTTGCCTGGCCACGGGAAACAGTGAATTAACTCCTTGTTTTGCTTTACTTCTGTGTGCAGCTTTTGCTTTCCATATTAAACTGCCTTTATCTGAACCCATGAGTTTTCTGGCTTTTACCCCTCTGATTCTCTCTCCGATCCCACTGGTGAAGAAGTGAACGAGTGGCCGAGAGGGGCTTGGTCGTTTGCTGGGGTTAAACTACGATACCATCACAGGCATGGGGCCATTCAGCATTACAGAATGAGCAACTGCTGTCAGAAGTACTCCTGGCATGCTGATGCTGACTGGAGTATCTAGAGGGGATGTACTGAGTGGCTGCTGTCCAGAACAAGACCTTTTGGGAAGGTTTTGAAGCAAGGACACTAAAGCTTCTGCTTGACAAACCGGTGTGTCACAAAAGGCCACAGAGATGCTTTGAAATAAGATACGACAAGTTAAAACCTAAAGATGGATCAAACAAGTACAGAAATAAAAACCTCCCTTCACTTTGCAAATGTAAATCCCCGGTGAATAACATCTTTTCAAAAAGCAGATACAAATCCATGCTGTGCTCCTCCCTCACCATCTTCAACTGCTTGTGATTCAAGTAGAAAAACCCGTACTTCTGTCAAATTCTGGGAGCTTTCTGGCATGACACTGCAGAGTAACCTTGTATGTTACAGGGACTAAAGGGATTGAAACATCTTTTCATGCTGCCTGTGACTTTCAGATATAAAGAACTTGCATTTTATTTGAATATACTTCCAGGTCAGAGAAACACGAAGTGCATAATCTTGAAGCTGTCACCAGTTACTTGCTATTTTTTATAAATTCCTTGTTTATGCAGTCTTTACATAATATTCAGAAAAAGAAAACAAAAACCCCCACAAAGCAAATTATTTATTCAAGACAGATGTACCTTTCAGCCCTTTACCTCTCTCTACCAGAGAGTATTGTGGATGCTTAAGCAATACATTGATCTGGCAAAGGGAAGAACAGAAGACATTTGGACCCTTCCCAATCTGGTTTCAAGCTTGTCAGCACTGGTCTAAACCAAGAAAACTAACTTAACAGAAGTTGATCCTGCTTCAAGTTGGGCTTGGACAACACCGTCTCCAGAAAAACCAGCCAGCCTAAATTTTTCTAGGATTTTTAACATGCATTGGGATGGTCAGGCCTCACTCAAAGCAATTAATGTTGACAAGGGGGTTATGGGACAATATCTTTAGGGGGTTATTGGCAATTACAGGCATTATAGGCATTGGTGATGCTGTTCATGGCTGCTATTGGATTTTTAGGAACTATTATCAGCCTTGTTACCTACTGAAAATGTGACATGCGTTCAGCCATCAGCTTTCTGTTGGCAGCCCTAGCCTCTGACCTCACACTGTCCTGCAGCTACAGCTGGTGCAGTGAACTGGACCTTTGGGACTCATTTCTACCTAAACTCAGCTATACTCTATTGATTACTTGTCTTAGAAGGAGTTGCCATCTGGATGATTTAGCATGGACCGTTTTCTAACCATTTTCTAGAGGCAAAACTAGCTGAAATCCCACTGTGCCAGAGTCACAACTTGTTTTGGGAGGTGTTTTTAATGCTTTCTGCATTACCTTTCCTCCACTGACTGGCTGGATGGATAGATGGTTGGGGAAATGCAAACCAGGGCTCTCCAGGGTGTATTTCCTGCTGGCTAATAAAGTCATGCTTATTGAGGCAGTTTTCCATTCCTTTCAGCATTGTGCTGCACTCCAACATTTGCATCCCAAACACCCTCTGTAAGAGCATCCTAAGCACCCATCGATGTTCCCACAACCTTCACTTCAGCCAAAGGAACAAACTTGACCTGACAGGTCTGTAGAAACCTTGCCAAGAGAACACAGACCTGAACTTCAAAACAAGAGCTCTTCCCTGTAGTTCTCACTCTGTTGGATTTTTGTCCCTCTTGATCCTCCTCTACACTGCCCACACAACCTGCGTTTGGCATCCAGCAGATGCCTGAAGCATTGCTAGTGCCTGCCTTGCCTGGCAGAGTGGGGCTGGAAAGCAGTCATGTCCTAAACACTTCTCTGTACTTGTCCTTTCTATTCCTCTCTCACTACCTCCCCTTGGAGACAACACGAGTTTCTGTGGTTTATCACAGACTACCTACCAGCCCTTACCACCCTTCCTTTCCCAGGGTTTCCTCACGAGTAGGTCCTACAGTACCATTGTGATGGCTCTTGCCCCTCCTGCTGGAAATGGAGAACACCTGGTCCTTCGACCCTGAAGCCAGGGCCATTAGCCCTGAGCAGTGAGGAGCAAGATGAGGAACACTGGCTGTCTTCTGCAGAGTATGCCAGCCTCACTTCCATTTTGCAGGGATATAATAATTCCTTTTTCCTGGGAACATGGGCTAGGCTCTGGCAGTAACTTTGCTACTGGCATCCTAAGGGTGAGTTAGGAAGCTCCAGTAATAAAAATTACCACCGTAAAATCTTGGTGGCACTTGCATCTTTGTTTCCCTAATTTTTATTTTTTTAAATTAAGCTCCCTTTCTACCTCTTTCCAGAGGTGCCTCTGCAAAACAGCACTCACTTCCACTGCTCAACTACCAGCTTATGCTCCCAGACCAACACCAGCTCTGTTTCAAGGTCTTCTCCTCAATGGTTTAGTAGTTCAGTTCATATTGCTCCAGGATGTCCATGCACCTGGCACTGACCCGACTCCCTCTGCAACTGCCCGATTACTTCGACTACACAGAGGCAGATCAAGATCTTCCAAAGCTGTAATGGCAGTGGTCGCTTTCATCTGAATCTGTAAAAACCCAGGTTCAGTCAAGGAAGAGGTAAGAGGCAAAACCAAAGTAAAATTCACCGGTTTTTAAGAACACCTGCTTATTTCCATTAACATCCTGCACTTGTGTAATTCAGCCTCTTCACCTGACCCTCTGTGTCAGTCACCCTGATGAATCCTCTATTTACCACTAGAAAACCTTTCCCCTTCACTTGGCCATTCACATTCCAGGGTCTATAGATCTATGAATCAACAACAAACATAATTAAAAGATTTTTTTATTAAAAATCAACATATATATACATTTGTACATTCCACATACTGCTGTATATGTTCACCAAATAACCACTAAGTCCGAAAGCCTTAACAGTACAGATTTCCACCTGAACAAATTTACTGCAGGGGAACTTCAGTTTTGCAATCAATCAGATGCTACAGAATGTCATTACCTTCTTTTCTTCTTTTCCCTTAAAAAGTAGCAGCACATTTAATTACCAGTGTTCACAAGGCATAAGCCCCAAAGTGTTGTACAACAAGAGAAAAATTAATTAGCAAATATAGGCAATAGGAAGAGAGCTCACAATGAAAATTTATTAGTTGCTGCCTATTATGAACAGCAGGATGTTAATAAAACACTTAGAGCCGTGCTGAATAGAGGGAAGAGTTATAAAATAAAAAGTTACTTCTTGATAGAACTGTATAACGCAAAATACTTTTCAATGTCATTCAGGACAGGAGTCCTGCAAAGAACAGATGTTATAAAGACTCAGCAGAGTTGGGATAACACTTGTGTGTTTAAACATGTAATAAAGTTCTCAGAAAACACACACATACTCCATCCCTACCACCAGCTTTCCACAGCTCAGGTTAGTAGGGTTTCATGGGGTTGATGTAAAAAAGAGACATTTTACTGAAGACAAACGTGCTCAAGAGTCCCCCAGACCTCTCAAGATTTATACCCATGTCAATTAAGTGCTAGAAAAGACAACAAAGGCTGGAAAGTTGCTGGAGACTGGGAGCAGGGGGAGCAAAGAGAGAAGTTATCATTGTAACCTGGACTCCTGAGCACACCCGAGTCACCACAGTATGGGCTGCCTGAGGAAGGCAGTTCATAGGTACCTGTGGTGTGCTCTGTGTAACGAATCCCAAATGCTTATTTTCTCCGGACTTTGACAATATTACAAGAATACTGATCTCAGTGTGACAACTTATCCATGTAAATAGAAGAAATGGAGATGTAATTGAATTCTTTCTCATGAATGTACAGCGTGAATCTTATTTTGAGCAGAGTGCCAGATTCTGAGCAATTTTTTCTCATCAGGATTTTTCCTCTTTTTGGCTTACAGAAGGAAAAACTGCATATGATGACATATCCGTATCATAGGTAATTTTTATGTGAGGAAGCATGGAGATATGAAAGGGAAGAAGAAGGTTTAACAAATGCTTTTTGTATGTACCATCAACTGTAACGGTGGATGGCTAAAAAATTCAGAGCTGCAATATTTCAGTAAGTAGAAGCTACATGTTAGGCAAACATGTCTTAGTATTTGCAGAGGCATCCGTATGAGAGACTAATCTTAGTTACTATGTCCTGAATCACAGACACACTATCACATTAAAAAAAATAAATCTATCTGCACTTCTGTTTTGGTTTTCACACATAAAAGTTGGAGGAGACTCACTGGAAAAGGGACAGAGATGAATTACAAACAATTTAACAACAGCTAAATTAAGAAGAAATATTCTGACAGAATCTCCTCTCTCCAAGGGCAGGTCTAAGACATCACATTTCCTGACTGTAGAGAAAAAGATTGCATCAAGCTTAAAGTCCCAGAAAGCATTTAATATCCAAACTATTCTTCTTTCCTGCCTCTCCTTCACGTATCCAGTCAGCTAGATTACCAGTCATTCCCTCCACACTGCTGCAGCCATACCAGAACTTAACACAGTAGCAATGCTGTCCCAGGACTTCACGTACATAAACCAAGAACGAACAAACTGACAGTGCCAAAATAAAAAGAGAAATGAAGTCGTTCCCCAGTGTGAAGTTCTCACCCAAGGGGTGTTGCAGTTGTCCTACCTAAGGAAATTTGAATGCAGACCTTTCACAAATTTCCTGGTGACAAAGTACGGAATACCACATACCACTCTGACAGAGGCCAACATCTCCACTCATCCAGTAGTATCCCCACTGCACACACGGTGGAACAGCATCGTCCTCCTGCCACCTCCCTGCTGAGCTCTTGCTCTGCCTCAGCCTCACATTGTTTTTTTTTTCTTTTCCCTTTTATTACCTAGGGATTACTTCTCAAGTCCACATTTCGGGGGAGGGGGAAGACCTAAAAGAATTAGATGCCCCCAATTTAAATATTAATCGCACTTTCAAACACCTATGATTGCAAATATGCTACCTTGCATTACTCTGATTTCTGTATTTGTTCTGTATGTCAGAACAATTATTATTTCTGCTGCATTTTAGCCAAAACACATATCTGCAAAAAAATATTAATAAAGGATTGTTTAATCTTTTACAGACATACCTTTTCATGCAATAAAAATTAAGAACTTTCCTGTGGCCTGGAATGATATGATCATTATTCCATTGCAACAGTAGTTGACAAGACTAAGTTCATCACAGCCTGGTGACTAGAATTAGTCTAAATCATGGAGAAGGGTCTTTGTTTTAATACTCCTTATTAAATAGAACAAAGAGCACACTGAGGACGCTGGTAGCATATGAAAGTATTTCTTATGAAATGCAGGCTACTGCACGTAAGTTTTACAATCTTAGTAAAAACCACTTCTTCTCTATCAGTAAGTATTTTGAGGACCAAGGACTAAAAATTTGTCTATGTCATCATTGCCAGTTGTATACACAATGTTCAAAACCCACGAATACAAGATAGTCTGCTCATACCAGTGCCACAGCAGAATCACTCAAGCCCGAATTGAGTCAGAAATGCCCATACCTGACTTCTTTGTAAGTGCCTCTCACTAAATATGGCTTACATATCTTAGTAGAAAGCACTACAAAATTCCTTACTTGGGTTTTTAAAAATAAATAAAATTCAACACAACAGTTATACTTTTCTAATTTCAAAATAAGGAAAGATTCAAAGGTCTTTTGCTTTAAAGCAAAGTACTCCCCATCCCAAGTGCTGTGTACAGCTCTGGGGCCTCAACACAAGAAAGATGTTGACCTGTTGGAATGAGGCCAGAGCAGGGCCACTGAGATGATCAGAGGGCTGGGGCACCTCTCCTGTGAAGACAGGCTGAATGCTGGAGTTGTTCAGCCTGGAGAAGAGAAGGCTCTGGGAAGACCTGAAGGGAGACCTCCCAGTACCTGAAGGGAGCCCACAAGGGAGCCAGAGAGGGACTTTGTACCCATGTAGTGATAGGACAAAGGGGAACAGCCTTAAGCTGAGGGTAGGTTTAGATCAGGTATTAGGAAAAAATTCTTCAGAGGGTGGTGACACACTGGGCCAGGTTGCTCAGAGAGGCTGTGGACACCCCACCCCTGGATGTGTTCAAGACCAGGCTGGATGAGGCTTTGAACAACCTGGCCAAGTGGAAGGTGTCCCTGCCCTTGGCAGGGGGGTTAGACTGGGTGATCTTTATGGTTCCTTTCACCCCAAACCACTGTATGATTCTGTAAAAGACATGGATATATTTTTCCCCTGGATTAGGTCTGGGTGCCCCTTCTTGGAGGCAGCGCTACACTTAGAAGCCAGTTTCGTAAGCCAACCTTTCTATCAAAGGAGACTGTATCTAGACAAGGCTCTCAGGCATGTGGTGTGATCCTTGGGGTGTCCTGCAGGAGTTGGACTCGGTGATTCTGATGGATCCCTTCCAACTCAGCATATTCTATGATTCTATAAAGTACCATGCACATACTCCATTTTGCTGTAAGTCTCCACTGATTTGGAATGCTGAAACACGGAAGCAGCTGCATGCTGGTCAGTAAGCTTGGCATTTATTAGAGCTTTACAGAATGAAAAGAAATGCTTTAACTTTGAAATACTTAACTTTTATTTAAAATTGTCATTTTTCTGACTTCTCTTGGGGAAAGCAGCCTCTTTTAAATTCCTGCTTTAAAATGGTTAAATAGCAATGTGAATACAGATCAGGGCAGTTAAATAAGGAGTTTGTGTTACTTGCAAAAACTTAGTTTACAGAATGTTTAGTAGAATATAAAAAATCCAGTACCCCTGTAGTGCACTTTTGTAGATTTCTTGCCAATTATACCTTCTTTCTGTGGTTTTGATTGCACGAAGTCATCAACAAGGACTAAAACCCATTCTTGTGAAGTTCCAACCTGCCTAAGTTATGTTATAGCAAACACTTCGCACATAATCTGTACACTTACGTATCAACTACATCTTAATCCTCCAAAGAAACTCTAGAATGATAAGATCAATTTATTCAACTGTATGTACAGTATATTTGCATATTAATAAATAAATCAATATTAAAGTTAAGGTCTCTTCCCCCATATAAAAGTGACTACAGTCTGACCAGACAATCTTTGTTGTTTTTTTTTTCTTCTTCTTCCAAGCACACCTGTGTGACTGAGGCTGTCAGCTTCCACTTACAGTTTATTACAGTAACTACAGGAGCTGAAACCCAACAGACCAGTGCTTAAATTTAAATTCCATATAGGTGGATGGGAGGGAGGTACTAAAAAGTGCATCAAGACCCAACATTTTGTAGAGCAAAAAAAATGAACTTCATAATGTGATCCTGGGGAAGAGAATCCAGCCCAAAAGAAGACATGCTGCATCAAACATTATAATTGACACACGTTTCTGTCTTGATGGTAAGCTGCACCATGCCAATCTTGTCCTGTCATGTTTCTAGAATTCCAACTCAATAGATGCCATCTCCACCTCTACCAACTTATGAACATCACATTCAGTGCAAAGTGACAGTTCTTAAAATAACTGTTTGCCTTGACTCAATAACATTCCTCCTGACTGTGAAGAAAAGGCTCATTTTCTTTAAGTGTTTATTCCTATATACAGAAGAGCCCATATTTGCACCTCTCCGTGTCTGGTAGTGAATTTTTTTTCTATCTACATTCATTAGAAATCAGAAAGATAAGTGGCAATATTTCATATTTACTGGAAGTTTTCCTTTTAACCCGAAAAACTAGCTGTCCATCTTGATTTATACTTAAAGTAGCTGCACTTCATCCTTTCTCTCCAGCCCACTTTCAATAGGGTGTAAGTCATGGGAACCTGTGGGACTGGAACACAGTTCAAGTCTGATTGCTGGAGCTGGAAGAGTGATGAGTCACATTTGAATTCAGATGTCTGTTGGCAGCACAGTGCGTGTGGACCACACTCCCATTTGGGTATCTTACAAATACAGGCTCACAGAAGGGATTTTGGCACACCTGACAGACTTTTTTGTCTGAAAGAAGAATGGGGGTTCCTCTTTGTTTAACCTAAAGAGAGAGAAAACAATTCCAAATATGAATCTAGCAAGAAAGGAAGGGAAATGATGAAGCATATCATTTCATATGGATAAAACAAAAACAATTTTAAGAATCTGCTAGGAGCTTTAAGCAACACTGCCCTAGCTAGGAAAAGAAGAAAGCTTCACAACTGAATTTACCATTAATGAAATCTACTAACAAGCTTCAACTAATATTGAGTTCTGGAAAAATTTTTTTACAAATTTTGACAGGTCTCCCTCCTAGCAAAAGAAATGATAACTCACACTTGTTAAAGTTTCTGCAATAACTTTGCTAATCTGTAGATTCACTTTCATTCAGCCCAGAAGCTCACCAAGGTTGTTCCTATTTCAAGGCCCACATCTTCCCTTTTGTTTTACAGGGAGAGCATAAAATTAGTTCTGAATCTAGTAGTCATAGCAAAAAACTCTAATAAATGCAGCAAATAAAAGTGCCAAGGACACGAAGACAACTTTTGTCCTAATTCTTCAAACTTCTTCTGATTATTATATATCAAAGGACTCAACTGTAATGCTTCAAAGTGCTTCCATTTAAAAAAACCCAGCAACCTACCTTCTCATGCTTGTAAATTAAGTTTTCAGCTTGTGCTAAGCCAAGTGCAACCTGAGTCATTCTTTTTGTGTGGATGCTTTGTCTCACTGCTCCGGTCAGGAATGGGGAGAGGAGCTGCACTGACCAGCTGTCAGGCACCACCTGCAAAACTAGACCCGCATCAAATTCAGCAGCGTGGTTATTCAAGAGATCCACAGCAGCCATGACTAGTGCACAGTCCGAAGTGCCTGGAGTTAAATACACTGACAGCAGCATATGGAAAAGCCTCCGTCTGTACTGCATGTCTCTGTTCTCAGAGTTCCATATACAGTATTCTTCAGCAGCATGGAAGTCCTTTAACTCGTGGACAAGGATATGCAAAGCCTTCTCATGTTCTTCTAGTTTCCCATATAAAATCGCACTTTCCATATGAAGGTCTGTGCCCTGGATTTTGTCTGTTAAGTGAGAAATAAAGCAATATTTGCTCAGTGGAATAGACAACTGCTCTCTCTCCCAGAGTCAATGCAAACATGCCCCCAGAACTCAACTCCTGCTATTTTTGCAGGGGTGCTGGCAACTACAGAGAGGACAGATCACAGAATCAACCAGGGTGGAAAAACCTCTGAGATCATCCAGTCCAACCCAGGACCCAACACCACCCTGTTAACTAGATGCTTGTAAGCACAGGAGTGCCTAGATGTATGGAAACACATCTCCAAGAAAAGAACACCACAAAATCTGGGACAAAAAAATTACTAAATAACAGGTGATAAGCCACTGTCTTGCATATTTCTGCACACACTGCTACCATGTATAATAAACTGTAAGATGAAGCTGCAATATTAAGCTCTGCTTCTCCCAATACTACAAGTAGTTACAAAATAAAGTCCATAAAACCCACTAAAGATCAAATAGCACTTTCCTTTAAGAAAAGGACACTACAAACACTTAATCCAGTGTGACAGTTTAAAGTTTAAGTGTCAGCAATAGGCAGGTGGAGTGACAACTTCATCTGGCATTTCAAGATAAAGTAGAAAATCCTCTACTTATTGTAAAGGTGATAAAGATTTGGCATAGGCCTATACAAAATGTATGGAAATACAATGTTTTTCTCAACATAATATTCTGGTTATCAAGGAAGAACACACTACCTTGCATTGATGTCACTTCCAAGTAACATTAAGAGTTGAAATACAGGATTTCTTACTTGAAAAAAAAAAATCTATTTTGTAACTCTTGCCCTTAAAAATTTATTTAAAAACTAAAAGATGAAAAAGAGGAAGAGTTTCAATGACTGTGTTATACTTGTACATTATCTGTCATATAACATTTTGCTGTCTGGAAAGGCAAGGGAACATTAAACATTGGTAAATTATTTTAGTTGCTACTCAGCTATTTTTATTTCCACATCCACTGGATTTTTTCCATTGAATTTCAAAAAAATCATTTAACATCGTTCAGTGCAATAACAAGTCACTTCCCTTCATTCAATATTCCATCCTTCCTTTCATCCTTCAGCCATCATCCTCCATACCAGAGAGGCTTTAAACACATGACTTCTTAATTGCAGTGTGTTTTGGAAACCAGTGGATGAAACATTAAAAATTAACCATTATAAGCACTGACCAAGGAAAAGATTTAGCTCAACTGTTGCTTGCCTTACACCAACAGTAAGATGTATGTTGCACTTTTCACTCAAAAAGATGCTCATGCTTTTGTTTAACATGAACCCCAGCTTTTTGGGTGAGAGTTTCAAGGTTACGGACAACAAACAAGTCCTTGATAATCAAATTCCTCCAGGTTTCACTTCCATTCACTGAAAAACAGACTGCTTAAAAATGAACTTGTAAATAAATAAATAAATAAACTTTCATTTGCAAAAGGCTGTCACAAGTTACATGCTCATCATTAAGAAAACCACTATTACAACAATTGTATGAAGATATTTTTTCTAGTCAGTTATGGTATTTGGTCTTTGGTGCAGTGCCAAGCATATGATTGTACCTCATGAGCTATAGGAGAACACGGACAACACTATATGTTGATATGACTTCTAAATTAACTTGTGTCTGTTAGAAATATAGCCTACCAAGCACACACACCTAGAAACCTCAGATCTCTCAGTTTTATATCCTTGCAAGGACTTTTATTTTGTTTCCTGCTGGAAATGACATACAGCATTTCTAACAGATGACAAGCAACTTACCCAAAATAAAGCGAACTCTATAAAGATCAGATTTCTGAAGCAAACTTCGTAATTTAAACAGCAGTTCAGTTGTTTCTGTACAATTATCTGTGGTCTCAGATTTTAGCTGAGTTATTGCCTCCAAGTACAAGACAGCCAGATGAGTATGGTACTTCTCTTTCTACAGATGAAAAGAACAATGTTAGCTCAGTTTGCAAAGATAACTTCCTCTCTCCCCCAGTAATAGTGATGAATATTTATTTAATTATATAAAAATGTATTTTAACTTACTTCATTTGAATTAATCACAAAGTCTTTTGTCCATGCAGATAGACAACTTAATTCAGACCAGCTTCACAACATACACTATACCTCTAAGCATGGGATTCCTCATATTCGGGTATGTTCTTTGACCTTTTCTATTTCTGCAATAAAATCTGACAGACAGAGCTACCAGAGGTAGACAAGCACTCTGTAGGCACAGTACTTTTTCTGTTATCCACTACCTAATATTGATCAAAACAAGTTGATGATTTGACTGTTTGAAATACTCTCAATCATTCGATCTAAATAATTTACAAGAACCTAGTAATTTCTAAAGACTGAACTGATTTATAAGCCAGTCTTTACTAGCAGGTAGATTTCATTGCAAATTATTTTTGTTACAAATAGTCTACAAGGCATTGTGTATAACTCAAAAAGTTTGTTTGAAAATATCCATGATATCAGAGACCAATACCTTCATCACTCATGGTGTAACACACCTTGACATATTTGCAATAGTGATAAAGGGAAACTATTGATTCAACACATGTATTTGAAAAATGTATATTAGTGAACTGGTCATCATTTCTGCCAAGTTCTTTCACTGTTCATTTCCTTGCTTTATTTGCAGGTTAAAGTAATTTCTCCTGTGCTTAAAATGTCTCATATCCAAATACAACAATGTTTGGCTGCTTTTGTACTGTGCTAAAAAACCCAAAGGTAGAATACATTGTCACGTAGGACTTGTGAATGCATCTTTTGGACATTCAACATTTAGAGTGGTTTGGAATTCTACAGTGAGGGGTGCATGGTTTAACTTGATAATTAATTGCTCAAATCTCTCCAGACAGACAGAATCAAACACTCCTACTAGCAAAACATTGAATTAGCAATTTTAATATACTGCTGCCATAGTGCACTAGGATTAGCAGTTGCTCAATCATTTTTTTATGATCTTACCAGGAGGTTTGAGCCTCAATGAAACAGAAAAGTGTGCAATAATCAGATGCAAAAAAACCCCCCAGAATCTGAGGGGAGGTAACTGTCTTATCAGAAGAGTTGAAAAGTTCAAAATAATGCAGTTATCCACTCCTCATTGTTTACTTTAATCTTAAAACCATTCCTACCCTACTCTGAGTACATCTGAAAGACTTCATATTATGCCTATTTCTTCTAGCCTTTGCCTTTTTTCAAGCTTGCTGATCATAACTTGCATTCTGAATCCTATGACTACCTTTTACCATTCTCACAGGACTCACCTCTATCTTTCTTTCCAGTACAAGATGCTCTAGATATTTGACACGTGCTTTAGGATATTTGTTAAGGCAAGTGATGATATCATCTGGATTAATGTTTTTCTCCTGTTCTTCCAAAGGCCTTTTAGTGAAAATCTGTACGCCAACCTAGAAAGAGTTAATTGCATTTAGGAACTCAATTGCATTTAGGCAACT
The DNA here is from genome assembly GCF_003945595.2 of Pipra filicauda. Lineage (NCBI taxonomy): Eukaryota > Metazoa > Chordata > Aves > Passeriformes > Pipridae > Pipra > Pipra filicauda. The sequence continues at coordinate 182,201 of NW_024105020.1, read as the reverse complement.
ATTTTATTAAATAAGTATTTAAAATTAAAAGGTAATAGCAGTGTTGGATTAGTTAGTGCATTATTCAGGAAGATAAACAACAAAAAACTGTGCTCAATACCACAGGATTACACTACTCTGTGTTTACTGTGATCTCACTCACTCCTATCTCCACTGCCTCAATCTGTAATCTATATATCATCCAGCCTAAAAACCTTGGCTTGGGCACAACTTCCACCAGCCACAAAGAGTATTGAACAGATTTGCAGAACTGCAGAACAAGAGATTTCAGCCTTTGTAGCAAGAAAGTTTAATTTAAAACCAGAATGTTTTAATCCTTTTCACATGTGATGACGTAGAGCAAGAGATTTCTGTAATGACCAAAACAAAAGTTTAGCAATCTGCCATGGTACAAAATAACTAAGCTTTAAATTAATACAGATCAGGAAGTGACAAGTTCCATCAGCACAGACTCTTTAATACAGGATCAAAACATCTCACTTAACACCACACCAAAATGATGTTGCAATTTATTTTTTTTTAAATTTTGGTGGATTAAGTTAATTCTGCTATCAATGAAGTTTTGTCTTAAAAGAAGGCTATTTATTCCATGTCCTGGTGTACACAGATACCACCCATTCGTGGAATATATTTTAAAAAGAAGCAGCAGCAAGAATTAATCTGTAAATTGATTTACTTATTTTAAGATTTGAAAATTATCTTACTCAATATGAAGAAAACAGAAGACATGCTGTATTTTTCATTGTACACAATGCCCTAAACTTTGTTTTCAGAATTAAAAGAGGCAGTTATCACTAGCACTTGTCAAGAGAGGGACTTAGAAGAACTTAGAACATGGAAGTTTTCTTCTGCTGATCACTATTTAACTGGCATTAAATATTCTGCATAAAGGCCAATTAACTAGCAGGAAGGACCAACACAAAGGAAAACCCAAACACCACTGCAGAGAAACACTGGTGTTCTGTGAAAAGTATATCAATCACAAACCTCTTCATTCTTTTGTAAAATCCATGCAGAGTACTTCCACACAAGGTCTTGGTCTGAGCAGAATGTCAGGAAGTCTACTATATATTCATAGAGATCTGAACGTGTAGAATCTTCAATGTCTCCATCAACTATTTTCACCCATAACTGCAACAAAAACATACACATATTAAAGTGCTTAAAACATGTAACTCTTCCACCTCAAAATTTATGCAAGTTACTACAAGATTTGTGGAATTAGAAAGAGTTGCCAGGAACACCAATTGCAAGGAACTTCAGTGGTCACTAAACTTTGGCCATCGCAGTTTTCTCTTGCACCTGCCACATTCACCCAATTCAGACCCCATGTCGTGTGTGTTCTCATTCTGAGAGTGACTGAAGGAGGTACACTAATCACAAAGAAAGCTTCTATCAGAAGTCCTTCTCTCCAATGCACGGTATACTTTTCATGTGTTCTGCATGTTTGCAAGACTAAAAGCAAATTATACAAGCACCTTAGAAGAAAACCTGACTTTTTGCTCTTCTTTCATTGTGACTGAAGAACTTCAAGTACCATATGATATTGTTTCTATATACATTATAATCGGAATTAAACAGGTGCCATATCTAGCAGAACAGCTTAGCAATAAACCTTGTTTCTTGAAACATCAAGAAAAATATTTTGCACGTGACAAAGGTACATATTGCCTTTGTTGTCCTTACTGGTTTTCTGCTCAGGCAATTAGTATTTACACAACTGACCTGAATGCATCTGATAGGGTTACTATGATTAATGTGCTCAAAAGCCACACAATAAGGCAAACTATTTAAGGTACTGGATGTGGTCTGAAACATACATGCTATGTATTCATCAAGAATTTACTAATTTCTCTAGATGAAGTTATGCAGACAGGAACAACAAAATTACTGTGTGACATCAGACGGAGGGTCCCCAGAGGTATTAATAACCCAGCTGAAACTTAAGATCCTGCAGAATGCATTCACTTTCCATCATCAGATAAGGAAACAGACTCTCAGTTGCTGTCCATGTCTGCCATAAAGATTATAATACTGTTTTGCTGTGTGTACACAGATCAATCAGCCCAGGCTATACTCCTGAAGTCCCATAAATATCTTTTAAAGTGATCATTTGATTATTTTAGCACTTCTGTCTAACTTTTAGGAATACAAACGTTTGTTCTGGTGTGCAGTTTTGCTTTAAAAATAGCATACATGCATCTAAATAGCTGTCAACTTGAGTAAGCTCTTCAGACTTTTAACATCTAGCATATTAATTTATTCAAGACAGTCTTAGCATAAGTTTCAAGTTTCTCATATATATACATACACATTACAAGTTTTCAAACAGATAAATCAATACCTCAGACTTATCTCAGAGCTAAATCGCTATTTTGGAATGGTTTACAGATGACAGTAAAAGTTTTATTCTAACCTGAAGCGCTGCAGCATCCTGACCATTGTAATGATACAGGAGACCAAGAGCAAAATACCTGTAAAGAATGAGAAAATAATATTAAAATTGCTAGAACTTTTCCATTGATTTAATTATGGATGGATTAGCACAGAGTATAACAAATAATTGCTTACAATGACATGTTCATGGCCATGTCTACACTTGAACACTAGTCTCTGTAGGTTGTTTTTCTGAATCGAAGGAGAGAAGTTCTGCCTTAGAAACGTGTCTCCATCGCTCCTGTCTCCCAGTTTCCAGTTACTAGATCCAACTTAGGTAAAGTATGTGCCAAATTACAGATGTTTCCCATGCCATTCTTTCAATTTTATGGAAAGACTTAACACATTAACTCCAAATAGATATTCCTCCAATGGTTAATCAGCTTTCATTAAATCAAATTTCACTATGTTTTTACTTAAACTCTTGTTTTACTATCAGAAAAGTTTTTTTTCTTTACTGCAGCACGAAGTCAAGTCAGGCAAAGAAGAGCTCTGTACAGTGCCATTACAGAGTGGCTTTTGTGTACTGTAAGAAAAATACAACTAAGTTCTGCGATGGCTGTTCTCATGGGACAATGTTCTAATATTCATTCACATCTACAAAAGTAGAGGCCATGCAAACCACATTTGCCAAGAGGTTTTAACAAAACACCTGAAATAAATGAAATCACTCTAAATATAACCACAATTAAAGACTCTGCCTTACCACTGTACTACAGTGGTACTGCACCACACAATTTAAAGCTTAAAGAAATTAAAACCAAAACAGACATACTACCTAGGACTGGAGTCTGTATTTTACACATTTACTACATAATGTTTCATGCTTAATGACTGTCAATTCTCTGCCTGCTGACAGAGAATTGAAGTCATTTGCACTGAAATCTTAAGGAACCTCCTTTTGGTGAATCAGTGGGAACACAAAGTATGCAATTCAAAAGTAAGAGCTCCTTCCCTGAATAAGCAACAATTTTAAAGACAGATAAATGGTTAATAGTTCCTATCTAATGCAGTGCATGCTTTAAGGCATCTCTTCATTTTGTGTACAACTACTGCAGCCATTCAACTCTCCCATTATCACATGGGCAAACAATTCACTTTTTTCTCCCAAACTGGTATCAATTCTTTATTTTTTTATTGGTTACAGAAAATTTTAAATGGAGAACTCGCTATTTACCATGCATTTCCTTTACCTCAGACTGTCAATCAATAGCTTTTCATCAATATTTTTAAATGCTAACAACGTTAATTCAGACTGAGTTGTCTTTTGGATCTATAAGCACAGAAACTGCAAGTACTTGAACACACTGTTCTAGAAGCCAGTAGCATCTAAGAATTTTCCCTCTGGTCTCGAAGGCGCAATAGTCAAAAAAGCCACTCACTTCTTGTGTTTTTCCAGCCAGGCAGCACTATCTGTCAAAAGACAAAAGTTCTCTGAAACTAGCAGGTCCAGCAGGCTTTCATGATTTGCCTCTGCATACAGCTTGAGTAAAGCAGTGTCGATATCCTCCTTGTAGCCATTCGCAACCTCGGTGCTGCGGACTTCATTCAAGTAACTCATGAGGAATCGTTTGCACTTTGTCATCTTCTCCTGGTCCCCTTGGGTCAGCTGGTTTAGGTCAGCATACTCGTGCAGAGGGGGATGAGACCGGATAAATGAAGAGGAAGTAGGCAACAGGAAGGGGTAGAGAGAGATCAGCTCCCGGACATCAAGCTGGCCGCTTCTGCAATTACAGTGTCAAACTAGATGAAGCAAAAAGAAAGAAAAAGTATACATAGGCACAAAAAAAAGATGTGTGCTCACATATGCTTAGAGTCAGGACACTAACAAGTTGTCAGTTTCTGAAAGCTATTGTCTTCTATGCTGGAGAAAATATATGCAGAACAAATCTGGAACTTTTTTTTGCTATTTCTTTATTTGTTTTACTTATCATTCTTTTTCCTTCTCTAGACATAGGAAGCTCCAAGAATTTGGAGACTGGCTAGCCTTTTGCTTTTGACATCCTACAGCTGAAGGGCGCATATACTTTTATCCAGCAGCAAGTTGTAATATAAATATGCCATGCAAAACATTTTTCTTTAGGCCTAGATTGAAATTCCTCAAGCTTTTGAATACTGCATGTTGTGATAGAAGAATGAAATGAATGGGGTTTTTTTTGGGTTGTGGTTGTGCAATGGACTGAATGTTATTTATGTCTTAAACATTGTTGAAATCATATAAAGACTTTTGTCAAACTGCAAGAAAGCAGCAGCCTGTCTGCAGCCACTGAAGCACTTTTCCCCCACTCCCCAATGCCTCCTGACTGGAATTTGGACTGTGACTGGGAACTTGAGATAGGACTATTGTCTAATCATCTCAGGTCTGAGGAGAGGTAAACAAGGCTCAGGAAAGAATGTCTCTGTGTTAAGAATTCAACCTAGCTGAGATCAGTGGGTGGCAGGGGAGAGGGGTTTTTGGTGTGTGATGGTGAAATCTCTCCTCACTAAACCAAAGCAGTAACCCCCCCACCTCCAGGAAGACCAGGTACACAAGGGACATTCACATGAGAGGCAGCTGAGAAGGGGTCATAAACCACCAAAGACCCCCAAAGTGCCCCCCAGGGTCCAGAGTCCATTACAAGAGACTGCAAAGCTTCCCCCCCCGCCCCCTCCCATCCCGTCAACGGGAGGTGCCTGGCATCTCCTGAATGTATACTAATCCATTGGACTCTGTTTTTGGGAGACACTCACCACCAAGAAGACCAGAAGAACTGGACCGACAGGACATTGCCAGGTTACACACAGTGGTGATAAATTTTCTATTTTAATCTCTCTCTGTCACTCTCTTTCTTCTCCCCCCTTCAATTCCTTTTTCCTATTTCTTTCTCTCTCTCTTTCTGTGTCACATTTACCATTAAATAAAACCTATACTACTGACTCTGGCATCTAGTCTTCTTTGCACCTTAATTCAAGCAGAGGCATTTTTAATAATTTTAATAACCAGACCACAACAGGTTGTTGGGGTTTTTCTGGTTTGGTGGGGTTTTTTTTTTTTTTTTTTTTTTTTTTTTTTTTTTTTTTATGGCAAACAACTCCCTAATTTTCACAGCCAGAATGACCTCTCTTCCCAGGTCTTGCTTCGGGAGAACAGCAAGACATCAGGATTTATATTTTAGTTCACTGTCAAAAGCTTTTATTCAGAATTCATCTTTAAAAATGAACATTCTTGAAATAAAGGAGATACTGTTGCTGAAAAAAAATCAAAATGATCTTGACAGTTCTCTGAAAGAAATCCTGTTTTGTTACTACACCTTTGCAAATAAAACTCTTCAAAAATAGTTCTTATCTATATAGTGATCAGCGAACTCAAAAGACTTTCTCTTCACAACCTTGATTGGAATGAATTCCAAAAAGAAACAAATTATAACCCAGAAGTAGCCAAAGCAGCAGATTTCTGCAGGCCGTAAAGTGTGAAAGATCCTCACAAGCAGGTTCATCCCTTCCATACTGTTGTAAGGTAACTGAAGAGTGGGGCGTGCTCTGCATTGTTCACTTGTTGCCATTGACACAGTTCCGAAACCATCCAGGAAATATGAACTAGTGGGAAGCATCACCATGACTACACCTGTTTAGAACTTCTTTTTAATACTATCCTTTGGTTACAAAAATCTATACCAGAAGAATGACATTCTGGGAGACAGCAGCAACAGCAAATTTAAAAGCAGCAAGTATCCTGCTCCAGAACCTCATGACTGCAAAGCACAGGAACAGCAACATGGACAACAGAGGACCACAATATAGAAAAATCTGAATATGAGAAGCCTTCCCATAAGAAGAGGCTTGACCAGCAGGTCTTTCCGATTCATACACAGAGCTCCTACTGCCTAAAAACCACCTCCTCACTAGAACAGTCCACCTCTTTCCAAGGGTAAAGTGTTCGTGCCTACTTTGCAGATTTCTGCAGCTGAAATGTCTTTTTAGTTCCTCTTTTCAGACTTAATATTTGGCTTAGAAATTCTGAGATCTACATTATGACGGAACTCACAAGGAGACGAAGACTTTTTTTTTTAGAGGCAGAATAACGAAGATGTAGCAAATTCTGTCAGTGGTGTGACCTGATGGCTCAAAGAATATTTGAGTTTTCAGTATGAACTTGTTACAGTAATCTAACTGCAGTTTTGACTAGTCCAGCTCCTCTGAAGGTCCTGAGAACCTTCTATTACATGAGATGTTTTACACTAGAAAACTAACCCTATTTGAAGAAAGATTTTTTATTTTGCTCCAAGGTTCTTCCCTGATTCATTTTAGAACAGAAGTTAACCCATAACTTGAATAAAATCCAAAGGCTACTCAAAATTTGTGCAGAAACAAGGAGTCAATAAATTCGGAGAAATTCATGTATAAACATTCGTTCTCTTGCAAGCTATGCTGTCAAGTATTTGGAGGTGGCCTAAGCTTGAGATGGAGACTATGACCATGCAGATGGATGAAGTTAAAAAATGCTATATTTAAATATGCCCCTTATAATAAGCTTTAAAACATTTTCCAACTTCTACAGTAGCTTCTGAGTCCTTTCATCTTACCATCCAACTTTTCCTAGATGAGAAAGTAGTCAGCTACTTTCTGACTAGTAGTCAGCTACTACCTCTGACTTCACAGACTCTGGCCTCAATGATGATCTGTTTCCAAAGGGAGAAATAGCTTTCGAGGAGAATCAGCTTCCAGCTTGGGATAGCCCAAAGCCTGAGCTGTGAATCACCAGTGGTTCTCTCAGCAGGTCTGACTCAAGCTCATGTTATACAGTTTTGCTCTCCCCACAGCAGTGGCAATCAGAAATCAAGCAGCCTCCTCAGAAGGGGGCTTCCACAAGCTTCTTAAGGAAAAATAGCAAATACCAAACAATGACCAAGAAATGCATGAATGGCTAACATTCATCCCAAGGCTTATGGCTTCTGGGATCTGTGGATGTCTTGTGGCTCTTTCCACTACATCTGGACAAAACCATTTAAGAGCAGGTACAAAGGACGTCACCTCTTTCGAAACACACATCCGAGTCTTCAGCTTCTAACATCTCAGGTTTAGTAAAATATAGGTAGCAACTTATCTCACATTAGAAAACAAACTCAAGACAAGTTGAGTCATCAATGTTAAGAGACAACTTCCCTTCAATCAATTCTGCATTAGCTCTTTTTGGGCTTCATATATACAAATAATTCAATAGGTAGAATCCACAAGTTTTCAGGAAACTTTGGTCTAAATTCAGACCCTCATATTTACAGATATCAGAGATGTCAAAGAAGCCTACAGTATTAACTATTTTGCCCAGATCCCACTGGCTGTAACAGAAGCTTAAATTCTGAAATCATTTAAGATGCAAATCTTACACTGTCCCTACTTCTTATTTCTCAAGGCATAAGTACCAGCAATTTTTTAACCTTTCCAGAGTAGGAGACACTTATTCCTAAAGCCTCTCTATAGATTTTATGAGGTGAGAAATATCATGAAAAGAGTTAACATTTTGATTTGTTAAAAAGAGCAATAAAGTTTAGAAAAGTATCTGGTGTGTCAGAATGTAAGCAACATCCAATCAGTGAAAAAACACTGAAGAGAAATAGTTTCACTGTGACAGCTGCCAATACCTCAGTAAGACATCTAGAATTCAGCAAATGGCCTGCTAATCAGCGCTGATTGGTCTAAATGCATGTGACCCTCTAATGATAGTAACATGAAATAGCATAAATATAAATCACAGCTACATAACACAAACACAATTCTGTTATTGTTTATAACAGAATTTGTCAGACCAAAGAAGCCCTACTGCGACAGCTCACTCAGTTTAAGATTAACAGATCCAGCTGAAGAAAATTCTCCTCCCTTTGTTGGCTACTTCAGTTTCAATAAAACTATCACTTACTTCCTTTTTGTCAACCTTCTTCAGTATTCAGAAGTATCAGCATAACCACAAGGAATTTTGCAAAGTATTCCTCTTAAAAGTTTCAGTATTTAAGAATTAAGAATTTAAGCATAAGATATAACTGTTTCTTGACAGGTTATCCAAGAGGGATAATCGATGCAAGAAAACAAAGACCTTTAGTCCAATATAGTAGTTTCCCCAGCTAACCTGTAACTGATAGATATTTTCTGAGTAGTAAGATAATCTCACTTCATATTTGTCCAGAAGTAGGCTCAAATCCCACCAAGTTCCTGAATGTACTGCTATCACTTTGTTTCACTGCTTAAACCCATCTTTTCTCAGATAGGTATCAAGTTTCCCTTTGGCATTAAGACTGAAGTTCTTTCTTATTAACACAACACCTACCGTGCAACACATCGGAATGGGAGGAAGTATTTGCACAGACTGCCATTATCTTTCCCATTTTTCCTCTGAGCATCAGTAAGTCTAAAATGAGCAAGACTGATTGAGAGTGTATCAGGACACACCCAGATACTACTTTAATTGGGTGTGTTCACCAGGGCTGAAAATCAAGGAACCTAGATTCCATAACAAGCTTTTTTAGAGTCCCCAAAATACTCTGAATAGTTTATGTATGACTGGACAGAAGAAAAGCACAGATAAACTTATCCTTGCTTTCCTCCTCAAGCAGACATCAGCAATTCATGAACTGTTGTTCTGCTTTGGAGTTGCAGCTTTTAGAGGAAGGGAACAGCCTGGAATGCTGACTCAGCTACAAAATTCATGCCTGGACAGCATGTTCTCATGAAGCATGTTTGTTTCTGTAGAGGAGCTCCCACAATCCTATTCACTAAAGCTTATTTGTCAGATGGACTGACAGCTGGATGGAGGCTGCATAACTGATCTTGAACTCCTTCCACAAGGTGGTGGAGCTCCCTGCAGGATACATTTTCCTCTTCTCACTCCTTTTCAAAGATTCCCAACTATGTACAGATTGTACTCCTACTTCAGATACACAACACAGGGTTCAGATACACAGTGCGTGTGGAAGATTATAAGGGTGGAGGAAGACTGCAAGTTGCTCACTAATGACAAAAATTACAGAGTGATACAGAAAGTGCTTGAGGCTGGAAGAAATTGCAAACAAACGCTACTCAGGCCTTTCCTGTCAGTCCCTCATCTTCACTCAGAGTACACTGCCCATTCAAGCCCAGTGTCTCCCATTACACTGGCGAGCAGGAGGTAAAATGGCAAAGTCCCTCATCGGTAGCAGAATTCCCCAAAATCTTTTCTTCAACTCATTTCCATAAACCCAAGGACAACTTTTTTCCTACACTGTACATGTTTACAATATACAGAAAACTATCTAAGCTTAATCCTATTCCATAGACTCTACATAGGTTTAAACTGAATTTCAGCAGATAACAAGGAGAGTTATTTTATGTAGTCAGCACGGATTACACTAATAACAGACAGTGCCCCATCACAGAATGAGGCATGGCTAGCAGAAATGAAATTATCAGGTAGAATAAAGATAGCTAGCGGAATTTTCTTAATGCAAGTGGAATACCAAGGTCAATTTATAAACATGTGACTGCTGAAATGGCTAAACTGGGAAAGTTAATACAGACTTCAAGAACAAATAATCAATCTGCTTTCTGGAAAAGGTCTAGCAGAACAAGTGTTAAAACAAATTCAGTATCAGCATCCTCAAAAAAGTTAGAGCACTTGTATCAATAGTATTTAAATTGTAACTAATATTTAAATTATACCTTTTTGTTAAAAGTTTTTTAAAAAAAAAACCAAAGCAATATTCATGCTGTAAATCACAGCACAGGCTCAATAACAAAGCCTTGACCCCCATGGATATAAAGTAAAAAAATCTCCACATATACAACACTCAAATATCTAAAGCTACTGTATGCTAGCATACAAAAGAAAAAAACCAGTTGCATTAACTCTTCAGCTATAAAGTTGTTTCAATGTTACTTTGTTCTTACCCCCAACAAAAACATTTTCTCACAGTGAACTCACAGCTGCATCAAAAGCCATTCAAGTTTTTAAACCCAAGAACACTAACTCCTTATTTAAAGAAGGTAAATTAATAAATTTCTTGTCACACAATTACCTGAAGAGTTCTTTTGCTTCAAGGAACTGAAGCTGTGCAAACTGTATAAAACCTGCTTGCTGCAGGATTCGTTTGTACATTACCTATGAAAAAGAAGGGGGGAAAGAAAAGGTTTATTATATTTGTATTTACATAGTGCTAATTCCAACTGCAATAGCTACCTGCCACAACACTGAACACATGATCTTCAACCACACTTGTCAAGTCACATGCAAAATAAAGCCTTGATCCTCTACATTTTAAGTTATGTACATACTGAATCTGCTGCCCAGACTCAGTTTCTTACACAAATTGTTGTGTGCTCAGGAGTCCTTATTAAAAGCAAAGTCAACAGGCAGTAAGTTGAATTTTTCCTGTTCACATAATGACTTATCTGACATCACACCAATTTGCCTCAAGTTTCTGCTCGAATTATTTGTAAATGTAAAAGTCAATGGTTATCTTTGAAGTTCTCCATGATTCAGTAAGCACAAGAAAAAAAAAAAAAAAGGTAAGGATGGTCCCACTTGACCACACACAGCCACTTCCTTCCTGTGTCATCTCACTGCTACAGCAACCTTGCTGGCAATTCTGTCTCACCCCCAGCTGATGACCATAATTTTGACTTTTGTTATTTTGATTTTTTTTTTAAAATAAAAATACTTCCAAAGCAGTTCAACTTATCCAATATGAAGTAAATTATGCAATGTAGATCAAAAAACAGTTAAAAACCAACTAAAACATATGAAAAGCTATTTGTTATCAAGTTTTACTGTTAAAGTCACATCTAGACAGAAAATGTTGAAAAGAAGTTCATCAGAAAAAGAACATAAAAACTACTTTAAATGATAGGTAGTTATTAAATCTGAATGGTCAACCAATTACACAAGATTAAATGAAATCCTTATGCCTAGAATACTTTTAACAGCAAAAGAGAACTACTAAAAGCAAGGAACCTAAACTGTGCTCTGCAAAGCATCCCGTTTGTGACAATGTTGGTATTTTGGCAAATACACCCAGCTACCTCCACATGCCTTCAGTTTTTCCCTTCAACTTGCTCATGAATATACAGCTTTCTAACATTTCACATTGTACATGAAGGCAGACTTAAAACAGACTTAAAAAAGACCATTTTCAATGAAAATACCCTGAGAAACTACAACACAATAAGAACACATTCCAGGCAGAAATTACTAAAGAACATCAGACCTCGAGTACAGTGGATTGATTCTGTAACTGATGATTTTTCACCTTGATTAAAGATTATGGATTTACCAAGAGAAAAGCTTGGTTTCAGTCCATTTAGTCATGCTTTAAGTATTTCCTTAAGACGAACCATTAGTAATCTTGGTAATTAGCAAGCCACTGAAACATATTGATTTGTAAGGTTCTGTGGGATTTTTCTGGACTCTCCAGTGTGGAGGAGAGAAGGGGAAAGAGAAATGTTATCTGGCACACTTTTTCAGACAATATGAAAATATAAAATTAATATAACAATATAAAATTAAATGAACAATATTTCAGGACATCTTTATATGAATTAATGTTTTACATTCATGTGTAATAATTCAAAATACACAGTTAACTAAAGTTAGTTTTCTAAACCTAAAAGGGAATTTAACTACGGTTATAAAGTAAAACTTCCTCAGGTGATTAATTCATAAACTAACCAAAATATTGTGGATTTCTGATAGTGTTATTACATCAATACACAGTAATCTGTGAACTGATGAATACCCACCTAGTCACATTCTTAAGGCCACTGCTAAAGGATTTCAATCTGCAAATAATCTGCATCTTGTGGCAGCAGAAAAACTTTAAAATCTGGCTTGACTTTACAGAAAAAGTCTTCTCACCATGCTGACTAGTATCAAAAGTAGATAGGCTGGAGTTTTTATCCTCCCTCAAAGTCTGTTTTCAATTTTTGCAACAGAATGATCACTAAAACTTACATATTTAGTAAATTATGATATTGTAATTAAGCTTGAATTTATCTAAGACACTGAAAATACTGCTTTAATTGCAGAGCTTAGTCTGTACAGCATCTTTTCAACAGAAAGTTGAAAAGAGCACATTAATAGTGTAACTACAGCTTGAAGGAATAGTTTTAAATCTAAACTGATTAAGTGGTATTCACTTTCCTTTAAGTGTTGACATATCTTCACTTCTCCCTGCATGCAACAGAAAAGTTGTAGAATATCTACAGACAGGTGCTTTCCCAACTTTTTGAAGATGCAGTGATAGAATAGGGAGCATCCAGGTAGCTTGTTAGTCAACAAGATAAACATTAGACATTAGGTTGTCCTGGGGTAAAGATTAGGGAAGCAACAGACCAGACTGTCTGTGGAAAATCCAATATTCCCTGTCTTACAGGTTGTTAAGAATGAGCTAGCTATATGCCAAATACATACAGTTAACTTCTGTTTATGACAGAAAAAACACCTTGAGTACTTCCAGACCCATAGGCCAGAATACTGCAACAGGCTTTTTTTACCAAGGTACTAAGTTACATCCAGTCAAAATTCAACACATTCTTAATCTCTTATAACTTCTGAAGAACTACCATAAGACTTGAAGTGCTTTAGGCAAATTCTATACTGTTGACTGAATTCACATAAAAAAACTCACAAAATAAGTTTTGTATTAATTCATGAGTGAAAAAGTCCTAGACAACAGAAAGATGACTGCTGAAGCTGTAACAGATATAGCAAAGCCTTAATTCACATAACTGCTAGAAAAATCATTTCTAAAATGGTCAGAATTACCAACTACATTGTCCAAAAGAATTTTTCTAGAAAGCTACTTTGTCTTGTGGTCAGGTTTGGGTGCAGTCAATATGTTTTTTTGAAACTAAAAAGAAATGAGAGGGAAAAAAAAAAGAAAAGAGAGATACCTATGCAAGATGTGTGTCAATCTAACCAAGGTCTTCACTACCATCAACCATGATTTCTGCAAACGTCAGCTGTCCTGAAAAATTAATAAGTAGTATTCAGTCATTTCATGGTAGCATGGTAGAAAAGCCTTTGTATTCTTCTATCAAAAATGATATCCAGTAAAGCCATCTCCTTGGAATACTTCAGCTTAGCATCTTTTACCTAGCAGGAATTCCTGATGCTCAAAGACATTTTCATCTGATATGGCAGAGCTAAATTTGCAGTCTGCAGGGACTACAGGTTAAATAACAAGTTAAAGCTACTAATGCATGACCTGCTACTTTCCCATAACTAAATATTGACTATACAAATAATTCTGAGTACAGAGCTTCATTGCTATTCCACCATCATTCTGCATTACCAGCACATATATATTTATGCTGATATACTACTGCTGATATACAGAGGGAGAGCATGCACCTGTGCTTTCATGCAATGACAAAATATTGAACTGTAGGAAAAAAAAAACATTTCCTCAAGGTCTACCCTACAATGCCCTGACTAAGTTCAAGTCACATATAAGATGGCAACAGCCATTGCAAACTGCAGAACTAAAGCATTACATGGCAAAGGGGACACTCTACTTCATGAACCAGATAACTAAATTAGTATTCTGCATGCATCAAGTGCCTTAATGCCAAACCTAAGCATTTATTCCTACTGCTTGTATACAATGGCAAAATAAAGCCTTGAAATTGTCAGCTACTAAGGAAAGTAAAGCTTGCAAAATAGATATCCAAAGATAGCTGTTAGAAGATGCCTATTGTCTATCTAACATCAATTATCTGAAGATAGCTCTTAGACAGGACTTAAAAACGAGAGAGTATGTGATCAGTTAAAGTATGCCAAAGAAATGTTACAACAAACATATGTATGGCATTTAGTTTGGTTGAGCTCCATCAGATTTGCATTACATGAGACCACAGTAAAAGAAAGTCTGGTGTGCTTGGAACAGACCTGTAATGACAGCACTTGGTATTGGAGTCCCATTAGAAAGCAAGTTCAACATGCTGCATTTCCAGCTACGGAAAGGCTCTGAAAAATTGCACTAACATGTCAACAACTAAGCCAAGTTGGGTCATTTTAATATGAGTGAGTGGGAGACTCCATCAATTCAAACTGGTTAATATCAGTTTGCAAATACAGCCCAGAAATAGAACAGGCCATTTTGCTTGCAAGTGCTATGTTTTCTGTTTTTCAGCTGTAGCATTGACTTAAAGTAAGTGAACACCTTTAAGAGCACATTAAGCTAGAAATAACTTAGAATACTCTAGAAAACTAATTTCAGGAAGACAGATACTGTGCACATAAGATATCTGTGGACAGAAAGTAACTTGTTCTAAAGACTGAAAAATCCTAAATGCAAGAAAACCGAAGAGGAACGAGATTTGATATCACATGTTTTAGGTAATGAACTGCAGTTCATCCTGTGGCAAAACACAGGAAGACATCTCCCACACCACATCTACATAAACTGGAAAGAAATAATTGCAGACTCATAGGTCATAATACATAGTAGAAGACATTGATTAGATCATGCATACTGTCCTCACAGTAAGATATTTGTTTGCTTCTGTAAACAGATCGCAAAGGAAAAGTTGGAAATGAAGATGCAAAGCAAAACATGCTGGAAAATGAACTCCATATTTCCCTAAATACTTTTCAGCTTCAAGTACTTCCAGATAGATGTACCTTAGTAAAAGGATGGAAACACTTTTCTCAACAAGCTTTTTACTTCCAGAAGTTTCCCATCTGTTCATTCAACAGAGGAGTCAGGGATCAAAATGAAAACGGATACAACCTTCATTTAATTTAATGACTGCTTTTCAAGGGCCTTGACCAAAATTGAAATGACAAGGAATTAGAAGCTTCTTGAAATTTAAAAAAAAAAAAAAGAAAAAAGAGATCATTTGGAGCACTGCAATTCTGTAACTTCCACAGTCACGTTTACATCTTTCTAAAGAAACCAGAAGTAATAACATAACTGGTACTATTTTAATGGCAACAAAATGCACCGAAGTATATTAAAAAAACAAAAACAAAAGACACACTAGATTTTCTTCAGGTTACAGATCAAATTTTGCTTTTACAGAAGGAAAGAAACCAAATATTCGTTCACGTACTCAGTGAGTAGAGGTTTCATGCTGTTTTTTCCAAGTCTCTAAATAGAAACAAATACAGTAGAGTATGTATTGTAATGTAAACCAGAGGTAGAAGGAAGTGAGTACAAATCTCTAATCAACACTCAAGACTTTGTAAGACACTTTCCCATACAAAACCTTTAAAAGTTGAGTTACACAGCAATGCAAGTACTACTTGTAAGAGTTTGGAAGCAGGATGTATTTGCTTTAGATTTCCCATTACTTAACTTTGAAGTTGTACTGCTGTGGAATTTAGGATACAGTGAGAATCTTTGGTAAAAAAGGTAAAATGTAAAAATTCTCATTTATACATTTTTAAATAGCAATAGCAAATAATAACTGAACCTAGTACTAAGAAAGCATAACATTGGATTTTCTGTCACTAGGTTTTTGGTTTGGTTTTGTTTTCAATTCTCTCAAGTTTCTTGGGGGGGGAGGGGGGAAATCAACAAAATCCCAGAAGAGCAACAGCATTCCCCCTGCCAATATCACAGCCTTCACAAGTACAAGCCAATTTAGCAGCACATGTATTTCCTCAGGTTGAAATCATAAAAGGTATTACAATTTCTCTTCAATGTAAATTCCTCCCCCACCCTCTCCAATCACTTGAACACTGGAATACATGGCCCCACTGTGAAATTTACGTTTTCATGAAAACTAAAGGAAGGACAGACCTGAAATTTCTCTTTTGGAATATTCCTTCGAGCTCCTTTTGCTAGAACAAGGGCTTCTTCTACTCTGTGGCTAGCTAGAAGATCTTGAATCTGTTTTTCCAAAGGTAGTGGTACCAAGATATATACACCCTTGTTAGTAGCAACAATCACCTTTCCTGGACAGAACAAACAGACATATTCCGTTTACATTCTCTACAGAAAAAAAAACAATTTCAGAAATAAGCTTTAAGATATACAATATAAGATTTAAGAACCTATGCAGTGTTACAGTTCCAAAACGGACCTTTGCTGTTACCTCATTCACTAGATAGCAGCTTACCTGTAAACTCCACCTTAGAAATACAGAGACAATGGTAAATTTATTTATTTACAGCAGATTTTGTTCCACTCTAAGTAAGTGAAACTGGCTATAATCACTCATGATGAACTATGCTGTCAAGACCACTGAAATCACTGCCCAGATTCCAGAGATTAGGGAGTTTTAACTGCCAGGTATTTCCCCAGGCTTACATTTGGAAATCAAAGGTAGGAAGTAACACACAGTTCATAGTGCTAGAGTTTGTAGCTTCTCTGGAAAAAAAAAAAAGTAGTAACACAATGTATTCCATACTTAAGAGTTCTTAACTGAAGAATACACCAAAGGAAATGCTTGTATTTTTTTTTTTGTTTAACAATTCTTTATATCCAATTTTAAAATTCTTACACAGATATTTTAAAAATCACTATTCTTTTGTATTCTTTTCTAATTTGGTAGAATTTTGTCAGGATAGCCAATGTACCAGTAGTTCACAATCATTCAGATGTAACATTAACACTGCTCCTTTGAAAGAAATAATCAAGTTAAAAAAAAAAAAAGCTGTAAACCCATGGACTCCTACCCAACAATCACCTTGACAATCAGAGCACATTTAATGAGCATACATTTTGTTAGAGGCATAGAATTTTGGATTACTGAAGTCTGCAGGAATCTAACCAGCAAAACAGTTGCAATAAAAGTTTCAACAGTCAACAACTTGCTAGATACTGTGTTTAAAAAACAAACTGAAGAGACTGCAGGCTGTTCCAGAATTACTGATGCAACAAAGTGTCCTTTTTAGTACCTTCAAAGTCCTGTAGAATGTGACCTTCTTTAAAAGGCAGGGTTTGCTTTTGCTGCTGGTCCAGCATGCTGTGCACCGTAATGAACTCATCATCGAGAGCCACCACATAAGGAAAGCACAGAGCTGCCCCAATCACATTCTCTGACCAGTGCACTGGGGCGCGCTGTGAGATCCCATCTACAGTTGCAAACATGCCTGCAAAAAGGGAAAAACAAAGCCTGAGGCTCATGCTAGTTGAAGCCTAGTTGTTTTCCCAGCACAAAGCATGGGTACCAAGGTACAGCGATGAAAACTCTCAGAACAGATACAGGCGGCATGACAACAGCACATCACACCTCCCTGGACCTGGCGATTAATTCAGTTCAGTCTTTTTTTCCCTTCTCCTTCACCACATGAACAGACAACAACAAAAGCTGAGAAGAGATGAATACTGAAAGAAACTACAAAGAATTATTCAAGTTTAGTAAGCTTCAGGGTTTTCTTATAAGAATTATGCCATGCAGTTTGAATTAATTTCAGAACATTAACATTTATTGAGACCCAGTTTTCAATCTTGCCTTAGTAGGAGCTGCAGACCTGCACTGCCTGAGCTGTCTGGCACTGCAGGCACGTTAGTTCCTTGCTGTATCAAATGTCTAAAGAGCATTTTAGTGGACACAATAGTTTACTTATACTTCTTCACTTTTGACAGCAATGTTTTCACAGAACAAACGTCCAGCTCCTTGGGATGAGTCACTTCCTGTGAAGCATCTGTGTTTTCAATCATTTGAAAAAAATGCAGAGGCTGTTTATAAAGCAGCACAGAGTAAAGACTTCCTAATATCCCAATGATAACTCCTATGCTGCCTTTGAAATAATCAGATTAAAACTTCAATTAATTTGGGGGGGGTTTGTCACTATCTTTCCTCCTGTCTATTTTGTCCTCCTTCCTTCTCCTAGCTTAACAGACTTCTAACTTGCTTTAGGACTGTATGCCAGTGGTTCTATTTATGCTACTTTGTATTTCCCAATTCCTTCTGAGACACTGACTGAAGAAAAATTTCAGTCAAAATTTTGAGGCCTAGTTCAGTAAACAATTACCAGCTGAGCTGTACTGAAGCAGTACGTAAGCTTCTGTTCGAAATATTAATTCATACCCATTAAACCCAGTATTCTCATGCCATTAAAAAGGCATGCTCATGAAAATTGATCTTTGGCAGCAGTGAGCCACTTGACAGCTGGCAGAGTAAGTCTGAGCTCAAAAGAACACAAGAGATTAAAAGATTATGTTATTTAATTTACAAAATCTCTTCTAAACAGAGGATAATGAGGCAAGGCGAGCTGGGTAGAAGGACCATCTTGGAACTGAAAAAAAAAAAAAAAGGGAAAACAGAAAACTAACCACAAGATTGTAGACTTACAGAACTATGGTGTAGAGACTAAGTTTCTGTATCCCTTATAGCAGCTTTTAAATGATCAACCTTTCCCCTTGAGTAAGGGTTCTTTTTCACTACAATGATCATCTTTTCAACCAAAGCACCTTACAGAAAATCATTTTTGGGGGTTGTAATATATTAATTCCCAATTTACTCTATTGGTCTTGATATTCTTATGACTCAGAAGTAAAATTTTATGTCAGGTAAACCACATTGTCCACTTTTAAAGGCTTTCTATTATTACTCCGTGCTATAATCCCATTTCAAAAAGTGGGAGAAAACTTGAACTAAACACATCCTAACCAGTAGTAAATTTAGAGCTTATTATATTTAAAATGTTAATTCTTTGGTTTTCTATTTCTCTGATGTTTTAACAGAAATAATTATAAAACACATTTTTTTTAAATGAAAGAGCTCTTTTTTTAGGTAATTTAAAAAAATCCTTTACAGAAGTGAAAGGGTATGCACAGCAATGTGTGCTACTTTTTCAAGTCAGTATCTCTCTACATCCCTCTGCCCTCAATAGCTAGGTGGTCTATCATTCTGTGGTAGAACGATGCATTTTCTGTCTTCATCCAGCTCTCCCCTAAGGATAACAATAAACATAACAACTACAATCAGAAACCACAGCCTTTTTATAGTACAGGAATGCATTTGATCAAACTTGAGATGAAGTCAGTAATCAATTCCATATTAAAAATGCATAGGCTATCTAAAGGTTACAAGAGTTACCCAAAACACAGCTAGACTCTTTTCAGCACCAAGAGACGTAGAAACGTTTTGTATACTCTCCAAACTTGTTGAAGGTGTGCTCTTCCCCACCATCCATGTTGTTTAAAGATGACATTAGTATTGACCTCGCATTGGCCCCCTGGGGTCAGGACTAGTGACTGTCATCCAGCTGGATTCAGTCCCGCTCACTACAAACCTTCCAGTCAAGCTTTCAATCCACCTCACTCTGTCTCTAGCTTATTCTTCATCTGTTTGTCTACAAAGGGTGTCATGGGAGATAGTGCCAAAAGCCTTATTGAAGTTCACAGTATCACTGCTCTCCCCTCATCCACCAAGCCAGGCATAGAAGGCACTCAGTCTGGTCAGGCAATTGTCCCTTTTTAAATCCATGTTGATTACTTCAAATCACACTCTTGCCCTTTGTATATTTGGAAATAGCTTCCAGGATTTTCTCAATCACCTTCCTGAGGATCAAGGTATAACTGGTCAGCCCGTACTTCCCTGGATCTGTTCTCTTGCTCATCTAAGACAGCAGTGAAGACATTTG
The DNA here is from genome assembly GCF_003945595.2 of Pipra filicauda. Classification (NCBI taxonomy): domain Eukaryota; kingdom Metazoa; phylum Chordata; class Aves; order Passeriformes; family Pipridae; genus Pipra; species Pipra filicauda. Next base: position 162,223 of record NW_024105020.1, on the reverse strand, counting down.
TTTTCTTCCAGACCTGAGGAACATCCCCTGATCATCACATCCTTTCAAAGATAATAAAGACTGGCCTCACAATGACATTGACCATCACCCTCAAGCATTCATGGGAGCATCCCATCAGGTCTGTCAAGTTTACTTGAATGTTTCATAACATGATCCTTCTCTGATGAAGGCAGGTTTTTGCTGTCCCAGATTTCCCCACTGTTCCTAAGCGCTGATAATTCCTGAAGGAAGGTCATACCAGCAGACTGTTGTAAAGGAGGCATTAAGCACCTCAGCCTTTTCCATGCCCTTTGGCACCAGGTCCTCCACCCCATTTAACAGTGGGCATCCATTAGCCTTCCGTTGCTGCTGATATGCTCCTTTTGTTGCTGTTCATGGTGTTCAGCAGAGTCAATGACAGACACACATTGGCCTGTGTCCTGGTTTTGGATTAATTTTCTTCTTAGGAGGTGGTACAGTGCTGTGTTTTGGATTCAATATGAGAATGATGCTAACACACTTATATTCAACAGAGCACATTGCTTCATCGGTTCCTTAGTTACCAGCAGTGCACTCCAGAAAACTCATGGACTGCTTGTGCCCTGCTGTGCTGCCCCTCTGGCAAGAACTGGAGTGGTTCAAGTGCGCCCCAAAAATTAGGGCCTGCAAATGAAGGTTTCTTCCCATTACCTGAAGAAGGTCTTACCTTCCTGATAAAGTGGTCTCTAGCAGTCAGCGACCACAATGTCACCCATATTAGTCTGCTCTCTAACCCTAATGCATAAACTCTCATCTGCCTCCTCCTTTGTTCCAAGGCACACTACCACATTTTCCTACTGCTACCACGTAGAGAGCAACCCTATGTCTCAGCTGTTAACACACAGGTGTGCTGATTTCCCAGAAAAAGAGAGCTTCCACTATCCTGCTGTTTTGTAAAGACTTCGTCTGTATATGCCTGAAGTATGACCTCTTCAGCTCTGTTTGCCGCTTATAAAGTCTCTCATTACACCATCTTGCACTCTTTGCGTGCCAATTCAGCCTACAACCATCACCACACCTAATTTAAATCCTCCTCACCAAGCTGATCGCTCAAGCTGGCAAAAACGCTTCTGCCTCACCTGGCCTGGTGGATCCCATTACTTCCTTAAACAGGGATCCATAGTCATAAATTCCAAAATCCCTCTCAACACAAGCTGTGCAATCAGTTGGTGACCTGCACCATCCACACATTCCTCAAGATGTTCTTCCTTACCAGCAGGATTGATGAGAAAACCTTCATTGCCAATATGAGGGAGTGTCCCACTACTCTTACTTGCTAATTCTTCCTGGTGCTACCACATTGTACAGGCTCAGACAATTTGTTGGGACAGACCTTCCTGCTCCTCATGTGCTACTATAAGCACTGAACTTATTATATAGATGTAGATCTGCAGGCAGAGAAGGAGAATTCTTCCTTCTTTGGTTATGACAAGTACTTCCTTTCTTTTGTTATGACAAGTCACAAGTTTCCAGCCTTGGCCATCGCAGAACAAGCAGAGACTTAGCCTGTCCTTCCCTCGGTACAGTTGGAGGTACAAGGCTCACATCTGGATCCTGGAGAAGAAGTGGCCATGCACTCTGCTGACCTCCTCCTGCACCTCCTTCACATGGCAACAGAAATCCTCCACGAAGCACACATCTCCTGTGGGCAAGGACCACATTCTCCCCTGCTCCAGTCTCCTTGCAGGAGATAGGAGGTGCTCTCTTCAGCTTAAAGCTTGATAAGCTGCACCCCCTCTTGGGAGCTCAGTCTGAGTTGACACCTCTGATGTTTTGGGACAGTTGCTCCCGCTGGTGCTAAGAAGCACACACCCTGTGCCAATATGCAAGAACTGTCTGCTGCAATTTTCAATACTTAAAGCCTCTGCACAGCAGGAAATCTGATTAAAAACATGCAATAACAGCTTCCCAAACTCAGAAACTGAATTTTGGTAAGCATAGTTTCATACATATCAGAAAGAACTGATTTTTAATTCTAAATGAACTAATTACTGGACAAAATGAAGATGCATCAAAAATGAAGTTCCTCCTCCTCCTTCTGAAAGAACAAGCTAAATACTAACTGCAAGCAGAGACAAAAGAGTACCAAATGGCTAAGATCAGGGATCTTCTGTGAACAATTCTAACAATGAGTCTTAAATCCAAAGAGTCCAGGTAAGGAAAAAAGTTGCATACCCAATAAACTCAAAGACATTTTACTTTGATAACTATTTTGAGCACTTGCTTTCTGCCTATTTAAATTCCAGTCTTAATTCAAAAGCAAATTAATCTAAGTGTATGCCACTTCAAACACTATAAAGCCAAATATATTAATGTAGAATACATCCACCTCAGTAAGAGGCTGGATTTAGCAGAGGCTTTACCAAGTGCCAAACAAGCATGCCTTAACCAATGAGACACACAAAACCAAATCAAAATTAGAACTCAAGATTCACATCGAGCCTTTTCAAGTCCATTCATTTTACAGCAGAAGCCTACCTCAAATTCCAAGATACACAATGCTTATCTATTATAAAGGTGCTCAACCACCTTCATAACATCAAAGAGACAAGTGTTAAAGACACTAAGAATTTTACCAAGGAAGAACAGCAAGATGGATAGTACTAGTCAAAACAACAAAAGGGAGGGAATAGAAAACAGGAGATTAAAAAAAAACAAAACAAAACAAAACACAAACAACCCACAGTTGAGTTAGGCAAGGAAACACTGTACAATTGATAGCAAACAGTCTGCAAGGTTTCTGAGGCAGTACAAGATAGACTTTGCCTGTATCATGAGGAAAAGGGTGGTTTATAGCATGTTTAGAACAGCAAAAGTGCATTTACTTAATATCTCACATACCTGATATTCTAACCCCAAGACACGCTACTTACACAAGTATGTTGGATGAGTAACATTCTCGTATCTCTGTCTTACAGGACACCAGATAAAAGCAAAAGTCAGACTAAATAAAATTCTGCTTTCTAACTAAATACAACTATGCTTTTGAAAGTATATCTATTCTTCTTAAATCAAAAAAAGAAAATTAACTACTTGAACAGAACCTCGTTTGATATTCTTAAAAACATTAATAAAAATTAAAAGTAAGACTGGGATCTTCTTAGTAATATGTCAAAAGGGAATATTTTCAGACAGCTAATTCACAAATTTAAACTTTTACAGCACTCCTAAAACAGTTAATATCCACAAATACATATACACATTTAAAGCAACTAGAAGTTTCAATAAGAAGCGGGCAGCCAAAATGACTTAGAAAAGCCCTACATCTGAAAAAAGCAAATTCATCTTGGAAATCTTCAATTTGCATAAACTGACATTCTAATGAGAGTTTATTTCTTTCAAGAACAACTGGTGAGTTGATGTACATATCCCACTCTGGTCAAGAGACAAAACTTCAATATAAGCAACTAATTGTATTCTTTATTTTTCTTTGGAATTTATATTAAAAAGCTAAATTCAGATCCCTGAATTAAGAACATAAATACTTGCATCATGCTATTCCTAATGTGTCAGGAAAACTACATACACTGCATCTCCTAACAGGAGAGTCATATGGGAAACAGCATGAAAGCCTTCTGCCTGTGGTCTGTCAGCTCTGGGATATTGCAGCTTTTCCAAAAAAATGCTCAAGATTACCAATTGCACAGCATATTGTTGATTTTGACAGATTACAGCAGTAGTAGTCCTCACAGTCATTTATCTATTAGGCAAGAGCATTATTTCACATGATCTAACTTTGGTTTTACAGTTGTTAAACTACCATTTTCTGTAATATGGACCTGAAAAACACCATTAAAAAAATTAGGCAAATGGAAGCATAAAAACTGGGTAGTATCTGACAACACGCAGATTTTAAAAGGAGTTAGGATACAGTATATATCCACTAAAATTTCTTACTAGCAGTGTAGTACAACAAACATACTTGTGAATCTGTTTCAATGTAAAATGGACTTCATGTGAACTCCTCTGAATAGCAACTGAGGAACAAATTAACTCATCTACACGAATTTAACAATTTTATAGCAACACAGGGCTCCTCAAACCCAATCTGACTGGTCACTACAGAGAGCCTATCGGTCTCTGAAGTTTCACTTGGTACCAAACAATTCTTTTGCTCAGGGCTGCACGATACTACTACTCTTAGCTGTCTATACAGCAATGAAGCTTTCTACAGACATGATTAAAATACAAATAATCATAGATTTTTGTGTATTGAAAAAAAAAACAGGAGAGTTATAATAGTATTAAGTACCAAAAATTTACCATCTCCCTTTTTATCTCAGCATTCCAATATAGACCTGTGAAGTAAATCATTATTATGATGAAAAATACTTAATTAGTAAAGTTTTGCTTCACAAATGAAAGAAATCAAGAGAAGTAAAAAAAAAAAAAAAAAAAAAAAAAAAAAAAAATGGAAAAAATTAACATTCTTAGTCTCACCTAGGCCTCCAGGGCCAGCCAAGAGAAACTCTTGTCTTCCTATCCTTTTCACAATTGGCCGTTTCTCATCACTGCAATAAGGAAAGAGATCCTGGGAGACGCCAGTATTATAATTCAAAATTATATACTGTGTAGTAAGTGCAAGGCATAAGTAGTATCCATCTACAGCCACAGCACAGGGTTGCTCTGGAGTAAACACTTCCTTCACTATCTGGACCCTGTCTTCAAACACCATGAACATCTGAATGGTCCGACGCTTGACCGAGATGATGCAGACTTCCACACAGAACGGATCCCCGCTCACAGGGTTTTCATTCAGCGTGAATGTCACAGCTCCTTTGATCCTAGCACCGGTGGGGACGGGTTCCAAGTTTATCATGTTAACTAGTGTTATCGTGTTGTCACAAAGCACGAGAAGTCTGGTGAGGGCAGAGGCCGCTTTCAACTCGCTCACAGGCTTCTTCAAGCCCAGGTATTTATGCAGTTGTTTGGTAGCAGCAAAAGTTATTTTCCCAGCTGCTGATACCTTTTCATCCAACATGAAGTGATAGATAAAGCAGTCATTGGTTCCAATGTAGAGGTTCTTCCCACAGCACTCAATGCACTCGATGTTGATGTAATTTTTGTCTCCCATTAACATCTCCCGCTCAACAGCAGAAACGAGCTTGAAAGCTTTAACGCTCATTGTGTCTTCTGGGTGATCTGATTAAAGAGAAAAAAACACTATTTACCTCCACACACATAATCAAATATCAGAGGCAGCAATTTAATATTCACCAACACAAAAACTTAACTGCTGCATTTTTTAATAGCCTGTACTCTATTTCCAACCCAATTACACAAGCCAGAGCAAGCACACTAATAACCACAGAAATTAATCAAATTTTATGCTTCCACTCCAAACCTATTCTGAAATAGATTCACAAGAGCACCCAGTTATTTTGAAGTGATGCTTTCTCCACATGTTATTGGCTCTCTCAGACACTTTGGCACTACAAGTGGTTATTACCAGTACTTAGTGATTTATAAACCTGTCATGCACGTGTTTCTATCACCTGTACATGAAAAGAGACAAGCTTCAGGTCTTAGATTTCTTGAGAAGCCACAAGGCATTCAGTGCTATTAGTTAACATCTCATGTTGCTTTACACTCAATTGTAGGTCTCTTAGTTCATAAAATATCACAGGTTTATTGCATTTTAACACATACTTTACATTCCTTACTCTTCAGCAATCAGAAATACGTAACTTCCAAGCCAGTTAAATAAAAAATTATGAAAAATATCGTCCAACTCATAATAAAAGTTGTTGATTTGTAATTTGTTTTTGTTTTTTTAATATCTGCAGAATGCCCATTGTATTCAGTGCTACTTACACATTCTCTGCATCAGACTATATGCACCAGCAATTATAAAGCACATATACCCAGAAAATTTGGAAGAGTAGCCCATAAAGCATTAATTAAACTCAAGGTGCAATATCGCAGAAATTAAGACTTCCTGTTCTCTACTATCACAATCATCCCAAAAGTCTGTCTTTAAGTGCTAAGCAGCACTTCTAATATCTATTCAACAAAATATACCTACCCTTTTGCAATCAAACATTGTCAAGGGACAGATGCAATTTATGAAGCAATTAATTGTGTTTTAAAAACAGTTGCAACTTTACTGTACTCCAGATTTGTGCTATTTTTTTATAAGAAACCAGCAGACAGCTGTGCTCAACACTCCAAAAAAAAGCAGATGAGAAATTGCTAACCTGTAATGGCCACTCGGTCAACACAAGGGAAGACACAACACTAAATATCTTGCGTGGATTTAACAGGTAACATATACAATTGCTTCTAGTGCACAGATACAAAACATCAAATGAAATCTCTGTGCACCAACAGAGAGACCAGTATCAACAAAATGCTCTTTTGAACAAACTTCAAACTAAGCACAGTCAAAACGAATTTAGTTTATAATTATTACATATAACAAAATCCTTTGCTTCTGTGAGAGAATATTGAAAACCATGGCAAAAAAAAATCCAAAACTGAGTGAGAAAAGGTAAGGTACACAACGTGCAAGTAACCACTACATAAAATTAGATCAAACTAAGAATACAGCCAGAAGCAAACCATGTTACCAAGAGAAAGGAGTTATCTTTAATGCCAAGAACTTCAGGGTTTGTTTTTTCAGAAGTTAAAAAGATTTTAGTTTAGGCTTCCAAATTTTCAAATTCCATCCTCACCTGGAGTGTAAATTAGTGTTCTGTCCTTCAGCCAAAAAAAATCCAAACAAACCCAGGAAGTGCTGGAGAAATAGCCTAAGGTAAAATGATAATGCAAGTCTCTGGCAACACAGCCATGTTATCCCTCAACGTGATCAAAAGAAACAAGGCATGTTAAGTTAGAGAGGGCTGTCCAAAGGTTGACTGACAAAAAAACCCAAACCCAACAGTTTTTAAGAGTCTGTGTACAGCCTGAACTGATAAACTATCAATTGCAGAGGTCAGGCAGCTTTCATACTTGAAGTTGCCAACAACTTAACGCTCCTGTAGCCCAAATTACAAATGTTAATGTATGCCATTGGGAGAATTTTACTCTCGATCAAGATGTATTAAAAAGCTCCAAAAGAATTGCCTGAATGAAAGTAGATGAAAAGGAAAAGTACAAAAGAAATCATAACAAATATACAGTTCCTGAGTAGAAGTAACAAGGAATCCATAGCACTACTTAAGTCTGGTAATAAAGACATTCATTCTAGGAAAAAAAAGCTCTGAGAAAAAGCTTTTAGGAACAATCAATGTCAACAAATGTGATGTGGATTTTTTTTTTTTTAAATATTTCTGTCCTCATTTATAAAACCTTAAGGGCCTACGTGCACTGCAAAGGAACAGGTTCTGCAGAACATGATGTTCCTTTTAAGTGCAAGAGGCCACCCCAGAGTTACAGTCAGTATTTTTTGTAGTATTTCTTAGATGTTCAGAACTCCGGAAAACAAGATAATGGGGATGTTTGCTATCAAAACCCAAACCGCTATAGTCAGGAAAATTACCAGTCTAGTAGACACTATTTTTTAGGCACACCAGTAACCCCGCACGCACACATTTCCGGAGAGAAATGCGAAGTAGCTCTCTCTCCACCGCTCTTGTTAAGTAATAACCTTGCATTGCCTGTTCCCGGCTGCTGCTCTGCAGACCGGCCCCCTGCCTGCCTCACCTCCGCACCGCTCCCTCACCCACACCCTAAGCGAGCGCTAATTAACCTCTGGACACGATCTCACCGAGCCCAGGAGCTGGGCCACCCCAGCCCCCGGGAGGGCAGGGGTGCGCTGCCCGGCGCGGTTCCTTCGCCCCCGTCCCCTCACTCACACACACACACACACACACACACACACACACACACACACACAAACACACACACACGCCGCGCAGCCAGGCCCGGCACCGACTGGCCCCGGCGCGCCGCCTCCGCCCCGCAGCCAGGGAGCCTCCCCCGCCCTCCCTCCGCCCCGCACTTGCCGGCGCTCGGCGGGAGCCGGGCCCGCCGCTCCGGGGCCTCGCGGTGCGGTGCCGGCGGCCGGGGCCGCCTCGGGGCGCGCTCGGATCCGCCGGCGGGCGGGCGGGGAGGACGCGCCGCTTCCGCTGCGGCGCCGGCCCCGCCCGGAGCCGCGTCAGCGGGAACGGGAGCGTCCGGTCACGTGCGGGAAAGGCCGCCCTCCAGCGCTCGGGGACCTCCGGCTTTGCACCCAGGAGGGGGGACGTACACATCTATATATATGTGCGTGTGTGTATGTACGTATATTTATACATGTATATGTATGCATACAGCTGTGTATATGTATATGTGTGTGTGTGTATAAGATAGATAGATAGATAAAAGAGATTCCAATGACTTGGAATTATTGGACTTAATAGTAGCAATGTTTTAAGTCTCTTTATATGTGTGTTTATATATATATATATATAAAAAATATACTTAGTTGTTATAAGTCTCATATATGTGTATATATTTATATGAGACTTTATACGAGACTTGGGAGCTGCTGTTTTCACACTCCAAGAAAGTGCTGTCAATCTAATTGGACTTAATAGCAATATGTCTCATATATTATAAAACCTATAATATTGCCATTATTATATATATTATATATGCTACAAGTCTCTTTTACAAGATATTTATACTATGATTATTATACTCTATATGAATTATATATATAAATTATTTATATAATCTACATACGTTATAACATTCTTATTATTACTAAGTCCAATTAGAGTGAGAGCACTTTCTTGGAATGTGAAAAAAGCTGCTCCCAGTGGATGTCTGGGTGTTAGAAAGATAAATTACTTTTCAGTAGAATTGCCTTGTTAAGGTTTAGAGCTTCACACGCCTCAATGATCTCAGACTTAGCAGGAGGTTAACAAACCTTGGGGAGAAGGATGTACTGCTGATAGTGGACACAAAGAATGCAGAATTGTGGGCCACAGGACATTTGGCAGAACTCCCAAGATAATGAAGAAACTAACAAAGCCAACTCAGCAAATGTGCTGCAATCAGCTCCGACCGGCAAAAGGTAATTCTGGCTACAGGAGATGGTGACCACTGACTCACAGCCCACCGACTCAAAAGAAAAGAAGGACTGAGCATGTGGCCTAATTAACATGAGAAGCAAGGGAATCATTAACCAATAGGAGGTAGAATACTAACTATAAGGGAACTAGGCAACTTGTAGCCAATGAACATTAATGCCTTTGTTTGCTAAAATGTATAAATAATGAAAAGTTTTGGTGGTCGTTACTGGCTTTGTGGAATTGCCATCCCTTTCTGTGCAGAACTGTAAATAAATCAAATACCTTGACTCTGTGTGTGGATTGGCCTCTTGCACACCAGGTGAAAGAACCTATTTTGGGGCAACATATACAGCTAATGAACAAAGTATAAAGGAAGGTATCAGAACTGATATAAAGCATTGTTTTTCTAGTTGGAAAATCTTAAAAAGAAAAATAATGGAAAATGACATGTGGTATCATTAATTTTAAAATTATTAACCAAAAAATAGAAAAAATTATCTCTACTATAAAATGCAATAGGATCATTCAGCAGATCTATGAAAACGATATAGGTTATAAAAATTTTATCATTTTTACAGCAATTTGAAAAGAAACATTAAGTTTTTATCACACTGTTTACATTTCATCCCTGTCAGAACTTCACCGTGAGAGGACATGGTCTGGTTAACCAAAGAGGAACTGTAATTTTGGGTACAAATCCCTACAAAATAAATATTAACATAAGAAACTCACAGAGTGAAAGTCATGATCAGCAAAACTAATTTGGTTAGCAAGGATATGTTTTCCATGAGGAAAGAGCTTACAAGATACTTTAGGAAGAGAGAGATGATCCATGTAATTTACAAGACAGTCATTTCATTGGCTGAAATAAGCACCAAAATACAGGCTGAACATTTGCCTTAGAAAGTATATTCATTCACAAGATTACTCGAATTAAGGTGATTTTGTGATGTAATTGGCTAAAGTGAGAGAAGAGTGAGAAAATGAAAATAGAATTAGTCTATAGGTGTGTTTGTGTGTTGGGCACACAGCTATAAAGTTGGGGCTCTTGGCAGTTGGCAATCCCGGCGCACAGCCTGCGTTTCCCCTCGGATGCAGCTTCCCTGGAGAGAGAGGAGAGGGAGGGTAACTGTGCCCTTGTGCTGCTCCAGTGATGGGAAGCTCCTTCCTTGGCCCACTGGACCCCAGCCTGCCCAGTGCGGTCTCAGAAATAACCTGCGCTGAGCGTCAGGGCCAGCATCCGAATTATGCATCCATGCAGAGGAGGAGCCCATCCCAGCAGCACAAACACTGGACACCACTCATGGTCTGGGCAGCTCTGGGAGAATCCATTTGTTATTTCCAAACACTGGAGTCACATTACAGATCATAGTAACGGACCGAGCCCAACCCAGGCATACAAAACATACACATAGGTAGAAAAAGCAGTGCTTCCAAGAAAAATCAAGCAGTAACAGTAGCTGGGGTTGGTTTGGGAGGAGGGACAGAGGGAAAGCAGAAGGAATTGAATTGCATATGCTGCCAGATGGCTGTTTTGATGACACCATTATGAAATAATGTTACTACTTACTTGTACACTTAAATGATTTTTAAATATTCAAAATTTGAATTCACACAGAGAAACACTGCATATATGTAGCAATAATGTGGCATACATAGTGATATATCTGCAGCTCGTTCATGTGGATGTACACTTAAAACCGTGACATTATGTTACTTGTGTTACATTGTTGCCTGTACCTCATAATTCTGTAAAATGAAAATCAAGTACTTCAAATTACGTTGCAATTTTGTATTGTAACAATGACATGGTTATTTACTCATAATCATTTGTAATTCCCTATTCTGCTTTTAAATATGTAAGCAGATGACTAACTCCAGTGGACAGGCAACTATTTTACTTTGGAATTACTAAGCAACTTTTGTTATTGCAGATCAAGCTGCATTAACAAGCAGGTGCCACAGGTATGGGCAGGATGGAGATCCCGTTTCATTTCAGTAGCACAGCTCTGGCATGTAGCAGCAAAAGTGGTTTGTATTCTTGTATGTTGACAGAATTATAATAAAGTGTGTTTTCCCTGCTCAATGCTATCAGCTGGGGGATAACCTCACCTCATCAGCAACACCTAACTCCATGGAAGGCAGGGAGGCCCTGCAGAGAGACTCAAGACAAATTAGAGGGCTGGGCAATCACCAACTGTATGAACTTTAACAGGGCAAGTGCAGGATTCTGGGATGGGGCAACCCTGAATATACGTACAGGCTGGGGAATGAGATGCTGGAAAGCAGTGCCATGAAAAGGGACCTTGGGGTCCCGGTCAATGGCAAGTTGAAGATGAGTCAGCAGTGCCCTGGCAGCCAGGAGGGCCAACCGTGTCCTGGGGGGCATCAGGCAAAGCATCGCCAGCTGGTCGAGGGAGGGGATTGTCTCACTCTGGTTTGGCTTCACCTCAAGTACTGTGTTCAGTTTGGGTGCCCCAATATAAGAAAGATGTAAAGCTATTCGAGACCATCCAAAGGAGGCACATGAAGATGGTGAGGGGCCTTGAAGGGAAGCTTTATGAGAAGCAGCTGAGGTCACTTGGCTTGTTGCAGAAGAGGAGGCTGAGGAGAGACCTCTTAGCAGTCTACAACTTCCTTGAGAGAGGAAGAAGAGGCGTAGATCTGTTCTCTGTGGTGACCAGTGACAGGACCCAAGAGAATGGCCTGAAGTTGTGTCAGGGGAGGCTTAGGTTGGATATTAGGAAAACATTTTTCAGCCAGAGGGTGGTTTGGCACTGGAACAGGCTCCCCAGGGAAGCGGTCACAGCACCAAGCCTACCAGAGTTCAAGAAGCATTTGGACAATACTCTCAGGCACATGGTGTGACTCGGGGCTGTCCTGTGCAGGGCCAGGAGTTGGACTTCGATGATCCTTGCGGGTCCCTTCCAGCTCAGGATACTCTGTGATTCCGTGTGATTCTGTGTATTCCCGTGCACCCTCAGTCCCGGCCGCCTCGCGGAGCGCAGCTCCCTGACCGGGCACGCCCGCTCCCGCTGTTCCCGCCCCCCTGCAGAAGGTGACGCCACTGCCCCGCGCGGCTGCTCTGGAAACGCGTCTCCAGCCCCGCGCGGGATTGTGGGAGGCTGGAAGGGGCTGCCGGGGGTCGAAGATGGCGGCGAAGGGAAGGGCCCGGGCGGGCGGTGGGGACTGCGAGGAGGAGCATCCGGGATCGGCACGCTCGGAGTCGGAGGTGCTGCTGCTGCACCCGGAGCTGCTCTCGGAGGAATTCCTGCGGCTCACCCTGGAACAGGTGCGTCCGGGAAGCCGGGCCGGGCCGGGCCGAGGCGGCCCGGCGGCCCCTGAGGGGGAGTTCGGGGGAGAGCAGCCCCCGAGTCGGTGCTCCATAGGCCACGGAGTTGCTGAGAGGAGGCCCGTGGCGTGGGAGATGTCTCCGTGTTTGCAAAGGGCTGTGTTTGAACACCGAGGCTGCTAAAGAGCAGTTTGCCCAAATGGACATAGTGTCTGCGTACAGTAAAACTGTCTGTGGAAAGGTGATATTTACACTGTTGAAGTTGCCACGTCCATACCCAGTGTAACCTGCTCCAGGTGACCCGGCCTTGGCAGGGGTGTTGGACTAGGTGATCTCCAGAGCTCCCTAAATATTCTGTGATTCTGTGAGTTAAGGAAGTGCAGCCTACGTAATCAGTCAAACTAATGCTTAAATACTGAAGTATTACTTAAGTATTATTAATTCTTAATAGTTGAAAAAAGAAATTCAGTTTGAAAGTGAATTCTAAGCAGTTTAGGACCATACAAAGCTTTTGTTGATGTAATTTGAAATACTTGTTACCGCTCTGCCTGAAAATTTTAGGTTTATGAAACAACAGGAACCAAAGTTTCAGGTTTTTGTATGAGCTCAAAGAATTTTCATGTGCTCTCGTCCATGTAGTTTATGCGGACAAAAATGTACACCTTTCAGGCCACCATCAGAAGTCATGAAGTGTTGCCAAAAACATTAGTGACAGAGGCTTCACCTGCTTTTGGTGACCTCTAATTTGGAGGATGTTAGTGGAGTTTTTTTTCTCTTTTAATAAATCTGACAGGAGGTACCAAGAAATGTTCACAACCTCATACATGATTGAAAAGAAAACTGGTGTTCTGGTAAAACTGACAGTTCCTAGAAATCTCACAAAATCACAGAATATTTAGGGTTGGAAGGGACCTGTGGATGTCATCCAGTCCAACCCTCATGCCAAGGCAGGGTCACCTAGAGCAGGTGACACAGGAACTCATCCAGGTGCATTTTGAACGTCACCAGAGAGGGAGACTTCACAACCTCCCTGGACAGCCTGTTCCTGTGGTCTGCCACCCTCAACATAAAGAAGTTTTTCCTCATGTTGAGCTTAAACTTATCTCCCTTATTCTTTGGGAAGTGGGGAAGGAAGCACAGTTCTACATTCACAAGTCTGACCTGCATTATGTTCTAGTCACCTGGTTTTTAGAAGAGTGAAGAAGAGCTCTGGTACTGTAGTTGGATTCAGAGAGGTGTGTTTAAGAGTGCATGAAAACATCAGCCATCAACAGTATCTCTATCAAATTTTTTTTCCTTTTTTTTTTTACTGCTGTTTTTACTGGCAGAACCTGTGGGGTTTTGGATAGGGAGGGCCACCATTGCAAGTGGTAGAAAAAGAAACCACTATGCACTGACCAAAACATCCTGTGTTTTCCATCACCTCACTGAAGGGAGGAACTGAGTCTAATCCACAGATTACCACAGTTTTCTGCAGAGAACAAGGGAATTTCACAGTAGGAAGGCAGGAGACCAGGCTGTCATTGGCAGTGGGCAGTTCACGGCCTCTCCAAAGTGATCATCCCAGCCACCCGCTTATTTTTGAAACTCTGACATTTATGCCCAAAGCAGTACCTTAAAGTGTATTTTGAACAAATAAATGATACTATTAAGATGGTCGTGCTTTGAATTTGTCATGATAATAACAACTTTTTTTTCTGTCCCCCGCAGAAAAATATATTAGTCGAAAATGATGCGAAAATGGACAAAGACAGTCTCACTGATCTCTATATTCAACATGCCATTCCCCTGCCTCAGCGTGACTTACCAAAAAGTAGATGGGGGAAAATGATGGAAAAGAAGAGACAGCAAAGTGACCTGAAAAGTGAGAATAAAAGGTAAGTTAGCTTTTATTGGGCTAGACCTGGAGAATTTAGGGCAACGCATTTAGTTCAATCTTTGTTTGCCTGATTAATGAAATTTGTGCAGCTTTTGGACATTGTCACAGGTTGCAGAGGATGCCGTGTCAGGTTTCCTGTGTCAGAAGTGATAGATTCTCCTACTGCAATAACGGGAAAAAGGGAAAGATAATGTTTTTGTTTTGTCATCCAAATGTTATTAGTGGTATTTAGCTTATATTGCTTCTTGATGTAGAACCATAGAATAGTTTGGGTTGGAAGGGACCTTTGATGGTCATCTAGTCCAAAGAAATAAAGATAGGTGGCTAGATGTTTTTGGGAGAAGGAGGCAACGTTAATTTTTAGATGACAGAATGACTTCATCCAGAGTTTATATGTACAATATATGTACAATAACTTTATTTTGGTACAATAAAATGCAGTAATGGTTAAACCATTTTATTTGATGGGAAAACAGTAAGTATAAGGAGATAACTTTAATCTACCAGTCGTTCTTTGCACTTAGCATCTAGCACACTAGACTTAGTCTTTTGCTCTGTTTTTAGACCGTTTTAAGATTTTCCAGAAGTTGCTGTTTTTGCTTTTATTACCTCTTTCATACTTAACAAATATACTGACAAAATACTGTTTAGAAAAGTTAACCTTTTCCTACTAGTATTACTAACCCTAGAGAAATGAGAGAAATAGATTATCATCACTTTCAGCAAGTAAAAGTTGCACAGAAAAAATTTCAGTTTTAGTACACTATATCAAGGAAGTTCAATTGTCCTTTTGGAATATTAGAATATTACACTTTTCCTCATAATTGTGTGCACCACTTAAACAAAATCAACACGATGCCATTGTGCAAAAGAGGAAGTAGAACTTGGCATTCTTGTTTCTAAAACAAAATCAAAAGTCCTAGATATTTTGAAGCTGTAAGTTATGTGCAAGTTGGAGCTGGGAACTAAGTGTGCTGTTAGTTCACTTTAGAAATCAGATAAACTGATTGATTGTATGAATAAGAGAACTCTCTGATGAGTTCTCTGTGGAAATCACATGGAATTAGTATGAGGCTTGAAGACTTGATCAGCACAGTTCGGTGAGTTTTGGCTTGCCTCTGGTAATTACAGATTGGAGGTAAAAACACAATGAAATTTAAAAATCAGTATTGAATATTGTGTTTAGTTTTACTGCTGGTGATTAATGTCATGTCCTAGAAGACTTGCTGTATGTCAGCTGATTTGATGTTATACTTCAGTAATGCAGTCCCATATCTGAGGTTACAGATGAAGGTTTATATATCTTATTACTGAATATCTGAGTTTGCAGACAATCATAGCAAATAAGAACAAGCACAGTCTTTCCAATTTCAGACATTTCAGAAAGTATTTGTGTTCAGGGATAGTTAATTTTGTAGATCTGTAAGATCATCTTGCCTACTGAAAGAGAGAGGATGATAAGAATCTCACAGTGTATATGTAGTTTCTGAAATGCCAGCAAGTCTAAAGACTCTCACCTGCAAAAGCTCAGTCTCCAGGAGTGCTGTGGCTATTCATCCTCATAGCTGTGGTCTTGGTAGGGCTCATCATTTCTACTTAGTCTTCTGAGAGGTCACTTCAGTATGCCCTGAGAACTGCTAAGGTGCTGATAATACTGAGTTCAGTGCAAGACATCGTACTTCTGACCAGTTTCACAGAAGAGGTGATCACGTGCCTGTTTTGGTAACAGGCAAATATTTAGGATAATCAGGGTGTGGGAGCTAAAACCTACACTTCTCTATGATTACCTTAAGTACCAGATTAAGCTAGACAAAAATAGGAACATTTTTCATTAAATTGTCCTCATAACTGGGAGGCCATCCTGACTGCATGAGTAATCATGTGAGAGAGTGGAAACCCAGATTGCTCATGTAGTGAAGCTTTTGCTTTCTCTAGTAAATCTTGTATCTTACCGTGCACTTCAAAATAAGCAGCAGGATTAGATGTAGATGTGCATTGAAATCTAGGTTGCACAGAAGGTGATCTGCAGGAGGGGACACAATCCCAAAATGGCTGATTTCAGCAGTTAGTGAGTATCAGTGTCCTCCCTCAGAAGAGTGCTGGTCTACAGGAGTCCTACTGTGAAGCTTTTATAGTGCCTGTACTTTATATAAATGAAGCAAATGTCACTCCCAAGGTTCTGTTTTGTTCTGTGAGACATGTATCTAAAAATTGGATGTGACATTCCTTGACAGTACAGCATCCAAATTTCTTTTGGAATGTTCCCAAAGTTTTTCTCTGGGAGTGTTACCTGTATTATGTCATTTGTACAGGTGCTGCAAATTCTAAAATTGGGTTTAGAGTAGATAACAGTCCAGGAATTGCAGTTAGTTCCTCACTTGCCACTTTTCACCAATCTGAATATATAAAAACCCTGACTCCATAGGAAAAGCAGACTTATGGTAAGGAATGTGACGGGGAAAAAAAATCTAAGACCTGAACTTTGTCTTGCTTTATGAACTCCTAAACTGTGACCACTTCCCTTTTTTTAAAGAAACCCCTGTTCTTGACAGAAACTGTGCAAGTGATGTGCAGTTTCTTAATATGTGAGGTTTATCAGCGGCTACTAATCTAATGTTGTTCCAAGTCCAAACTGATTAAGTCTCTGCTTGTGGCTTATTTTGAAGTCTGTTGAGATACCTAACATCAAAATTGTCAAATTCATATAGTTGCAAATCAATGCAAATATATATTCAATTGTTGAAACACTGTAATTCAACTTTTATTCATCTGTTTAGTATGAGATGACTGAACAGTCAGTGTATACTGAAAGCTGAAGTTTCTGATCAGGAATATTATATACCTTAATGGTGGTTTGGGTTTTTTATTTGTTAAATATGCACTTTCCAAACACTTTTTCTTTGTCATTCTTGAGCAATGCTTTTTTAAATCTTTGAATTCATGTAGAGTGAGTTATGTTTACTTTGTACTTTATTTTTTCGCAATCAAAATATTTTCTGATAATATTGTTTTGATATCAGCTTGATAATATTCCTTTTCATGAGTCACTGAATTGGCCAGCTCTGACTACACATAGGCTTTAAGGCACAAACTATTAAAGAAAAGTCATTAAATCCACTTAGGGTTCCTGTTTAAAGACAGCTTGTTTTAAAAACAGGTGTTCTTTTTTTGCTTAATGGTTTTATTCCTTGTGTAACAATCTTTTGGACTATCTTAACATTATGATTTTGAATAAGAGTGGAAACAGGGAAATTTAGAATTATCAGAATATTAGATGCTGTTCTTGTAGGTAAGGCGGCACATGTTTTCTCAAATATTCATCTTTTGAAATACTTAACACCTCTGTAGTTACTCTGGAAGAGATGCAGTGGTACAAGCACAGAGTCTTTGTACAACTGTGATTGTTTGCCTTCACAGTTCCTCACACAACTGTCTTTGCTGAGGAACGCTGTTCCTCACACAAACCCCTGCCCCTTTATATTTTGGAAGCAATTTCTGTTGCTTTTTATTTTTATTTAAGTATATGTAAGTTTATATAAGTATTTTTATTTTAAGTTTGGAGCAGATCAAAGTTTAATTTTAGTGTTTTGGAATACATATTTACTTTAGACAAGATTAAATTCATTTTCACTACTCGTGTCTTGACTATGCTATTTTTTGATCATATAACTTGTGTTTCTGAGAATTTTACGATTTGTATTTTCAGTGTTACAACAGTGGAAGGATTAAGGAAACGGCCATTGATTGTATTTGATGGTAATTCAACAAGTACAAGCATAAAGGTGAAGAAGACAGAGAATGGAGCTGCTGATCGCCTGAAGCCTCCTCCAGCTGGAAGCCCCACCAACACTGTTCGAAGGTTATCGGTTTCTTCAAATGCCTCAACATACATTTCAACCTCCAGTTTGTCAGAGGACACTAAGCTGGGAATGAGGAATAGTGAGGCTCAGCAGAACAATATTTCAAAGACTAACAGTGGTGTGCTGACTGGCCTGAAGGTTTACCCTTTGTCTCCAATAGCAGGAACTACTGTTGTGAAGTTAAAGAGGTCTGTTCCAAAAGAAGAATCCAGTTTGCCGGTACGTTTGTGCAGTATCTTCTTTTGCAGCTTTTTTTAGTTGAAACTTACAGAAGCTGAAGTTAGACCTTTGTAAGAGTTTTCAGGATTATTTTATTTTGGAGTAATAGAGTATTTAGAAACAGATGAAGGTGTAGCTGGTTGGGAAAGATTAGAAGGAAATAAATAAAGTACTTTGCACTTGACGGTGGGAAACTTCTGTGTGAGAGCTGCAACTCTGTAGAAACCATGCCCATAATTTTAAAACGAGTAGGTAGGTAAAACTTAAGGTGGTGCTGGTAGCAGTCAAATAAAACACCAACTAGATAATTCTACTGGTAGGTCTGAGAGAAAGAACAGGTTTTGTAGAACAACATGAACAGCCATGGAGGGAAGACAAGTGATCTGTTTTCTGTAGTAGGGAAGGAAAAAATGAAATGGTTTGTAGCAATCACAGTTGAATGGTTGAGTAGGACAAGCTTTCACTTGTCACAGTAAAGGAAGAGATATTACAGTAGCAGAAGTGAGATGCTGAGAACCACAGAATATATCCTTAGAGGAAGAATGCCATCTGTTTAAAATCTTGCATAGGAATTAGAAAACTGGAGGAAGGAACTGGATGTGTTAATCTGGAGAGTGCTTAGACTGTGGGTCTGAATGAGAAGCCAAAACAACAAACTGTATCAGTCGAGGTGAGACGCCAAAGGTTGAGGGCTCGTTTTGAGACAGGATTTTAATTGGATACTTGGGCATTGAGGAAGACATGCTGAGATTTTGAACAGAAGGGTGCTGTTCTCATGTAGAAGTCTGATGAGTGAGATGTTAACCATAAAGGTAAATAAGTACCTTCTTTCTGCAAGTTGGATTTGGCTGTAAACAAATTTTGTGTGTACAAGAGAACTACACTACAGATGGGGGCAGAACAAAGCTGATGAGCTGAAGGGATGAGTGAAGAGCTAAGGCAGGATCTATGAATTCAGCAGGATGTTATAAGATGTAGGTAATGGTCCTGAATGTAGCTCCCAGATGGGGAGATGGAGCAGTGGTTGATTTTGACAACTGTGTAGTTAGTCTTAAAGGGCTTGTCAGTGAGCAGGAGCAATGGGTAATCTCTTCAGAACATGCCACGAGGTAGGGATAAGTCTTATATTTGTGTGGTATTCCTTCATGATACAAATGAGGGAGTTTTCACATTTCCACTGGAGTACAGGAATATCTGAAATAAGTCTTGGCTTCAAAGGAAGAAAGAGAAATGCAAACTCTTAGTTGAACTGCAGGGGGAGCTTTAGATATACAGTGTGCAGTTACATTGATTAGAATTTTCCCAAGACATGAGACTGAACTGTTTTCTCAATATTCCCTCATTAAATGCTTTCTGTTAATATCTTCTTTAAAAATCCTTTAATGAAAGAATGCAGGTAATATCCTTGCTGCGTGGATTGGTAGGTTCCATCAGACTTGTGTTAAACACGAGCACCTAAACATGTGTCTGAAAGACAGCTTTAGCAACTTTTACAAGAACCATGGCTGAGGCTCTGAATGAAATTTATGCTGGAGAGATGTGTTTCTTACTACCCGTATTACTAACTTCTTTTAGTATTTAGAACTCTTCCAAGTGTTGGTCAGATCTGAACCTACAGAGCTTTTGAAACTTGTTTAGTGTGCACCTCTCAGCTTCTTTATATTTCATTTAAATGTTTTGTAGACACAACGATGGCACTTGTAAGTGCCACTATATAAGTGACACTCAGAAGCTATGACCTCTGGCATTTGACTTTCTACATTAGCCACAGTTAGGTTGTTCCAGTTAATACCTGCAAGTTCAGTCATGCCTTGGCTAATGTGGGTCAGACGTGTTTGAAGTTAGGCAAGTGTGTTCTATGGATGGTACTTTACTGTCTGAAATTAAAGAATGTGGTGTTGAATAGTAAGTGATGCAGTCAGGAAGTATCAATGTACTTGGCAGATGGCTGTGGAGTGTAAAGCCTGATCTATTTTTAGTATAATGACAGTAGTGACAATTTTCTCTTCAAGCAAGTTACTGTTCTTTGACTTTCAAGAAAAACTGAAGTTCTTGTGCTGAATAGCACATAACTATCCCTCTTATCTTTGGGTCTGATTCTCTTAAACCTTTCAGTGGTTGCAGTCCACAGGATTGCTGTAAATAACAGTGAGACTCTTAAAGACAAGAGTTGCAATGAGTTTTAGAATGTTCTTGAAAACTCGTATACCTGTCTTTACTCTGCTTGTATGAACTATTAAAGCTCCATTTTTCAGATTTCTTTTGTTATTATTATTTTAGATGGTGAAAGGTAATTATTTCACCGCTTCATCTCCCATTGTTTTGCTTCAGATTTTCTTGATTTTTACAAGTTCCTTGGGGTGGGGGGGCTTGAAAGATGAGTTCATCTGAGGCTTTGGCGGTTATTTATCTTTTTTTATCCAGATCATTACAAAGGAAGACCAAATTTTCTTTCTCTTTTTCTAATGCTTTTACTATTTGACAAAACTAAATTGGTTTCCTACTTGTACGCTCGGATTTTTTTCCTTATGCAATTCCATTTCAACAAGTGTTTTAAGAACACTATCTGAAATAACTTTGGAAGTGTGTTTTGAAACTCCAACAGGTACCTGTTTCTAACCTGCATAATTGAAAGACATTTTTTCAGATTTGATTTTAGATTAGTTAAAAACAAATACTTGTATGATTTGCAGGTAGTTAAATTCATTGGCTCTATTTTTATCTTCTGTAGAGAAGTTCTGTGATATTTAACTTTCTCCACAAGATGGCAATAGAAAGCTATTGTAGTAACCTATAGCTGAGTACAGCAGTAGTAGCAGATTTGAATGTGTCAGATTAATGACTGACTTCTATTTGCACAGTATGCCTAAGAATACTTATATATTTCTTTGTATTTCAGAATGACCTAAAGCCTACGGAAGCAAAGAAGAAAATCCAGCATGTTACATGGCCATGAAGTAGCTAATGGTGCTTGAAACATAAATATTACTTCCATATTTTAAAATAGATAGGTATATTTAAACAATTTAAAATTGGTTTTGAACCTTACAGAGATTCAGATTGCTGTGAAGCTTTAACAAGTTTAACAGTTCCCTGTCGTAAATCTGGAGTCACTATCACCAGTAACCTTAAGAGTGTCTACTCTTGCACAACAAGTAGTTAATTACTTCTTTAGCAGGTGGTGATATTACACTATACTAAACCCTTCACTTTTAGTTTTCAAGGTTATTGTAGTTCATCTCCTCCATGTCACTATGATTCACACGTTGTTTCACTAAAGTTCAGTTTTGTTCCACATCTGGTTAAATAGTTAAAACAGCTGTTGAGATTTAGAGTGATCCCAAGAGCCTTCTTGGCTTTAAAAAGGTAATTAATTTGGCTGAGAACACTGACCATTCTGCTGATAAGATGGTCTACAAGAAATTTTTTTCGTTTCTGTTGCGCAGAACAGGAGTGTAAAATTTGCAGTGCAAGTTAGGCTGGTAACGAGAGATGAACTATTTTAACAGCATTACTTCAAATTGAAGTTTCTCTTGATGTATGTAATAAGAAATGCACTGATGGAAATATGTTATTAGACTGTGTGATATGAAAATTTGAGAGGAAGTAGTGAATGGATTAGTGCCATGTTCTCTTAAGTACATAGGCATATTTTATACAGGCATAAGTGTAAAATTGTGCCAATGTAGCAAATTTGGTTGCTTTCCTGGTTACAATCATGCTTATAAAATATGGGAAAAAACAGTGGAATGCAAACCAGTGATTTTTCAGCTTATGAAGTTGGAGAGGGACATGGAGAGGAAGACAGAGAAGTACCTTGAGAGCATTAACACATGTAATTGCACTCTAGAAAAAAATACACAAACCTGTTTTCCTTGCTTTGATAATTTAAGATGGATTTTGGTTTTCTGTGAAACTTGATGTTTCATCTGAATTGTTGGTAGTGCCTTACAGGGCAGAAATCCAATTAAGTTGATAGAAACATTTTTATTAAAATTCAGTGGCTCAGGGTGAAGCCAATTTAGATCAGTTTTAGATATGGATGGTAAATAATAACAATGGTCCCAAACTTAGTAAAACAACAAAAAAAAATCGACTTCTGAATCCTCTTAGTTAACCCACTAAAAGAATCTGTCAATAGTGATCAGAAAGCTTGTTTACATTTTTAACACTGGTTTATATTGAAACCAAACCCTGTAGTTTAGTTCATTACTTTACAGAAGTTCTCCATTCACTGTTACGATATAAAAGGCACTTCTCGAATGCTGTAAAATTGTAAGAATGTGTGTTTTAAAATAGTGTGCTGTTTCCCTTTTACTAAACACTTGTGCAGTTTTTGTACTTGAGTACAGCAAACTTTAATGTAATGTACATTTTGTATGTAAAGACTTGTCTTTTAAGTAGCCTTATCCTATTTAAATAAATTAAATTAAAAGCAGACAAAGCAGTGCTGACTTGTTTTTATGATGTAATTAAGCTTGTTGATTTTATACAGTTATATTTCAGTGGACTTGAAGTGATCAGGTTTAGCAGCAGTAGTATCATGTGAAGTGCTCGTTCTTGCACTAGTGTAACAGTCTGATAGGAATTCTGTTTTGTGCTTGGCTTATTGTCAGTGATCTAGAGTGTAGGATGTATTTTGTGTAGTTCCAGTTTCTAGGAGCACGTGTGTGTTGGTATGTGTTAAGGAGGGATATTCAGAGCTGTACTGGAATGATAGCATGATGCTGCTATTGCATGGTAACAGTCTTGGTTTTAAGCCGGTATGCTTTCCAGCCTTGCCATGTTTCACCTACCTTTCCCCAAAGCTGGGACCATTTTGCCCTCTGTTGTAGTACTTGGGAGGCAAGGTGCAAGCCATGCTGCTCTTACTGTCTTCATAGAATCATTAAGGTTAGAAAAGACCTCCAAGATCATCGAGTCCAACCCTTCCCTGGATACCACCACACCCACTAAACTATCATGAAGTGAGTGATTCCACTGCTTCCCTGGGAAACCTGTTCCCGTGTTGGACGACTTCCACTAAAGAAAATTTTCCTAATGTCCAACCTGTACCTCCCTTGTCACAACCTGAGGCTATTTTCCCTTGTCCTATCACTAGCTGCCTGAGAGAAGAGGCTGATGCCCATCTTGATTCAGTCTCCTTTCAGGTAGTTGTAGAGAGCGATAAGACCTCACCTCACCCTTCTTTCTTCAGGCTAAGCAACCCCAGCTCCAGCCCCTTCACCAGCTCCGTTACCCCTCAATGTCCTTCTTGTAGTGAGGGCCCAAAACAACACAGTAGTCGAGGTCTGGCCTCCCCAGTACTGAGTACAGGGGCATTACCCCTTTAGCTAATAGTAATCCTTCTCTCAGCAAAGCACTAGGGCAGAGCTGCAGCGTGCTGAGGGATTGCTGGACCCCAAAGGAGAGTAAGTGAGGTGTTCGCCCTCCTCTGGGAGGTGTGGATATAAAAGGGAGTTTTGTGGCTATTTACTACAGCTTTCATCATAAAATGAAATCACCAAAGGATAGAATTCAGTGAGTTCTGGTTAGCACAGTGTGCACTTCAAAAATGTCAGTCAGCGAAGTTCTTCAAATGGTGTGCAATACTCTAAATCTGATCTGATGCATATATTCAGCTTGTTGAATTAATGAGAGGGGAATGACCTGTGAGCACTTCATACTTGGTACAAAAAGAGACAAATTCAAGAGTGGTGGCAGAAAGTAGGAGCAAACTTTCCCTACCCAGTTACACACAGAGTAAGTATATTCCTAAATCTTTCCACATCTGAAGATTCCTGTTGGAGGTGTGACATATTTCTTTCCTCCTTTTGCTGGACACAAATGGATTCCATTTGGAAGGTGTACTGTGATCGTACACTGCATAACATGGCCATATTTCTTGCAGTTTGCTTTGGGACAAGAGTTATCTTCCTTTGGATTGTTTCCTTTTGATTTTATTTTCCTGCCAGCACCCTGTTGCTGACAGTTGCCTCTGTGGCAAACATGTTGCAGAAATTATGCTACAACAAAGGGTGTTATGTATCCCAATACAGAACACAATTAAAGCGTGCCCTAGTATAGAAGTTAAACTGCTGACTTTTGCAAAGATAAATGTCTTTTGAGTTGTCTTGACCTCCTTGCTTGATGAGAAGAAAAAAGTACTTTGGTTTGGAGTTTAGAGCCTACGAACACATTTTTATCAGCTGCATTCAGTTCAGTATTTTCACACACTCAGTTTTGCTGATAATTTTCCCACTGACTTCAACTAGTAGAGGACTATATTGTATCATCAGGACCCTTCTGAGGATTGTCTAAATTTCACACCCCCAATGACTGGGTGCAAAAAGGGTAGTATTTGTATGTGTTGTGTTTCTTCAGACTGTGAGAACATTTTACTTGTAAATAACATGTAAATACAATTAAACCACAATCACAGTTTTGTTTTAAATTATTTTATTTTGAAAAATACACTGTGCAGTGTAATGTCAACCAACTGGAATACTGACACTGTCAATCAGAACTTGTACTTCACACAATGATCAGCTAGTCATGCAATAAACTGTACCTATTGTGACGCACTCCCAGTTATCATTATCTCTTTATGGTATGGCACAAATCCCTGTACACTGAAACACACTCTACCTTTGCAGTCTTTATACAGATTTGACAGCACACGCTTGTCACACAGCTCAAGAACACTGGGGTAAGACCATCACTTTACTGAAATTGAATGGCATTTGCTGTTAATTTCAGTGGGCTGAAGGTTTCACCCTAAATATCCACTTATGAATGTGTTGTGTGTGGCCATTGTAATCCTTGAACTGTATCACTTGACTGTAACTGGAATATTTACTGGAAGGAAAAAAAACAAACATGAAAAATAGTATGTATGTCAAAAACAGCCAAATGGTTTTACATCTTGTATTTTGAATCAGTTTTTGTTTGCTGCAGAAATCTTACACACCAACACTGCTACTGGAGATATTCGAGTTGTTTTCCCTCCAGACTTGGAGAGTATAATGAAAAAGGCTAAGTAATGTTAATAGTACAGCGAGACACAGAATGGCAAAGCTAGTTCTGAACATCCATGTGTTTCAGACTATATATTGGAAGCACGGCTTTCCTCTCTCTTCTTCCTCACCTCTTAGTTTGAGCATTAGATATCCTTCCCACATTCAGGGCAAAGGATGTCATACCTTTCTGTGAGGAAGCCACGACCTACCAATGAAAGAGAGCACTTCTTACAGTTAAAACAATCATTATGCCACTGCCGTTCTTCAAAGGAGATGTACTTGGTTCCTCCGAGTCCTGTTTGAAAACAAAAGCCTTCTGTTAGAAGCAAAGAATAGCACATCAGCCGTCAAGTGATGCAGACTCCCCTCATTGGCATGGAGATCTGACACAGAGTAGTGAAAAAATGCCATCGTGACAAATCCATTTGTAACTGTGCTAGTTTTACCATCCTTATTCTGTAGCGACTAATATATTCATCCCCAAATAATTCTGTTGCTTTCAGCTAAGTTAGTGAGTGAGGCTGTTATAACTGGTAATAATGGTAGAAATGAACTTTTGAGGAATGGCACTGGAACATAGAGCTGAAGAAAAGCAAAGCACCTGCCCTTGAACAGAATTCTCATAGTTTTTTACAGAATGTTTTATGGCATCTGAGCAAGTTATTTTTTTGTTTTGTAAAAGTGCATTTAGATCATTAAAAAAGAAACCTTTCAAGTTGTGTCATGACTTGATTCATAGCTACGAAGGAAGAGTGCCTCAAGAAAAGAAGCAGATAGTAAAGAACAGGGAGGATTCCAAAGTTTGAGGCTATGGAGGTTATCATGAGGGATATTGAAATTGTAGAAGAAAATATGTCTTGGTGGTAATTGTCTTTTGCTTAACCTCAGAAATGTCAAAAAATTTGAATATGGTGCATTAGAATGAATACGATGCTTTGGAAGTCAGTGAAAAGATTTAGTTGGCATATCTCTTACCTGGTGAGAGAGTTTTTTGTTTAGTTTTGCCTTTAGTAACAACATGTTGAAACAAACCATATCTATCTATATCATAGAAAGGACTGCAATATTCAAGAGAGAAATACCTCTTTTACACGAACATAAAACAGTACCTTTGGGGTTATACACTGGCTTTTCTAGGACCTATGTAATCAATGCTCCAGATGTAACTGACATTTGCAGTTTTGGACTGTATAGATCATACTGTTAAAGGCTAATTACTTCCTAGAGGAGGTTATAGTTTTATGCTATTTAATAGTAAAGTTCTAAGCAGTTGCTCCTCTAAATACTTGTGCACTGGAAAGCAGTATCTAAAAGCCTTGTGACTTCTCAGCTGCTGTCCTGAGAAGGCAGGGAAGAAATGTGCTCTGATACAGCATGAGGTATAAGCCAGTTAGACACTTCCTGCTGGTTTAGGGACGGTTGTTGCTGAGGTCAGTGATCCCTCTAACGAACACAAGTGGGACGATGTACAGAACATGCATATCCCATAGGTCTGTTAGTGCACGTCCACTGTGTTCCATGAAAATCAGGAGAAAAGGAGGAAACTTCAATTTAAGGACCTCTTCCATTTCTTTTTGTTAGGCACTGGAAAGGCATCTTAAGTATTTAATGTCATAGATCTTGAATTATATAGTCTCTTCAGTCTTTCAAGTTATTCAGAATAAATTATTGAACCACTTTTAATATTAGAAGTAGTTCACTGAAAAAAAAAGGCAAACCAAAACAAAACCCCAAAAAACCCAAACCAAACAAAAAAACCCTAACACACAAAACCCCCACAAAATATAAAAGCTACGAGAGACCTACCACTGATTGGGTTTGTGCACCCAGCACACTTTTTGGCATAGAGGTTGCAGAAGCAGCTCAAGCAGTATGCAAACTCGTCCCTGGAGGTAAAGCGTTGTCCGGACAACTGCTTCTTGCATCCAGTACAAACGAAGCACTCCTTATGCCATGGCTGCTCACGGTAAGTAACACCTCCTGTAGTGATAGCCTGTTTTAGGAAAAATAAGATAGAAAGTGTTTTATTAAGGGTGGCAGGTTTGTGTTTTGATTTGGTAGAGAGGAAGGGTGATGAGATTTTTATGGGTGGGAGTTGATCTTGAGAAAATTACGCAAGTCATTTATTATAATTTCTTAATTTATACAAACAAGACTCATAGTAAAAGTACTTTATTCTGCATATGTTGTGAAATCTGCCTCTCAGTTGTCCTCTTTGTTTTTCAAGCTATTCTTTCTATGTCGCTTTTCATACGCGTGTGCTAGAATCTGTCTCATCACTGTTCCTTTACCTTCTCTTTCTTCATGGTGAAATGACTACCTTATGTATTTCAACTTGTTACTTTGGCAAAGACCTGGGCTTGGCTACTCTTGGGAGCCAACCAGATGAGCAGGGGGTGTTGCCAGGCCCCATTGCAGGTGATTTAAAGAATCTCTAGGGAGCGAAGTGGACAGGAGCAGGCAAACAGGGGTGTGGCACATTTGTGAGGGTGTGGCACGACAGTTTTCATGGCAGTTCGCACAGGCAGGATGAGCAGAAAGGGTGCAGCCACTCTCCCTGGCTCTTGCTCGTGGGTTGTGTGGTAGGTGTGCATGGTTTTATTTGGTGATTGTTTTTTTTTGTTTTATCTCCTACTCAACTAGATCCAGCAATGGTTTCCAAATGATCAAAAGCCACTGCTGCTGCTGCCAGCAGGAGTGTTCTAACCCAGCAGAACCCCCCAAGAAGAAGGCAGCTGTCCAGGTCACTGGCTGTGGGGAGTGTCTGAGCCTGGTATGAGTACTGGAGGACAGTGCTAAAGACACCTGCACGCGGTGCAATCAGGTGAATGATTAGCTCTGTTTAGTGGTAGAGCTTAAGGAAGAAGTAGAGAGGCTAATGACTATTAGGGAAAGTGAAAGGGAAATAGACTGGTGGAGTCACACCCTTTCAATCGCAAAAGTTCAGCAGGAGTCAGAGAAGCCCTGCCCCTCCTGCCATCAGGCAGATGGAACAGACCAAGTAGATGGAAGGGAATGGAAACAGGTCCCTGGTCAGAGATGTAAAAGAATCCCCTACTGAGCCCTATCACCTCCCCAGGTGTCCCTAAAGAGTGGGTATGAGGCCCTGGACCTAGAGAGTCAGGCAGATGACACTCAAGAAGAAGATCTGTCTGGAGGGTCTCTTGGTTGCAATCCATCTATTAGACGATCACAACCGCAGCTATTAAGAAAAAAAGAAGGGTAGTTATAGTTGGTGATTCCCTTCTGAGGGGAACCGAGGGCCCTGTATGTTGACTGGACCCATCCCACAGGGAAGTCTTGTACCTTCCTGGGGCTGGGGTGAGGGATATTAACAGGAGACTCCCCTAGCTAATTTGGCCCACTGATTATTACCCACTGTTGGTAGTACAGGTTGGCAGTGATGAGATCAATAAAAGAGGTACCAGGGCAATTAAAGAGGACTTTAAGGCTTTGGGTCAATTAGTTGATGGGACAGGAGCACAGGTGATGTTTGTCTCAATTCCTGCAGTAGCAGGGGTGAATGAGGAGTAGGAAAACCCATTTTATCAATAGGTGGCAAAAGGATTGGTGCCACCAGCAGAATTTTGGGTTTTCTTGATTGCAGGGCAAAATTTATGGTACCAAGCCTTCTAGAGTCAGATGGGCTTCATCTGTCTAGCAAGGGCAAAAGAACCCTAGCATATCAGTTGGCAGGGCTGATCAAGAGGGCTTTAAACTAGGTTTGAAGGGGGAAGGGGGTTGAAACTAGGCTCTCCAGAGAAGAGCCTAAGGATGGAAAGCCAGGGTTAGGAGTGATATCAGCAGCCCAGCTGAAGTGCATGTACACTAATGCACGTAGCTTGGGAAACAAGCAAGAGGAGCTGGAAGCCATAGTGCAGTAGGAAAGTTATGACATAGTTGCCATCACGGAAACATGGTGGGATGACTCATGTGACTGGAGTGCCACCATGGATGGCTACATGCTCTTCAGAAGAGATAGATAAGGTAGGAGAGGTGGAGGGGTGGGCTCTGTATGTTAGAGTCTCTTGACTGTCTAGAACTTGAGGTCAGTGACGATAAGGTTGAGTGCTTATGGGTCAGAATCAGGGGGAAGACCAACAAGGCTGACATCCTGGTGGGAGTCTGGGAGTCTGTTACAGGCCACCCAACCAGGATGTAGAGGGTGATCAATTATTCTACAAGCAGCTGGTGGAGGTTTCAAAATCACCAGCCCTTGTTCCTGTGGGTGACTATAACCTGCTGGATGTCTGCTGGGAACTCAACACAGTGGAGAAGAGGCAGTCTGAGAGATTCCAAGAATGCATGGAGAATAATCACCTGTTGCAGCTGATAAATGAACCTACCAGAGCTGGGGTCCCATTAGACCTACTGTTTAAAAACAGAGAAGGGCTGGCGGGAGATGTGGTGGTCAGAGGCCATCTGGGGCACAGTGACCACAAAATGATAGAGTTTTCAGTAATTGGTGAAATAAGGAAGGACATCAACAAAACCTCTACCCTGGACTTCCGGAGGGCAGGCTTTGGCCTATTCAGGATGCTAGTTCAGAGAGTGCCTTGGGAAACAGCCCTTAAAACCAAAGAGGTCCAGAAGGATGGACAGAAAGAAATCTTGAAGGTGCAGGAGCAGGCACTCCCTATGTGTTGAAAGGTGAGCCGGCGGGGAAGACGACCAGCCTGGCTGAACAATTAAGGACAGTTGAGGACAACAAAAAGTGTTTTTATAAATATTTCAATAGCAAAAGGAGGTCCAAGGAAAACCTCTGTTCTTTGTTGGATACAGAGGGGAACATAGTTACCAAAGACCAGGCTGAGGTACTTAACACCTTCTTTGCCTCAGTTTTCAATAAGAAGACAGGTTGTCCTCAGGAACACTGGCTTCCTGGGCTGGTAGACAGCAATGGAGAGTAGAATAGCCCTCCTGTTATCCAGGAGGAAGAAGTTAGTGACCTGCTGAGCCACTTGGATCCTCACAAGTCTATGGGACCAGATGGGATCCATCCTAGGGTGATGAGGGAACTGGCGGAAGAGCTTGCCAAGCCGCTCTCCATCATTTACCAACAGTCCTGGCTCACTGGGGAGGTCCCGGATGATTGGAAGCTGGCTAATGTGACGCCAATCCACAAAAAGGGCCAAAAGGAAGACCTGGGAAACTACACGGCTGTCAGCCTGACCTCAGTGCCTGGCAAGGTTATGGAGCAGAACATCCCAAGTGTGATAACATAGCACCTACAGGATGGACAAGGAATCAGACCCAGCCAGCATGGGTTTAGGAGGGTCAGGTCCTGCCTGACCAGTCTAGTCTCCTTTTATGATCAAGTGACCAGCCTGGGAGATGAGGGGAAGGCTGTGGATGTCTCCCTGGATTTTGGGAAAGCCTTTGACACCGTCTCCCACAGCATGCTCCTGAAAAAGCTGGCAGCCCACGGCTTGGACAGGGGCACTCTGTGCTGGGTTGGGAACTGGCTCGAGGGCCGGGCCCAGAGAGTGGTGGTGAACGTCGCTGCATCCAGTTGGTGGCCAGTCACTAGTGGTGTCCCCCAGGGATCAGTTGGGCCCAGTTCTGTTCAATATCTTTACTGATGATCTGGATGAGGGGATTGAGTCCACCATCAGCAAATTTGCAGATGACACCAAGTCGGGGGGGAGTGTTGATCTGCTGGAAGGCAGGAGGGCTCTTCAGAGGGACCTGGACAGACTGGAGAGTTGGACTGATTCCAACGGGATGAGGTTCAACAAGGCCAAGTGCCGGGTCCTGCACTTTGGCCACAACATCCCCATGCGGTGCTACAGGCTGGGGACAGAGTGGCTGGAGGGGCCTGGGAGTTTTGATTGATAGGAAGCTGAACATGAGCCAGCAGTGTGCCCAGGTGGCCAAGAAGGCCAATGGCATCCTGGCCTGGATCAGGAACAGCGAGGCCAACAGGTCCAGGGAAGTGATTCTTCCCCTGTACTCAGCACTGGTGAGGGCACACCTGGAGTGTTGTGTCCAGTTCTGGGCCCCTCAGTTCAGGAAGGATATTGAGGTGCTGGAGCAGGTCCAGAGAAGAGCAACAAGGCTGGTGAAGGGACTGGAGCACAAGTCCTATGAGGAGAGGCTGAGGGAGTTGGGGTTGTTTAGCCTGGAGAAGAGGAGGCTCAGGGGAGACCTCATCACTCTCTACAGCGATCTGAAAGGAGGTTGTAGCCAGGTGGGGGTTGGTCTCTTCTCCCAGGAAACCAATGGTAGGACGAGAGTATGATCTTAAACTCTGCCAGGGGAGGTTTAGCTTAGACATTAGAAAGAAATTCTTTACACAGAGATCAGACATTGGAATGGGCTGCCCAGGGAGGTGGTGAAGTCACCATCCCTAGATGTGGCACTTAGTGCCATGGTCTAGTTGACAGAGTGGTGTTGGGTCACAGGTTGGACTTGATGATCTCAGAGGTCTTTTCCAACCTAGCTGATTCTGTGATTCTGTGACTATTTTATTTCATATTTTATCTGAAGTCTTTACTTTCTTCTTCTTCAGACTTTGTCAGGGATTTTTCTCTTACAAGAAGTTGTTGCCTACAAAAACAGCTCCCCTGATTTAAACAAACTGAATTTTTGATCCTTTGAGGATTCCTAAGAAGGCTGTAAAATTGGATAGTTTGATTTTTCTTCCCTTCTTCACTAACATAAAAATCCCTGGGAATTGAGTCTGTATGTGATCATACTGCCTGATATATGTGTATATATATATATATACACATACATATATATATGTATGTATGCATGTATGTATGTGTATGTATATATTTATGTCTGTCTTCACCTCTTTCCCGAGTTGAGTCTGTTCTCAAATGTGGTTAAAATTGGACAATAAGCAGACTTTTTAAGATTTGAAACTCCTAGAAGTCTCAGAAAATTGATGGATGGGTAGGAGGTAGTAAGAGTAACTAGGTAAATTTTTGGTAAAAGGCTGAAAGAAAAAATTAGCTTTCACCTATTTTGTTCTGCCTGTGCAGCAGCAAAGAAGCAGCTGTTTCTGGCCAGTTTGTATGTCTGGCCAAGTTGCAGCTTTGCTTGACTGGAAGGGTGAATGAGTAGGTAGCACATTGGGAAGAAAGTCTGGGTAGTGTGGGCACAGGTGGTGACTGAAGATATGTAGAGGGTAAAGGGAGAGGAAGAAGTGGCAGTGGGAAAAGAAATTTATTGTGGATATAGCCATAATTTTGATTGTCTTTGCCTATGCATATATCCATAGGAAAGTGGGATTTATTAGTTCCAAAACGATGAGACAAGTCTCTTTAAGAAGGAATTCTAAAATATTTTCAGTGTCTGTGTATGAAATTTAGGAAATTCACAAATAAGAGGTCCTTAGCCTAGAAAGCCATACTAGTGTTTATTTCAGGAGCAGCACTTGCTCTGTGTAAAGTTTATCTCTCTGTCTTGAATGTCATTAGAATATTAAAAATAATGATCTGTGTTATCTCATCTTCTTTCTATCTTTATCTTCCAGCTGAAATGTTTAGGTACGTGATATATGATGGATTATATTGGAATGAGGTTAATTTTTATTTTGTTTTTATTGTTTTGTTTGTTGCTGGTTTTTTGTTTTGGTTTTGTTTTTTTTTTTTAGTATGCTCTCAGTATGCTTTCAATATAAAGGGATCTTTAACCCTAAGAGAAGTCTCTTTGTAGCAAATGCTGTGCCTGATGCAGGATGGGAACTGAAAATATCTCTTAAAATTAGTTGATTCTGGATCTTTTTAATACATACAAAAATGAGATATTCTACCTCTTTGGACATAGAACAGGATGGACTTCAATGCCTTAGGTTTCAGGTAAGTAAAGTAAGAGCATTACCTTCTTGCACTGGACACACTGCATGGCAAATTGCTTTTCATAGCAGGGTACACAAAAGTTTTGATGGTCCTTAGGGATGAAACTCTTTGTCCCAATAGGCTGTTGGCAGCGGTAGCAGATAAAGCAGGTCTCATGCCAGCTGTTGCCTTTGTATTCCATCTTCCGAGTACCTGTAATGAGACCAGAGCATCAACTGAACTTCTTCTGGATGAGATGGATGCCATTTGTACTTGTTTGCCTGGCATCTGGCTGTCAGTCAATAAGCAGCTCTGAGCTATAGGCTATTTCATGTTTCCACCAGCTTTGTGTAGTATTGAATACCATTTAAAGTTTTTGAAGAGCAAGAGGTTCTTCTCCTCCTGTGAAGAAGAGAAACATTTATTGATAATAATGATGGCTTAAAACACCTTTTTGTGGTATTATTAGGCTAATAATGAATTCTAATGCAAAGGAAAATTCTGGCGAACTTGAGAGATGCCAATAAAAGCTGCTGTTAGTGCTGAGTGAAGGTAAGGCCATTCCTTGTTAAAGATTGACTTCATTCATTTCAAGTCTACTTTGTTTCTTTTCCAGATAACAGCAAGATACCTGGTTAATTACAGAATCATAGAATCTTTTGGGTTGGAAGGGGCCTTAAAGATCATCTGGTTCCAAACCCCCTGCCATGGGCAGGGACACCTCTCACTGTTTAAAGCCCCATCCAACCTGGCCTTGAACACTGCCAGGGATGAGGCATCCAATTCCTGGCAACCATCTTTCTTCCCTTTCCCAATGAAGTATAGTCACTGTCCGAGACAAAGGACTAATTCATATCTGCTCTGGGGTCTTTTTCCTGTCCTCATTGAGGTCTACTATGAGTTTGTAATCATTTCCAGCTCAGCAACACCTAATCTGAATGTTTTTCTGTCTCTTGAGACTTTCAGTAGAAAAGAACCTTTCTCTCTAAGTTGAAAACATAGTTGCAACGTGAAAGGGAGAAAAATCTTTAAATAGTCCTTAAATGAAAAATAGAAAAGTGGTTTAGTACTTAGGAAATGAATGATTCTCTAGAATCAAGGTTTAGGGTTCAGATACTTTGTTTTGCAGATTCTGTCCACTGTATGACAGGTGGACTCTGAGCCCTTCCAGGAAATTGGAGATGCCCTGTTATATGGACAAATTTCTTTGCACACTGTATAATTTCCTATTTACCACTTCAAGTCAGAATATTTGATACTGGCCAGAAGGATAAACAAACAAATGTTGTTCCTACAGTTCTGCATCATTCTTGAAGCCTGTAACAACAAACATGATGTCAAATGCTTGGAAGACTGACAAGCCAAGCACGTTGGCTAATGATGAAGAACCACACTAATGCCCTTAATGCTAACTCTCCGCCTCACCATTACTCGCAGAGTGAAGTTTT
The DNA here is from genome assembly GCF_003945595.2 of Pipra filicauda. Classification (NCBI taxonomy): domain Eukaryota; kingdom Metazoa; phylum Chordata; class Aves; order Passeriformes; family Pipridae; genus Pipra; species Pipra filicauda. Next base: position 127,723 of record NW_024105020.1, on the reverse strand, counting down.
GCCATTTTCCCCCTTCTCAAATATTAATTCATCTTTGTTTACTAGTTGCATGTTTTTCTTCTTTTTTTTTATGGTCTCATTAAATTCTACCCAGAGGCATACTTCAAGATTTATTTGGTGCTGGGGTTTTTTAAAGCATTTACCTGCAGCGGTAGTAAGTGAACTGTTAATTATCTTTCTGCCTGATGCTTATATGCTTGAATATTTCTGTTCCATTTTATTAATGGACATCTTCTAAAAATTATGCCCTCTCTGTGCTGCTAAATTTCTATATCATGCCAAGGAGCAAACAAATCAGTCCTTGAAGGAATGATGTTGTGGAAAAGGAGATGTGAATATTTTTTTTTGTAGTCTAGAATTTTATTTTCACATTTTCAGCTGTTTGCTCTCAGGGATTGTGTTGTCACTGAAACTCAAGGCAGGGGGAGCCTGGACCGAAGTCAATGTGAGTTTAATTTTCAGAAGGATTGAAAGATAAATCTTGTAATTACTTTAGTATTTAGTATTTAGTAATTATTTTAGTATTACTTTAGTATTATATTACTTTTGTAATTACTTTAGTATTAGGCATGTCATGATAATGCTGCTTTTAAATATTGTTGTTATTTCTAGTTAAAAGTCCTACTTTATCATCAAGCCCTCATTTTTACACCTTAGGAGCACAATGTTTTGGTTTTTCTTTTGTCTAAGGTGACCAATGTCAGAACCAGCTGACGAAGTAACTAGTAATCATAACGGAGTGTGTACAAGGATTCTTCAAATTGCCTTTTAATATTTTATTTCTGCACTGATAGCCCTTTCAATTTAAAGCCCTCAGATTATTACAGAATGTTATAGTGTTGACGTGACCAGATGAGGTTTTAACAATATATTACTATAACCTCATGTTTCATGTTGAAAAAGAAAATAGCTCTTTCCTGTTTCTTCATATCTTTGTGCTCAAGAAGGACCTCAGAGTCACTTTGATGAATTTTTCATTTTTTTCTGAGAGAAGCTAAATTTAGAGTAATCACATAAAAAGCTAAATTTCAAATTAAGTAAGCTGTTACATTTTCAAGCTGTTTCCAGTTTTCAAGAAGTGGAAGTCAATCAAGACAGAGTACAAACTTGGGATTGGATAGAAAGATCAATATTATTTTTCCAGACATCAAAAGCCTTTTAATGAACACTGCTCTAAAAAAATTATAAATCCTGTTAATAAAAATGCTAAGTAAAATAAATACTAATTTTCAAGAGTTATCTCTTTTATGTGAATTATAATTCTGCCATGAGCAGAACATCATGAACATAACAAACATTACATATTCTGGTCATGGAAATAGCTGAGAATGCACAATCAACTATATTTTACATAGTTCACCATGATTTAGCAGAAATAGTCAAGGAAAAAGATCTGTCAGAAATGTTGCTGAGTTTGGGCTTAATATTTAGCCTAATCTTTTCTTAGTCCAAAAAGTGAACATCCTAACCTGGCATAATAGTCTTCTTGCACTCATTACATTTGGAAGAGTATTCATTGGAGTAGCAGTCAGTACAAAGTAGATGTTCCTCTTTTGCAGCAAAAGGTTTGTCCACCAATGAATTCTTGCACTGGAAGCAGTGGAAGCAGGTTTCATGCCAGTGGCGGTCCTTGTAAGACAGATCCTGTAGAAATCCAAAACCACAAAGCAGGTGAAATGAACAGTTTGCACAACTAGAAGCTCAGATAATGCAAATATATCCAAATCTGAACTGCAGCCAGGAGCTGGGACTAATTTGTACAGTTCAAGAAAACAAAATGTTCTGATGAAGGTGAACTTATTTTGCTGTGATAACTAAGAACAGCTCATGACAACTACTGACCCTTTTTCAGTTCAAGGTAACTTTTTTTGTATGCAGCAGAGGAACAACTAATTTCATTTAGGTATTTCCTTTGAGAATAAAGCTCCACTTTTGAGGCAGATTTAAACTTGTTAACCTCATAGGTGTGCCTTATCTATTGCTGATTCCTAAGTAATTTCATACATATTCACTCCTGAACAGAAATCCTTTTCCCAACTGCTTTCTGGTACTTTTTCAGTTCAACAGACTTACACCAAGGGTGAAACAGATCTGACCTCTTCGGGGTTCTTTTTCACTGCAATAAATCTTTACAGACTCTTATTAAGTTTTGTTTTACGTATATTTCAATATACCTATATGTTGGACTGAAAGATGCGAGATCACATTGTACCTGCACCCAGTGATCCAGAATACTGGCCAAATGATTAATGTGAGGGCATAAGTATTTAAAATACTCTCCACGGCGGTCCTCTTATTATTTAAAAAATGCCCTGTCCTTCTAAAAATTGTGACCTAAAGCAATGAATTGGGCTTTTTAAAATTTGAATTAAGGTGGCCTAATTGTGTAACGCTTGAACAGTGACTTTGGATTTCTCACAAAATGGAGCTTGGATCATTACAAGAAAAGGTGTCTACCCCAAAATATATAGGCTTTAGTTTGGGTTGGGAGTGTGAGTGGTTAGTACTGTCATGAATGGAGCAGAAATAACTTCTAGCTCAAGATCTACTATGTATTTGTTGCAGACACCGAGCTAATCTGGTTAACTGAAGGAAAAGAATGAGTTGTAGAATACCAGATTTTTTAGTTGTGTAAAGCATCACAAAGTGTTTGTAACTGATCTGGCCTAAGCTGCTCTATGTCAGTCAGTACAGTCACAGGTAACTCCAAATGAGCAATCTTAGCCCAGAGCAAACAAAAGATACTGTGGATCTGGGTTAACTTAAAATAACAGCACATTATGTCTTCAGGAGCCTTGTTCTCATAAGTAGCTTATAGGAAACACTGATATAGTTTCATCTAGCTTAGCTGATATGTAGTAACTTGTTAAATGATAGTGATTTCAGTCAGAAATTGACCATGCAATTAAGCATTTTTGTTTGGACATCTGCACTACTCACCTAAATTTCCTAAATCACTGTGAATAACAGTTGGTACCAATGTGTCTTGCATCTCTGAGATTGCACTCTGTGACAGAATATCTAAGACTCCTACTTTACAGCTTCCAGGCACTTGTTTATTCAGCTCACCTATTCTTTTCAGCTAGCACCTTTTGAAACAGCACAAATTTCTCACCGTAAAATTTTAATCTTTTTTAATAGCAAATTGAAAACAATTTTTTTCAGAAGTTGTCTACATTTTTTTCTCTTTAAACCAAGTTGAATAGCCTAAATCTGATCTCAGATTATATTTTCAATAGAAAAGAACACAATATACAGCCAACAGTGATTTCCAAAATGTGAAATTTGCCTGGTAGAAAGTAGAATCACAACATATCTGATTTTCTTTCTTTTGCAACATGATGTATTCCATTCTTTTTCCCCACTTGCTACCTTTTTTCTCTTTTTGCAATTTTCTGCAAGCTATCATTTAATCTCCACGGTTCACGTGCTGATGTCTGCTTATTTTGTCAATAGAATTTTACCCTGGAGAAGGTGCATGCCTTTTAGAAGAGGAGTAATGAAGAAAAAGGTTAGGTGTGAATGATGAAAGATTTGATTCTTGAGTCAGTTATGATGGCAGATTGTATAGGTAATAGCTGGGTAGGTGAAAGTAGCAGATATTTCATCATGGCAAAGTGATAAAGAACAACTACAACACAAAGTACCCAAGATAAAGACTGAATTGAATAATCTTCAGATACTTTGGATTATTATAACAGGTATTGTCATTGAATGTAGAGAGAATCTAAGATGCCTGGCTTTGAGATGCCTACAACAGAATATTAGAATGATGAATTGGATATCGCCTTCTCTGAGTCTGTCACATCTGAAAGCAAGGAAGTCCAAGGTACTGATGAAACCATATATGCATCATGATTCTTCTTAAATCAGTGTAATAAAGTAACTGAAAAGGAGATTTGTTCTACTTCAGTGTGTTGTCTATATCGCTGAAACCTTTGGCTTGTTCGTAAGCTGTGGATGTATTGATCTGGAGCAGATTCTACACTGGAGAAGTTGCACGTGCATAACTGACTTCAAACTTATCTGAAGGTCAGGCTGCTCCTCTGCTAAACTGAAAGAGCATCAGATTTAGTCTAGGCATGTGAATGCTAGTTTATGCTAGCTGATTGTAACCCAAATAAAGCTGTTCCAGCAGAAGTTACAAGGGATATACAACTAATTCCTGTTTATTGCATGGATTTCCAGGAAGAACCAAAACAGAATATTGCTATTGTGGACTCAGAACTACAGTATATCCTTAAAATATTGATAGGCATGACTTTTCAACTGTTTCGTGCAGCTCAAGGGAAATGAGTCCCTGGTGCTACATATTTTAAGCGTAGATTTTAATGCAACCTCCTATGTTGCCTAAAAGAGTCATATAGAGAATGACTCTTTCTGCCATCATCTGTGCCTCTGTGAAAACTGACTGCCATGTGTTCTTGTTAGAGAAGGCACCTATGAACATATATAAGAGACTTGTTAGACAAAGCACAGATAAGAGACTGAAGAATTACCATAGGCTGGCATTTGAGAAGTGGAATGGGAGATGCTTGCACACAGGTGCTCATGAACATGCTCTGCCCTGTACAAGCATTTTGCAGCTGAAGTGTAGAGAGCACCAAACCAGTTTGAGCTGTGCTACTACAGCAAAGAGAAAGGGAGGAGGACAATACCATCTCTGCAGAGCTGTGATAAATCCTGTAGAAGTATGAGAATTGAAGAAGAGAGAGAATTTTCTCTCTCTGTAGAAGAGAGAGAATTTTTAACACTTCATTCAGTGACATTTCTTCTGAATATAGAAAATAATCCTTCTCTCGTATAGTTTCATTTGAAGATTAAAAATTAACTAAATTAGCAATCCCTGAAACTACTCATATTTTAATGGGCTCTTTTCTCAGCCTGATCTCAGTATCAACCTCAGCTGAAAATATCAGCTCGGGGTTCCTTGACACAACCAAATGAACAATGAATGTTTCTCAAACAGACATCAGAGTGTCGACCAAGTGGAGATCTTTTGTAGGTGCTCAGATGACTGTAAGCAAAACTTGACGCAAGATCCTATTTGTATCTGAGACTTTTTAGAGTCATGCCATGCAAAACAGGTTTGAAACTCATGGTTTTGAAAAGCCATTATGTGCTTTTAAAGTAATTTTATTTTCTCTTATTTGCCTTATGTCACTCACAAAGAAAACTTTGACAAAATAACTGTTAACATTGGCAAGATGATGTTTTAACAGCTTTTCCATGGTTCTCTACAGTTTTGCTCCAGTGTGGTTTATTTAGTCTCTAGGGTGGGACTGTGACCTTTTTTAAACTAGAAAATTGTTTTTAAAAAAACCCAAAACCTAGAAGACCCCAAGACTAGAGTTACCAGGTCACCGAGTTATGCTTAAGGCTCCTCATATGTTGTCTTGTACTCTGGCTTTTTAAATCTAAGTAAACTGAAGCCATTATGCATTAGCATTTTTCCTGAACTGGCTTTCAGCAGGGACCCAACAGGAAGAAGGAGATTAGAGAGCTTATTACCAGAAGAGGAACTGCATGTGTTGTTCACAAACAAAGACTACATTAGGCTTTTTTGCCTGCCACAATGCTCTTTTCAGAAGAGCAGAGGAAACGGGGTACGCCAACAAAATGCTGTGCAGATTGTACACTACACACACCCTGTAGCAAAGCACTTAAGTATGTTAGACTGGCACATACCTGTCAAAAGCATGTTGAGAAAAGATAAAACCAAGCGATACTGTGCTGGATCCAGACCCTTAGGGGTATGAGAAGATATTAGGGTATCTACCTCTTTTACCATTCCACTTTACAACTAGTCTGAGATTCAGTAATGCACTGAAAAAGTGCTGCAAGTCAGGACAAGGTTTAAAAACTTAAAATGAGAAAAATAATTATTTTATCCCTTTCCTTATCTGCATTACTAGAGGTTTTAATTTTTTGTTTAGTTTATTTAAGACTGACCCTTCTGACTCATTTTTGGCCTGTGTGCTGAGACAGTAGCTTCATCTCACAATCCACTTATAATTTAATTCTCGCGTGTTGCAGTAAGAGTGTTCGCCCCTTCCTGCCTGCCAAGGACAACTTGTGGACTGCATTAAACACTGGATTACTGTAGGTATTTCCTGGTTTTGCAATGATTTCTATACCATAGTATGTGCAAGGAAAGTATTAAAAAAGCCAAAGTCAACCAAAAGTCATGCTTCAGCAGTTAAGCACATAGGAATATAATGGATGGATTTCCAGAAAGAAGCATGAAACTGTAGGTGTGGTAAGTGTTCACCAGGGATGTAGGCAACAAAATGCCTTTTTTTTTTTTTTTTAGAAAAGGTAAATTTATACTAAAATGTGTTAAGATATGAATAATGTATAATAGCTGTGAGAGAAATGGTATCGTATTTTTCTACTGCCTGCCAATGCCTTCTACCATGCAGTGTGTGAAGCTTTTAATCTGTCTGTGAAACATCAGCTAGAATTGTTTACAGTTAATGAAATGGCCTAAATCCAAAGATGTCATTCAAACACATGTTGTCAATCTGGGATTTTTTGATGGAAAAAATTTGATTTTTTAAAATAAAGAACAAATCAGTTATTACTCAGTTACTTTCACAGCTACCCATAAATTACTATAAAAACTAGAAAGATAGTGAAACAAATTTTCCCCTGATTTGAATTCAAGGAAAGCCTTTCTTCAGTATGGTTATCTTGTGGGCTCTCTGTGCCAGAGCTTAAACACAATGGGAAAATCTGGCATCAGTTTCATCCTCTCAGATCCCAGTGCTGTCAGAATTGGAGTATTACCAGTGTCTGAGCAGGCTTAAGTTCAACTCAGGTGAATTGATTCTGTGCATCAGTGCTGGTACACTACAGGAGTTCAGAGATAGAGAGCTGGCTGTCCTCTTGTCAACACCTGTTTTACTTTGGTTTAACCCTGTCATCTAAAGAAGGGCTGCTTTTAATTGGGAGGGCTGGAAAGAGGGAAATTAAGAGCACCTGGTTCTCAGTGCAGCTTTTTTAAGTGTAGAAAAACAATGGTGGCCTAGAAGGGACTTGCAAAAGAAGATCTGAGGTGAGAGCTGCGTGGGACTTTCCAGTTGTAATGTGGGTGCAAGAATGGGCACCCCTGCTAGATGCAGAGGCCCAGACGTGACCTTTTCTGATAACACTATCACTCCACTAGATTTTTGTTCCAAATTTTACAACCGTAGGTTATGTCAGAACATATAAACAAATGTGGAGTCCATTTTGTACATGAAGTAAACATACTGGTTTCATTCTCAAACACAGTGCAATTTATCTTCTTTGTTGAGGTGAAAAAGTAAATGCAAGGTTTAAAAAGATATATAGAAAAATACGTGTATGTCTGTGTGTGTATTTCTTATGTATTTATATCCCTATGTATACATACAGTTTAATGAGAAGCAGAAGTCTGATTTTTTTGTGACTTTGTTTCACAGCTGAATTATGCTCAGTCATATAGTGGACATACTTAGTCTGAAACTTGTCTTGGGGCTGAGACATTTGTAAGGGCTCTCTCAAATGTGTTCTCTAGTGTCTGTTACTGCAACTGAAAAACTACTCTAGTTTTCTTTTCGGTGGGAACATTCATAGCATGTCTTTTTCTACCCAAGTACATGTTGAGGTTTTTTTTCAGAAATCTTGTAGCAATTTAAGTTGCAGCTTTTATCTGTCTGGCAGAATTTGGTTAAAATTGGTCAACACGTTCAAAAGCTACAACATAAAGCATGGACAGGCACAAACAGCGGTCACAGAAACAAAAAAGGACATGTTCATTTCTGGTATGCTTCATAGCTTTTTAAGAAATATTTATTTACTATCTCTTATTTGTGTTTTCCACATATAGTTCTGGTTCTTTACATATATAAAATATTCCTATATTGTAGACTAAGGGGCCCTTTTTTTTTCCCTGTCTGCTATTAGAGTGCGTCTTGCTTAAAAAAAACCAGTATATTGGATAACACCCACACTCCCTAAATCCATAAATCTGGGTTGAAAAGTTCAGCCTGATTAATTCCTGAATACTTTGACCGAGATTTGTTGAAGCCAATCCAAGTTTTTAAATTCTCGAATATCAACACATGGAAATATCTTCTCAGGGGATTAGAAAGAGACCTTAAAACAAAGCACATTCTGGAATGGGACAAAAATATTTTGCTTTTTCAGGTCAGGACAGGCCAGCTGTATCTCTTCTCTAATCTGAATATTTATGAGCTGTAGGAAAGCTGGCAATTTTATACCCCCTTACAGACTATTGCCAGTTCCCTGTCTTGATGATGAAACATTCTCACCTTTCTAAAGTTTCTGAAAGGGACTTTCCCACTGATTTGCCGATAGAGTGGGGTAGATCTATTTGGAAGACATGCAACATCTATTTTTTCCAATCTGAGTAAGCATATACTTTTGTATCTCTGAGCTAGTGATTGAGTAGTAGTATCACTAATAGGAATTAATTGGTGCTTCTAGAGGTACAGATAAGCAATGGAGGAAATCAAACGTCAGATCTCCTTGTATCGGTCAAGAATCCTATGGTCATGCAATGCAAATTGCAAGTCTACTGCAATCTCACTCTGTCAGTGAAACTCTTGCCCAGGTTTTGAACAGGTCAATTTTGTGCAAGGAGGACGGCTATTGGATGGAGTCAGTCTGTAGCAGTCCAACAGACACTTCACTGGATGACTCATCTACCTTCATTCAGTCAGGGTGAAACTGGCATGAGCTCCGGTTGTTTTGGTTATCTTAAAAGAAATGCAGGTGGTTACACCTTATTGTACCAGGGAGGTGTTTCCATGTGGTACAGCAGTGCACAGATCAAGCAGAGTCTCTTCTCTGTCCTTTCCAACCTTTAGTTAGACTCCTTTATCATCATTTAAAAGGCTATTTTTTCTAATTTTATCTGATTTATTATGTGGGTCAGCATTACCTGGATTTTGTGGTCCCCAAGTTGGCACTTTATCTTGAGCGTGTCTTGTCTCTTTGATGACCATAGAATTATGATCACTGGGAAACCAGCAGTGGCTTCCCTCTCTCTGACTCAAAGTTAAGAAAAACCTGCTTCTGCCACCCTTCCAGATCGCAGCTGGCCCTGAGGACAGACTCTCCTAATGACTTAGAATTTCTTACATCAGATCATTTTATACCTTGCAGGAAGGCATGTCTATTACCATGCCTGGTAAAGAAGGGTTTGACAAATGAAGTGCTAAAAAGCAGGTACAGGGGTCCAGAAATTATGCTCTCCGAGCAAAAAGAACCCCTATGTAGTTGTTAAGCTGGATCCTTCCAGGTCTCAGCTCTGTATCCAGGCTGCTCTACCAAGATTTCTGTAACAAGACACAAATCTGGCATACCTTGCAGTCAGCGCCGATAGGTTTTTTACATTCCTCGCAGGTATTGGAATAAAGATTTTCATAGCATTTCACACAGTAGGGGCTGTCCTCCTTCAGGATGTACTTCTTACCAAACAGGGACTCTTTGCAGTAGTGGCAGTCAAAGCGCTCAGTCATGTTGGTATCTGGAGTCCAGCTATCCTGTCACGAAGACAGAAACAGGCACATACATGTCAGACTGAGCTACACTTGACCCAATCCCCCAGGAAAGGTTTATCAATTCTTGTTTACCACATTGTACCTCAGTTTTAATCTGACTTTTGGTCAAAATAAATGAACACAATAGGAAGAAACTGGACTATAAATTCTACAGTGCAGGGCAATGACAATAGCCCATCTACTTCAGTCATCCACTGATCTGTCTTTCACCAGAACTAGTGTTAGAGACAAGAGGGAGGAGTAACCCTTGAGTCTGAAGAATTCTCATGGGATTTGTGAAGGGGATTTGACCAATAGATCCAAAGCAAGAAGGTGTCTTTGTAGGGGGTGGAGGGAGCCAAGTACATTAGGAGGATGAGCCAGCTAATCTTCAGAAACAACATCTCCTGCATAAGGCAAGACAAAAGTTCTCATTGCTAGCAGACTTTAGTAACGCACAGACTCTCAGGCACCACTGTTATGTGCTTCCGCACCTTCCTTCTCTGCGTACTCAGTAAGCCAGTGTCTGAAATTGTTCCCCTGCAGGCAAACACCAACTCTCCATCTCTCCTCGTGCATGAGACTATAGGCACTGTTAACAGCAGGAGGTATAGGGTTGGTGATTGTATATCTCATTCTTCTCTGATGCAACTGAATGAGTTATCCAAGTGCACTGGCACACAAGTGGGAGCTAGATGCCCTGGCTCAGACAAATGTCAAACAGTGATTATGGAAGGGGAAAAGCAAGTGGAAGAAACTGCATAGGATGTTTCAGCTTATCTGAATTAGGAACAACTGCTGTTTGCTCCTCAGGTCTTATGTCTCTATTATTTTCTGGATGCACATCCAAGCAACAATGACACAAATGCTTTTGATTAACCGCAATTTATTTTGGGTTTCATTAGAGTCATCAGCTTCTTTCCTAACCTGAGGGTTGCAACGTGTTGCACCTGAAATCTGTTTGGAGGTTACAGCTGGAGAGGGCATAGCTGCCTGCTTAGGAAAGCAAATTTCACAAATGGAAAGTGAATGCCATGTGGACTGCATGATTTCCACTGCCTGCCAGGCCTCATCTCCTCTTTAAGCCACATTTGATCTATAAATCCTCAAATGTTTTGAGTACTACTGGCTTAAGTGGGTACCTCTGTCTTTCACACACAAGTGACATTTACAGCAGCTGCAGTCCTTTTGCCAGTATCAGCTCTCAAACAAAAAGTTGTTACTTGCTTAGTGTTCTTGGCACAGGTTGCTGGATTCTGGAGTTTATCCTATCCTTCTGGTGGTGGGAGCCACCCACAGGGCATTCTGAAATCCTGAGTTCTCCTCCAGAATTTCAGTTTTTATTATTATCTTCCATTCACTATAGCTGAAATGTGATTACGATTTTAGGGCAGACTCAATGGGCAAGTTTATATTGTTTTGATGGGTAGAAAGCTTTTTTTGTTTGGCTTTTTTCTAATGGTTGATCAACCGCTGAATTGACCAGCCCAGACTGAGGAGTGAGTGGTTTTTAGGGGTGAGGGGTGTGTGCCGTAGGTAAGTGATGGCCCAGCTGCTGGAAAGTCTTTTGAACTACAAGTAACTGCTAAACAAAAAGCAGAGACAAACTACCAAACCCCAAAATATGCTTGGAGGAAAAATCATGACAACTGGTCATCTGTGCTACTGACAACCCAGAATGAGTAGCAGTCCAGCTGCTTTGACCTTAAAGATGTTCTAGGAACTGATTAACTTTCTTATCCCAAAGGGCAGCTGGGAGTACCTTAGGTGGTCTTTGTCCTTAAGGACTAGAGAGGATCATAGGGACTGATAAGACAAAGACAGAAGGTAAGAAGACATGCTGCAGAGAGGAGTGCAGTGACTACCCAAAGCTCCCATCTAGCCCATCTCCAACAGCAGTAGCTAGCAGTGGAAGTCAAAGACAAGAGAACAGGGACAGTAGAGAAGGACATTTCCTTAACAACTGCTTCCAGCAAGTTAGTCTCCTCTTGAAGTAGAGTTGCAGTCATTACCACAACATTTAAAAGATGATGGTGGATTTATTTTGCTCTCTGTTTTGTGCCTGTTTACACCCCTAACCTACATAACATGCTTGGACTTGCCCATGAAAGAACTAGAGAGGACTTAATTTCCTTCGTGGAGTAATTTCAGCAAAATGAATGGAGTCAGACCAATGTACACTCAGTTGCACATGTAAATGTATGACAGATTCTGAGAGGAGTGATAGCTTTTTTCAAATATTTTGTATTTAAGACAGAAATCTGTACTTTTTATCAGATTTTATTAGATTTTTTTCCTGAATGATAGGATTTGGTTCTATATTTAATATGCATTATTGCTAAGATAAAGTGTGAGCAGAAACTGCTTATGAACTGGCATTTGTCACTTTTCTGCAGAATTAGTTCTTTCTAGCCCTGATACCAAAGAGTGAAAAATTTCTCTTCAGTGAAGATGTGGAAAAGCAAAAACCAGAGAGTGTGATTCCTTTACAGGTTTATACCATTTCTGTATTCATCCAAAGATGCCAAAGTGCATTGTGACTGGAAGAAGGACTATTACCTTACAGGCAGATGTTCCTATCTCTTGGTCACAGGAGGTTCCTTCTTGAGTGTTGTATTGTCTTCTAGGTGCTTTTCAGGGGAGCAGAAGCAAGCATTATGTAATATATTTATTTAATAATTTATATAATAGTGTAATAATTTATTTAACAATTATTTAATAGTCGCTGCCCTTAGTGCCTTATAGTGGGCACTTGCCTCACTATCCTGGAAGGGATCTAGTTTTGTTAAATGTGCTCTAAGATTGTCACAGTAGATTGTCCCTCTCACCCTGAGCTGGGAGAGGCAGTCCTCATTTCTATGTCCCAAACAGATTTAGGGATGAACTATGCTCTTTGAAGACACTGCAGGGACAGCTCTGGATGGGATATGAAGAACAACTCCAGAGATCTGGGAAATCAAAAGACAAGAAAGGAAAGTTTCCAAGATCTGCATGTTGGTTTTAGTTATGTGAAACTTTATTTGATCCGGGACCAATTTTGGATCCAATATCTCTTAAAGTTAGGAATTTGTGTTCATGTGGTTTCATTCAGAAAGCTGGAATTCAGGATTAAGCATCCCAAATTCCAGGCTGTTTAAGTCCTGGCCTTGGACTGGATTTCAGGATCTACTGTGTGATATTTTGAGGATATTGTGCAAGTTTTTTCTGCGCCAGAGAGAATTAAATGTAAAGTAATCATGGGCCCTATTTACTAAATATTAGCAATAACTTCAAACAAATTATTTCACTGTTGTCTTACAGTGAATAAACGTGAAATCATATTGATCAACAGTTTTGCCTGTCACTTTGTACACATGGTCCTTTACATTGACGGTCCATTGACTCCTGTTATATAAAACCCCCTCTTACTTAGCTTAGTGCAGTCTTTATGCACTGTTTTGGGCTTTATGAAAAAACAAAGCAAAACAAACCAGATGACTTGCATAGTTCTGGATGGACACAAATCGCGATTCAATCTCCTTGCCATTGATCTGTTTCTTCCTCTTGTATTTCATACTTAGTGACTGTAAAGCTTTGTGGGCCAGAGGCTCATTGTTATTACACCGCTTTGTAGTACAACAAGGTCTTTAGATTTTATTGCAGTAATCATTCTATACTTATGCTTTTTCAGATTGCTCTTAACAGTATCATGAAAGAGAAATTGATTTTTTTCTGCCATGCAGTCTCCCTCATACAGAGTCAGATATAACAAATACATCTTCAAAAGGAAAAGAGCTTTCTGTTGCATGCCCAGAAGAAAAGTTACAGCTTATGCCAAATGTTAGCACTACCCACACTCTGTCTTCCAGGAAGAGTAAGAATTGGCAGGAAAATTACCAAAAAATTAGTAGACTGACTTAAAATCTATGTTTCTTTCCTCTTCTTCCCCTGCTGGCTCAGTCTCATTGTACTAGCAGTAATTGCTAAAGTTATCATATTACCTCATAAAAATTATGGCTCATCATGTTATTAAGAAATCATCCAGCATTCCCCAATCCCATGACACTATTGACTACTGAAAAAGCAGACCTTGTCTGCTTTTCCAAATAGGGGCTGCAAGCCTAATAAGTGATGTTCTGTGCATCTCTTATTTCAACCCTTCTTATGGGGTATTGAATACTGGAAAGTGCAGATGCACACGCACAAGAGAGAGAAAGAAGCCAAGGTAAACTGTGTAAAACATGTAGGAGTTGTTTAGTTTATTCAGTGAAATTCTGATCTCTTTTTGTAAAGGTATCTGGAGACACAGAATTCAGAATTAAGCCCCTGTAGATGCCAAAGGGGGACTTGCTGTTGACCTCAATTAGGTCAATAGTACTAGGGCTCTACATGTGCTCCTGGAGCAGAATGGTCTGTTACTACCTGTACAGGAAATAAAAGGTCCTCCAAGATGTACACACATTTCTCCCACTTGACTATTTTTCCAGAAGAATTGTGCACATGGAGAACTTTCTATCTGTTTATTTCCCTTCCCCTTAGAAAGGAAGATTTGTGTCTGGCAACTTTAGTGATATGAGCCATGCAGGTCTAGAGCATTTGGAAACAATTTATGTTGATATTCCAAAGGCTCAATTGCAAAGATTTATTTACAACTATGAACTAGCAGTTCAAACTATGCTGGTCTTTCTGGCAAGAGCTGACTATTTTTCTGTAACTCAGCTGCTCTTGCCACACTCATTATCTATCATCTCATTGCAGCAACAGCAAACCACTCTTCAAAGACCTACACATTTTTCCAAACCGGTCCATAAGGCCATGCAAGGGGAGAAGGGGGAAACCTATTTTTATTTCTTTTTGATTGACTTTAGGAAAAGAAGAAATTACCATTTTCCTGTAGTATTGGTGAGAGGTGTGTGGGAAAGTTACATATGGTCATAAACCATCTGAATCTCAGTGTGTGGAAGTTAGTTGGTGTAGATGCACATCATGGGCACCCAAAGCAGTCCTGTGTGTTTAAATTTACTAAAACATATTAAGGGGTGCTATCCCTCTTTCTTTATCTGTCCAGGTCTGGCTTATCTTCTTCTTCATGGAATGAGTGCCAATGAACGCTTATGACGGAGCAGAGGGAGAGCAAAGGGAATCGAGTGCTTGGAGGTCTTGCTGGCCATAGGACAGGTGTTGCTGCTTTAAGTTGCCTGTATCCCTGATCCCCCAGCACCAGGCTCCTGGCTATGGGGAGTCAACCAGAAAAGCCAAGTCTCTCTCCATGGGCCACAGAAGGACATTTGCAAAGATGGCCAATGCAAAAGCTAACGAGGTGATGGGAGGCAAGTGATGCACAACTCATCCTGCAGGAAGCACAGCCAGCCACTCTTCCTTTCCATAGACCCTCTGCCCCTGCCAGTGGCTTCACTGCTGTGTCAAGGTACCCTTTCTGAGTAAAGAGAGAAAAAGGACAATACATTTGCAAAGTTATTGAAACACTGAAGCTTATTACTGTGTTGTTCATACCAACATCTTTTTGTGGGTCGTTAAAAAGAGGAGGCAAGACTACTATATGGAACAAATTGTTGGGTAACCCTGTGCCCCATGATCTGGAGTTTATGCTTAGCTCATAAATGAGACAGGGATGCTTAGGCAGATGTGTTTGCACTCCTTCTCTTTTGAATTTTTAAGGTGAGAAGAAAGCACAAGAGTTTTTCTCTTGCTGCTGCTATGGAAGAGCAATCCTGAAGTAAGCCCATCAAAAGAATCTGGTGCCCTGTCTTCAAGAAATCAAGGCCCTTATGTTATGTCATTGGTCTCCCAGAACAGCCCTGTTAACGAGCCCATGCTACTTTATCAGTGTCCACATCAAGGTTAGAATAGTAGAAGTCCAATTGCAGAGGTGTTCCTTGCTGTTTCTGAAAGTTTTGAGCTCAGAGTAGATATTCACAGGTCTCTTAGAAGCTCCCCAGCAAAAGCTAGGTTTGATATTTGAAAAAAATCGTAATAATAAAAACAAAAAAACCCCAATAAAAATAGGCCACAAGTAAATAGACCTCTTCCTAAATATCTCAATCAGGCCTTTAGATGCCAGCTCTTAAAAGCTATTTTAAAAAAACTTTAATCTCTAATAGACTTTTTAAATTCAACTTATTCTTCAAAATCACAGATTTTTCCAAGGACTCAGTTTCCTTGGAAATGGCTGACTTATTTTGCCTATGGTATAACATTCCAATGTCTCTTTTTAAGTATTTTAGAGCAATTTTCCAAGCAGACAGACTGCATTAACATGTGCAGATAACCAAAGCATACCTGGCTCCTGTCTGGATTGCACAGTCAGCCTATCATGACTTGGAAAGTGGATAGTGTGTTATTTAAGACTGTTTTCCTTAACATAAATAATAGACACCCCCAAATAGAAAATGTTTCTTGTGTATTAAGGTTCCTCCTGCATCTGGCTAAAGTAATCCCTGTTATAGTAGTGGAGAAGGAATACTCTACTTGTGGTTTCTGTGTAGTTTATTGTGTTTGGCAGCTAGTAAAGATCTGCTCCAATTTAGTCATTCTAGCAGTGGTAGAATGAGCACCAATGGTAGTAACTACAAATACCACAGAAGAACTGAGCATTGACGCTTTGAAAGTTTACCCCACACAATTTACACTATGATTATCTCAGGCTGACATTGAAATGACTGGAGGATGTGTGGTCTTACCAACCTTCCTGCACACATTTCAATTAGAAAAGGAGTCTATTGAAATAACATGGAGCATGACTCTTAAATCTACCACAGCAAGGAAGAGCACTGTTCAAGCAGAAAGGCTTGTTCTTATTTTCTATTTTAAAGCCTTTTCAAATTGCTGTCTTCCTTCTTTCTCTTGCAGAATAAGCAAAAGCTTGCTCAAAGAGAAAGGTAGAATACTTGATATTACGTAAGTATAACAATTCATATTGCTAATAAGAGCATTTAAGCAGACAACAGAAAATGATAGAGGAGAAAAATAGTACATTAATAAACCTGATTACTATCTCTGGCCCTACCCTGCATAAGTAATGTATAAGCTAAGTGTCTGCAGACATTAAACTCCAGTGGAGGTTTATTTTTCCAGAAAAAGATTACTTTCTCTTATTGACAAGAACATCAGTAATCTCAGAGAAATTAGACCATGAGATAAAAATATCCAGAAATGCCATGTGATACCATGCAGTGACATTTACAAATTCTCCTATATTTGTGAAATCCTGCACACTACTATCCAGGGCAAAAAACCAGAACAGTGTCCCAAATATTCTGTTTTTCCTTCTTTATAGAAAGAATATAAGAAAATCTGGGAGGACTCTGTGGAAGAAGAATGCTTTTTCATTTGTTCTGACCTCTAGAAGAACAGCTCTGGTTCTGTTTACTGAGGTAAGACCACAAAGCCCCCTCCTGCCTGAGATAATTGACACATGTGGTGGTTTGGAGGATCAGGTAATGTACTTCTTACAGCTGCTCTATAAAACTACTGTAGCAGTGGATGCCTCAGAGCTGTGAGGTATCCACACTTCTCTGCTCAGCTACCATGCCCTTGGCCTTCCAATCATGACAAACAGGCTACGTAAACCTTAGAGGTTTACCCATTCATCTGGGCACATCTTGGCAAAACAGATCGACTGCACCTGGGCGAAACCAGTTTGGTCCAATTTGTTTGGGGTTTGGGGCTGGAGACTGGACACAGAGAGCAAAGAAATTATCTTCTAAGGTTGAGCCAAAGTACCTGTGGTGTGTGAGAGATAAAGAAGAAAGCAAGAAAGAGACAGAGAGCCTGGGCACTTGGACAGAGGAGATCTTTTTGCATGCAAGATCCTTTCTAACTGAAGAAGGAAGATATTGAAACCACAGAGAGATGCATGGCATAGTATGGAGGGGTGGAATTCATCACAGCCAAGATCCTGGTCTCTGAAGACACTTTTGTTCTAAATCTCTAGAGTGCTTCAAAGCAATGGCAAAATACATCTAGGGAAATGCAACTCGCTACTTTTATTATGCAGATGAAGTAAAGAAAAAGTGATAGGCTTTAAGCCCTTATATCTGTGCTCATCAAGAATCTAGAACTGCCTCACGCCATCAAAAGTTATATCTTAGACCTTGTCTGATGTGGTTCATATATTTGCAACATTAAAGTTGAAAACTTGCTGTGAAAGGGAGAGATAAATATGCTTATGTCAGCGTTATGCTCACCTGCGTTCCTCTTACAGCATATTACTATATGTGTAGTAGCCGTTCAGCATCCTAATTAATATAATTCAAGATAATAGAGAAGGGTATGTGAAAAGGAACAAAATTAGGACTGTAACTTTTTCACCTGGCACGAGTATTTTGATGATCATCTTTAAAAGAAGACTCTGGTGGTTTTTAATCAAATTCTGTCTATATAAATAGTTAATTAATATTGTTGAAATGTTAATGCTTCAGTGGCTGTCAGTGTATCCAAGATTTATTTTCATGAAACCTGTCATCACCCTGCCATTTCACTCTCACTTGGGGTGAATCTGCATCACAAATAACTGTGCATATGTAAATGAAACATTAAAACTACACCATTAGAATTAATCAGTCTAAAAATGCAAATTATGAGATCCCCTAATCTCTGAAGCAGTACCCAAGTGAGAGAAGATGATTGCCTACAACACTACACCATCCAGAGTTTGTCTGAAGATGCTCAGGACAGATTTATCCATCAGAGAAACATAAATGAGACTTAGACCTGAATGTAACTGGTCCACAGGGACCTTGAAACAATGTGAGTGTGCTGGCCAGCAGCAACAGGCATTGCTTGTGGCTAATGGTGTTAACATTTATCCAATGCTCCCTGAACTCTGAATGTCCTGACCCCTGTGAGGCAAGGAAAGGCAAGGCAAGGAGATGAGGACATCAGCAGGTAAGACGTTGCTTGACTCAATCCCCTGGAGAACTGAGCCAGGGGTCACTTATGTGACTATAGGTCTTTGCAGCCCTCCTCATCCCTTTCTTTGGGGATGAAAGCTTGAATTTGCAGTGCAATGCAGCAAAAACTGTCGCTAACCCTTATAATTGTAGGAGTTGTACTTTGTCACCAATCTTTGGGGGTTTTTTTGGCTCCTGACGTTCAGAGCATGATGGGATTCTGGCAGACTGTGTTGTGTGTGATCAAAGGAGTTGTCTGATCTTTCTTCTAATGCAAGGTGTGCCATCTGGGAGAGCTGATGTCTGTATGGACAGAAAAGATTTCGGAGAAAGTGCTATCTTTAGACTTTGTTACGAAACTGTATAATCGTAGGTAGGAAACAGATCATTATCTATACCTGAGTACTTCAGCTGGGAATCACCAATTCATGCTCTTCACGGAAGCTTCACATAGACAAACAATATCTGACACAGTATAAACACTGCTATGAGATAACAGTGATCTCGCAAAAACTAGTGATATTTTCCTATAAAGCCAAACCACCTGGAAGTGACTATTTGGTGCTTGCATGTGTAGGACTGCTGATTCCCATGGAAGCACATTTGGCAGAGTGGTGAGAACCAAAAATAGGTATATTCTACCCCTGCACTTTATCCATCTTGATCTTCTAAGCTTTCTCAAAAGACTACAAGAACTGGTCCATCCCCCAGCCTCAGGTGTGCTAGCCAGATGGAGATGTCAGGTGGGAACCCCAGGTAACTTTTAAAAATTTGACTTCTCAACCATGGTATTTAGTGTCTTTTTGGCTACCCTGCTCATCTCAACCACGCGTTGGCTTGCAAGCCAAAGATCATTACCTATGCTATGGCTAGGGTAAAAGATAGTTTTATTGGTGCTCTGCTCTGGTTTTGATAGTGAAACTATGGCCTGTTAGGAACTGAGTTTTCAGTGTAGCAACTCATATCCTTTTTTTAAAATTTTTTCCAAATGTGGTCAAGAGTACACACAAGCTCTATTGAAGGAGTAGCAATGAGGATGCATCCTTTCCCAGGTATATGTACAGGCGCAAAACCCAGAAAGTTTTATAAAATAAAAAATATATACTATTTTTTTTACCTGCGATATCCAAATGCCTAAAGCAATCATTTTCAGAGTTTACCCTCTGGCTGCTAAAAGGCGCAAAAGATTTTGCTCAGAAAGCAGGGAGTCCCATAAATTTACGAAATTATGAAAATAGGGTTTGTAGCAGAAACACAATGACAACCTTAATTGTAGCACTCCTTCACATTTGGATGCATTTGCATATCTAATAACATACAGCCTTATGTTAGTCTCTTTTAGCACAATTCCCATTTAAGATAACATATAAATATGCATAGCCATCAATAAAATGTTACAGCTACTGACCCTGGCAATCTCAGTGTCAATTAGCAATCTTAGTTAATATACCTCTAGATTGGAGTCAGGGGAGTAACAATCACAGACTGACTGACTTGCTGGTATATATTTTTTAAAAGATTTGCTTTCTTGTGACTATGTGTGTCTCTGTACACAGCAAAGCTGAAATATGCAGGTCAACTAAATAAAAGCTGTATGCCTTTGGGGAAGGAGGAAGTTTAGAACAGCCATTAATGCAGACAATGAAAGTTAGTATTTCCTTTATTATGTACACAGAGAAATCCACACTAGCATACAGTAAGGACCTGGGTTATTGTGGCTGCACACACATGCACACAAAGAGAAGCACAAAAAGAAGGAATTCAGAGCTATTAATTAGGATCTGTATTCTAATTTATTCTCTCCACATAAAAAGGAGAAATACGATGCTGATGGCTCCCCATTTTTCCCACACACAATCTGTCCACAGTGTTCGCCTGCAAAGAGGAAAGGCTACCTTTGTTTCATGTGCATCTGCTCTTACTACAAAAATGCTCCTTTGTTGAGCTCGGCAGCAGTAGTGTGCACAGAGGTGTAAGGAATCTAAGACCTCAGCTTCTACTTTTTATCACCTCTCCAGTGGATTACACACGCAGCACAATACAGTCATTAAAAATAGTTACACATGAAAGGACACAGCGCCTCATCAGCTCGCTGATGTGTCACTTTACTGACGGACATGCAGCAGTAATTGCTGTGATAAGAAATTTGTCTTTTTCTGCTCTTTGCAACCCTCCTGTGCACTTAGAAGAAAGGGAGACCGGCAATCTCCCTTCTTGCATCCCTCCCCAACAACCCACTGGGGCATTAAACAACCCTCTCCTCCTCTCTGCACCCTTTGTTTAAAGCGATACCTTCACATATATGTTCTGTGGGTAGTGGGGAGGGAAGGGGGAAAAAGGGATATTTACTTACAGAGCAGTAGCAGGCAGTTAATGTCACCTCCTGGACCAGGGACAGGGGGTCACATCCACTAACAAATGTGCAGAGAGCACACTGGCCTGCTTGCAGCAGAGAGCTGTACAGCCAGCTGGGGCTTTCTACTGCCTGCGAAGAGCAGCTCTTCCGATTCCAGCTCTGCAGTCAGTGTTGTGTGGAAAGAGGCTGCTGCCTTCCCCAGCCTAGTGAAACCCCTCTCTATCATTTTACCATATAAGGAGACAAAAGCATTGGAGACACTCATTCTTTTAGACGCTCTGCAGCTGGCATTCGACACTTTCTCTATTCCAAGGGTGTCAATGCTTCCCCCTCCTAAACATCTTGTCTTTCTTGGCCCCCTTCCTAAAATAAGGCTCCCCCTCCCCTCCTCTAGCCTTTGTTTCTCTAAACCCCTGATGCTTATTAATAACATGGGTTTGCTGAATCCAAGGGCTCACTCTTTAAAGGAAAGGTTTTACAGCAACTCAAGCCCAAACATTTGTAAGGCTCTTCACCTGGCTGAAAGAATAAAGTCTTTGGTTGAAATTGGTACCAGGCTTTATTTCCTTTGGTCATTTTGCCTGCTGTGACTTAGTGTCTTGTCCTAAGAAGAGTGAAGCAAGCTGTGTCTCTTCTCCTTCTTGGAGCAGTGCATGTTTTTACGAGAAGCAAGTGTGCAGGTGTTTCTTTACGAGCATTCAGAGCCCTTTCTACTTTTTCTCCACCCTTCTTTCTTTCCAAGTTCCCCCGTAATCAGAAGGAAAGAGAAGAAAACTAACGAAATGAAAAAACCTCTTTGTGTAAGAGAAAGCCAAAGGAACAGATTGTCTCAGCACATGCTCAGTATCCAGCGGAGAGCCCTGCCAGTGGGCACATGTTAAGGAGAGGGGGAACTATTAATCCTCCCATAACCAGGAACTAATTTTTCTGCTACAAAATCCAATTTCATCTATCAGCCATCCTACCAGAAACACATTCTGTTAATCAAAACAGTGAGGGTCCTGGAAAACCTCCCAGAGGGAAGAATTTGGATCAGAAGCACATGGGAGGTGTCTGCTCTGTAGATTGAGGGGTAGGGTGGAGTGGCATTTCAGGGTAATTCTTCAGTAATGACTGGTGCTTGCCAGAGGGAGGTGCTTTAATTTGAATGCTTTCAACCTTAAAGGAAACTAGAAGGACAAAAGTATAAAGGACATTAGCCAGAGACAGTGTTGCTGTTGTTTGGCATCCAGAAGATGCAAAGTAGTCCGGTGTCCTTTCGTGTTGGACACCAGGTCCTGACATGTGTCTGGGCAGTGGCACAGATGTATACATGTATTAGCTAAGGGTTTTTCCTGCAAAACAAACGTATGCCAGAACTATGACCTGTACTTGCCGTTCTCTTGTGCACCCAAACGGTAATCAGATTTGGAATGGGGATGAAATGTATATGGTTGGTCTCAGTAATACTACAAATCTAGAAAAGCACAGACAGAATAAAATGGTGGAGAAGGGCAATTCCTAGTTTTTCTATCAGAAGCCAAATCTCCTTAACAGATGTGAGTAATTTTGATGACCACCAATGCCCATGGGTCTGTTTGTCAGTTGATTCAGCCTTTGCCGTTGCATTTTCAAAACAGAGGCATCATACCCTGGAGGACTGACCATGACCGTATAGGATTAAGGATGCCATGGCAATTAAATCTCATTTTAATCAAAACTGCTGCACTGCCCAGCCACATGGGGAGTCCCTGACTCGTCCCTTGCATTTGCACTGGCAGTGGAAGATGAATTAAACCAGACAGAGAGAAATTTTCAGTGAACCCTTGAGCTCCACTGGAGCTGCACCTATATCTTGGGAGAGCTACTGGTTGGGTTTCTAGCCCCATCACTGACTTGCTGGGTGCTCTTGGACAAGACAATGCATCTTTCTGTTCTTTAGTTTCACTGTCTCTAAATATAGAGCTCAGGACAGCCAAAATTCTGTACGAGTTGTTGACAAATTTACAAAGGACTAGTTAGTGCATCATCATCATCATCATCATCATGAATTTTCTTTCTTTTAGATTCAACTGTTGCACAGTGACAATAATAATTTATTTCCATCTTAGTTGCAGTTCTTACCTCAACTCTGGTTTAAAAATGTGTATAAAGAAGATGAAAATTAGAATTGGGCTATTTGAATAAGTTTATTTCCAAAGCTTCTAAATAAATTAAATATTCTGAATGTGTTAATTATTTTTTCAATTTCCATGATATTTTCACTTCTCTGTTTGTCCACTGACAGCTACTGCAGCAACTCTGACAGAAATTTTTTTATGTGACCTGTACACATAGAAGATGAGTATTCCACTATTACAAATTAAAATATATACTGGCTTCAGCTGAAATGGTTTAGTTTAACTGTTGCAGGTCATGGGTTGACTTCAGGAAAATATTTTTTTTCTGCTTTAATCTAATATCTCTGACTCCTTGAAAGCAGCGGAGTCTCTGCCAATTAAAAACCCAATGATCTATGGTCTCACTATGGGACTTAACTCTCAGCAGCCACATCAAGACTGCATGGAGCTGTGAATGGAATGAGGGAGAGTTACCAGGCAACACCTTCCTTCATCCCATAATGAGATATATGGACTCCATCAAATACTACTAGGGAAGGTACAGGGAACCTCTGACCTCTTATCCTTCTTCATGAGTTCCAAAGCTGCTCACTCCAAATTTTATCTCATAAGTAAATATTCATCAGTGATTGGCAGCACACCACCCCCCCACCAATTTCCCACAAGAATCAAATCCAATGGAGATGGGTGGGTGGGAGAAACCCAAATTTTCTTAATTGTCAGCGATATGGGAAGGAAAGGGCAGGGGCTTTATTCACTGGCAAATGTATTATGTCACCCACTTCTTTATATATATATATATATATAAATTGTGTGTGTATATATATATACACAATAAATAAATAAATAAATAAATTTAATAAATAATAAATATAAATAATAAATATATATAAAATATATAATAAATAAATAAATAAATAATAAATAAATAAATATAAATAAAATTGTGTGTGTATATATATATAAATATATATATATATATACACACACAATTTTATTTCTACTTCATTGGTTCTCTGATTAACCCAGCACAAATGAGTCATCTTCAAGGCTTCAGAGGAGACAATTCAATAAAAACAGGGGCAGTGTTTCCAATAGTGGGTTAAATTTAAGGGTGGAGGTGCAAGTACCATTCAGTACAATCCTGTGAATTAGAAACACATCATATAGTTCGTATTTTCCTCATGTATGTAGCATTTATGTAGCATATATTGCTTGTTCTTCAGTGGTATGTGTGTTTAGCAGCTTTAATTCTATTTGTAGGATGCTGTACCTCACATATGGGAAAAAAAGATGGAAAAAGTACCATTTTCATGGCAGGACTTCTCAATGATTTTACTAACCATTCATAAGTTTCACTTCAGCAACTGACTTGATGCCAGAATAACTATCATTTCAGCACTTATCTTCTTTTCTGGCTGAAAAGAGCGAACAAAGGAGTATAGAAATATTCCACTTCTAGTTGTCCCTTTCCACTATTTCCGCCAGTTTGAGACACGGAGAAATATAATGCCTCTGAGAGAGCAGGGGAGGTGGGAATCTACACTTATAAAGTGGCTAAGCTACTGGCTGATTCTTCTGTGTAACACAAGCTTTGTTTGAATATGAGAGTATGCATTTAGGAGAACTGCTATTTTTGGCACTACTACTTAGGAGAAAAGACAACGCAGAAAGAATCGTGCCTTGCAGAATATACCACCTAAGGAGTCTTTCTGCTGTGCCTTTTGCAACCAGAGTTGTCTGTCTTGTATTGGCCTTTTTAGCCACCAGCGCACTTGTAATAAACGTGGGTGGAGCCCTTCCCAAATCTTCGTTCGCGAAGCCCAGCCGTGATGATGACTTAGGAAGTAGTATAGATTTGTGCAGAGGTTGCATTTTAGTTCATTAAACCTAAAATAACACCCAGGCAATATTAAATCTTCCTGAAATTTCATTCTCATAAGATGTTCACAGATACATAGTTTTCCCCAAGTATATGAGGAATATGCGATGGATAAAAAGGTATTTTCAACATTTTTCTTTCTCAATTCAATCTCCTGGTCACAAAGCTTTTTGCAATATTTTGATCTTCTTTTCTCCCCCTAGGTAATTTGATCCTCCAGCAGAAATACTCAGCAAGCAAGAAATATCAGGGTTTTACAGATTCTGATGAAGGAATTACGGACATCCTTGGACAATCCATTAAAACCACCACTGTCACGGCAGCTAATGAAAGTCTGTCTGCTTTGGGATGATGCAAGACTTATTTGATTTTTGGGAGGATGTTTAGCCTGAATCAGTGTGAAAAGATTAGTGTTTTAGAAACTCCAATCTGATCTGGAAAAAAAGTGTTTCCATGTTTGCTTTCTTAATATGTTTGAATAGTTTTCACATACAGTGTTAAAAGATTTTCCTCAGTAATTTAAAGATGCTATGGTTCAGTAGCTTCGAAGATCTTCTGATTTTGTATGGGAAAAGTTATCTTTAGAAGGATAATGTAATGCTATGTTATAACACAGATGATATAGAGTCAAACCCAAGTGTATTTCTGTAATATAGTGATATGGGATGGAGCTGAAAGCATTTTAGACCATTATGGTCAGTTTGGACAAAGATTTCATTCAGTTTTTAAATTTAGTCTGGACCTTCTATGGAGCTAGCCCTAGTTTCATTCAGAGAAATCTATCCCCCAAAAGAGGTGTCCCAAGGTGAATGTGGCAGTGAGACACTGGTCAATATGTGATCTGGTAGTGTCATTGTAATTGCTCCTATACCCCTTTGTGGACAAGTGAGATGTGGAGAGGGTTTGCAATGGATGACCCAGGCAGTTGTGTCCCTGCTGCTTTCCCCTCTCCCAGCTGAGCAGACAAACAGCTGTTGACACTGATGAGCAGAGGAACATGGATTGATCACAGAGACGAAGAGTGGTGGTGCTTCAAAGGAACAGACAACACATCCAAGGAAGCCTCAAGGAGCAATACAGGGTTTAAAGGCACCGGTATCTGCTAAGAAAAATCCTTCTTGTTAATAGTTAGGTTTTCAACAGCTTGGAAAGCTGAGGCAACTTGTTACAGGACTGACAGGTCCTTCACTGGACAAGAAGCACCATCAGGAGATCCATCCCACGTCCTCATGGATTAAAGAAAAGCCATAAAATCCATTGCAGGATAAAGGCAGCCCATCAAACAATTCCCCAAGCAGTAGCTGTCTGTACCATGTAAGGCAGCCACCCTGAATAGCCCTCACCGGGCTGCTGACTGAGCGAAGAAGAAATAAGGAAGAGCTGTAACAAAGAGAGTGGAAAACAACAATTTCCCCCCCTACTTTCTCTACCATTCTTTCTCCTTCTTTTCCCTCTCTAAGGAACAGATGGTGCCTCTACTTTTAAGGAAACTAGAGCGAAGAACTTGGATCTTTGTCATCTGCACAATTCTTTGGATTATAAGTGTTCTTTAAACCCCTCAGCTCCATAGTATGTTCATCTGTAACCAGGGACAGGGACTTTGGTGGCATGTCTTTGGAAGCACTTTGGAACAGAGAGAGACAACCTCCAACAAGAGGTGAGCAAGCAGTCTTTAGGAATGATGACTCTAAATGATGATAATGCGAAGACCTATGCCGAGAAGCTGTTGCTTCTTCCCTTTCCTCTGGATTCAATTGACTGTTATGTGGGGCCTGAATATGACAGATTAGCACAGTATTTTGTGTTTCCTACCCATACAGATGGAACCTGGAATGTCAAATTGCTACAGAGGCTGCAGTAATTGCTGGTCTTCTGAACTGGCAAATCCTAACCCTTACTTTCGGATTTATTAATTTCAGTAAACTCATGATTTATCATTCCCTGTTCCAGACACATGAAACAAACACACTGTGATTGTTCAAAAAAACTAATCACTCTGTGTTTCTGATAGGATGAGAGACTTGTTATTCTATACAAAATAGCTCATATTCCCTGTGGTGTTCCCAGCAGAACCCTTCAGTGTTTTAGGTGAAATCCCCTTTCCATAATCCTCCCCCTCCCACTGCCCCACTGCTCATGGCTTCTCCAAAATGTTACTTCTGTGTGAATAATTTCCTTCTGCTCACCTTAGCACTTTTTCTGTCTCAATTTCTGATATCTATTATGACCCTCTTGAAATAGCCAACAGCAACATTTGAAATTGCCATTTCACTTTATGAGGCAACCAGAGGCCTTGGGAGCTTCTGAGAAAAGATAGGTTTGAGAAAGTGAGCAGTTGGCAAACACCTCAAGAACCTACCTAAGTAACTTCTGAGACAGAAGTGACAATGTCTAACTCATCCCTGGCAAATCTTTGTCTGATTTGCCCTTAAGGATTAACACTAGGGCTCCACAACCTTCAAAGTCGAATGAGCATAAGTTTTTTTGGTCAAACAGGGATGCAAAACGAAGGAGGGAGAGACGGAGGTGATGAGGGAGGGAGGGAGGTTGGTTCAGAGTAAAGTTTTCATGCCTGTAAAGGATTAATAGTGCCAGGCACAACCTGTAATTTGTAGTTATTCAGATCACACCATAGCAATATGAGAATCATTGAACAGAAGGCTCCTCCAGTTTGTTATGCTGCTCTTGGGAACTCAGAAATGTCTTGGGAAGAATGTGAGAAGAGAATGTAATGATATTTCTTCACAATATTATGCCAGTCTACAAGAACTTTTGAGTTGGGGATTTCTCAACCTGGAGGCAGTAATCATACTGAATATCACTTTCATGAAGTGATATCACTTGCACAGTTCCCTCCTGATTCCCTGTAAGGAAATTCAGAGTTTCCTGCTACAGGTAGCCCTATTCTGTGTTGTTGAAAAACCATCTTCCTTGTGTTAATTTCAAGCATATTACCCACTAGTTTTGTCTGAGGCCTCCTAGGTCTTACCTTTGGAGAGATAATGAGCAACTGATCTTTATTCATGTGCTACAGGCTGTTCATGTCTTTGTCTATTTTTATCATAACTCCCCTCAGCCATCTCTCTCCTAGGCTGAGGAGTACCAGTCTACCTATTCAGTCTGTATGAAAGCTACTCCCTGTGTTTCATCATTCCTCCTCAAACTTTTTCCAATATGACTATTTACTTTTTTAGATTATATGGCCTAAATTTTAACATTCAGTTTGCTTTTTGGCTGCTTTTGACCAGTTTGCGTTTGTTTGGGGTTTTTTTGTAAACCTATATAACCTCTAAATTTTACACCCAGGTAGACATCTCAGAACCATTACTCTATAGCTAAAGTTAGATTTTCCCCCACATTCACTGCTTTATGGTTATCTACATTCAGTTTAAGATGCTGTTCCAGTGCCCACTCCTCCTGTCGCCTAAGATCCTTTTTTTTCCTCAGCCTTAGAAGAATTTCCACTAATTATCTTCTATTAATCTTTTTACTGTAAAACCTGCCTGTTTATCTTTCAATTGATTTTATGTAATACATGCAAATATTTTCCCTCTTACCATGTTACTAAGTGTTTTTAGGGGTGTATGGTGAGGGCCCTTATTGAGTACATGGAAAAGGACAAATAAGCAGATGCTGTCAACCAAAGGTCTCCTGTATCTCCATGCTGCTTATTATCTTACAGGAACACAATGGATCTGCAGAGCGTGATTTCTCCTTACCAAGCTATATTGAATTTCTCCAATTTATTGTATTTACACATCTGCTCTATCCTGCATAGTGATTTCTACTAAATTTATCTGTCTTACCAGGCTCTATTTCTCTTGGTTTCTCTTGGAACCATTTAAAAAGGCTGACACTGTATTGGATACATTCAGGTGCTCAGTTTTAAGTCTGTTTTAAATAAAAGGCCATGCACTGTTATTATTTCAGCTAATTCATCCTTCAGTCCCTTTTGGGTGAGCACCATCTGGTTCTAACATTTTCTTCCTATTCATTTTTTTAATTTGTTCCATACCTCTTCTACAGATGCTTCAGCTTGAAATAGATCCTCTGATGATCCCCATAAGGAAGCATTCCACTGAAGGAAGCTTTCCAAGTTCCTCACAGTGAACACAGGAACAAAAAAAAAAAAAAAAAAGATAATTTAGCATTTTCTGTTACAGCCATTTCTTCCCCAAGGACTGGTTTTCTGTTGGCCCTATCATTCCTCAAACCCTTCAACTTGCCTAGCATTCAAAAACATACAGTTAGTTGCAAATCACTTCCCAGATCACTTCAGGCTCATACTATTTTGATGTAAGTAGAAACAGTCCCCCTCTCCAATCTGAATATGACTGGGGACATCCTATTTTGCAGAAAGATCCTTCTGTATGGCAACAATTATTTTTCTTCTCAACTACCGTTTGTATATACTACAGATAAACTGAGAGGGTCTGAGACATAGGTTCAGACATATATTATGATTGAATATATGAGCTTAGATTGTGCACTCTGAAGTAGAGTTCTTGCTGTTGATCCCCTTTGGCCTGTGCTTACTTTGAACCCTATAACTGCTCATGCCCTTTAAATAATAGGATTAAAGTAATCATTTGCTTGCTGATGTGAATTTCATATCTAACACTTCCCATAGAGCTGGAAAAATATACCATCCATTGTCAGTCTGATAGACTTATGGATTTTGTTTGTCCCTGCCAAGTTTATATTCACGTGGCTGTCTAGTGGAGTTGCTGTCTTAATGTGAATGAAATTCAAATGTTTTGAGTAAAATGAAATAAAAACTTGTAACAATGGCTTATCTTGGATATAATGTGTCTCATGCTGGAAGATAAGTAATTTTTCTGAATCGTTAGAGAGGAGTCAGAACCACATTATGAAGCAGTGCTAGTCCTTTTGTTTATCCCTAATGTTTAACCATAAAGTCTAGTGAGTCCTTGCTGGGTTGCTATAATGTAAATGCTTTAAATGGCTGAGCAGTGCTCATTTGGCTGGCTGATCCCTGAAGGGCCTGCCCACAGTGATGCTGACTCTTCCTTATATCCAGAAGGATTTCCAGGAATCCAGATCCCTCATTTGCAACGGGGGGTTTCTAAGACTTGGATGTCCAGAAAAAAATGTGCGGAAGGGGCTGGCTTGTCTGGCAGCAGACACAGCACTGGCTGGCAGCAGGAACTTAACTTGCAGGGGAGGGCAGAGGAAGACATGAGGAAGGCAGACTGGTCTGCTTGGCTGCCTACAGCACTTCTACAGGCATGCTAACTCTGCTTCTCCTGATGGCTTTCTGTGTGAGTATGCCTCGGACCCAGAGCTGTCAGCCATTTCCTTTAGTAAGCTGCATATCCACCCTACCTTTGCGTCAGTAAACACGGGGAAAAGGCAGAAAGGAGGCATGGCTGTAGGTACTTGAGCAGGTATCCAGGATAAGATTCTGGTCACAAATCATAGCACATAGAATCACAGAATGTTTTGGGTTGGAAAGGACCTAAAAGATCCTGTTCCAAGCCCACAGCCATGGGCGGGGCCACCTTCCACTAGACCAAGTTGCTCAGAGCCCCATCCAACTCGGCCTTGAACACTCTCAGTGAGGTTATCCACAACTTCTCTGGGCAACCTGTTCCTGTATCTCATCCCCCTCATAGTAAAGAATTTCTTCCTAACATCTAATCTAAACCTGCTCTCAGTTTGAAGCAATTCTGCCCTGTCCTGTAACTACATGCCCTTGCAAAAAGTTCCTCTCCATATTTCTTGTAGGCTCCCTTCAGGTACTGGAAGGCCACAATTAAGTCACCCCAAAGCCTTCTTTTCTCCAGGCTTAACAATTCCAATTCTCTCAGCCTTTCCTCATAGCAGAGGTGCTCCAGCCCTCTAATCATCTTGGTGGCACTGCACTGGGCTCGCTCCAACAGATCCATGTATTTCCTGTGCTGGGGCCCCCAGAGGTGGCTGCAGTGCTCCAGGTGGTGTCTCCCCAGAGCAGAGAAGAGGGACAGAATCATCTCCCTCGACCTGCTGGTTACACTGCTTTTGATGCAGCCCAGGACATGGTCAACTTTCTGGGCTGCAAGCCCACATTGCCAGGTCATGTCCAGCCTCTCACCCACCCACACCCCAAAGTCCTTCTCAGCAGGGCTGCTCTTGATGTGTTCGTCCCCAGCCCGTATTGATACTGGCGGATGCATCCAGGTGCAGTACCTTGTACTTGGTCTTGTTGAATCTCCAGAAATTCCCATTGGCCCTCTTCTTGAATTTGCCCAGGTCCCTATGGATGGCATCCTGTCCTTCAGGTGTGCGTCAACCTCACCACTCAGCTTGGTGTCACCTGCAAACTTCCAGGCACGATACGCTGGATGTCCCCATGCCCTTCATGTGCAAAGTCTACATCAACTCAGCTTCTCTCATTCAACAAATAAGGGAACCATTGCCAAAAGCAGTCAACTATGAGGAGTGGCAGACTCCAGTAAGAAGTAATGATAACAAGGGGAGAAAAGACTAGGACAAAGCAAAGACCATGCATGGCCACAGGTGATGCCCAGCATACAAGCTGGGTGCTCCTGCTCATAGCGGTAGGAGTGGGTGGCCCAGACACACCACCCTGTGTGTTCGTCTTGCCACTGGAAACAAAGTGAGAGCTGCTGAGAAGAAAAGGTGGATGAACAAATTGCCCTTGTACACTGCAAACTCCTTGTGCCAGTGGCAGGGTGATCTTCTCAGGGTGACCCCATCACCCATTCCTCTGGTCCCTTTAACTTCCCCAATTGCATCTAGTATCTGCAGTTTGTGCTAGCCAAAACACTACAGAAGGTGGTCCAAAGTGAACAAACTCTTTCACACCCTTTCATTTTGAGATGGCAAAGTCATTTCTGCACACTATCACTCTCTGTTACAGCCCCACCAAGTGAGGAAAAATTCCTCACAAAATATTTCTACTTCCTATATGGGTAGTTGTTTCCACCAGAAACACTTTCCATTCATTTGATTTGCTTTGTCTGTGTTCTGAGTCCCAGGTTGGACCTGGAAGCAGACCTTCAAGAATTCCTATAGCACCAGGGTAGCCTTGGTTCGCCTCATGAATCTCCAGACAATACCCCAAAACACATCAATATACAGGAATATTAATACAAGAAGTAATAATTACCAAGGAGAAAGATGAGAAGCAAGCATGACCCGATTCTTATTATAGAGAGTCTACATTGCTAAGCATCATGGTTCATAAAAGTAGAAAGGAGAGTTTGCTGGTCAACAAATCTGTTCCTTGATCAATAAAATGCTTTGTGTAACCTTTGCAAATAACCTGGCAGCCATCTCACCTTATTTTAACTGACCAAATATTAGCTGACCCAAACAAGCCACCCACGATCCTGCTACAGTGGATGGAGAAAGAGAGGTGTTTGTGAAGAGTGATTTGTTAGACACCTGTTACAGATAACATGAATTACCCCATAAGTGTGCTTTTCTTTTCCCCATTGAATTTAGAGGGAATCCAGCTGTCTAATTCAGATGAATACCTGACTTTGGACAGCTAAATCATGGCATGTATGTCCAGGCAGAATTCCATACCTGAATTTAGCCACTATAGTCCTTGATGTTTAATTGAGTAGAACTGGACACAACATCACTTATGTTGGCTAGAGGGTCTTCAAGGCACATGAAAGGAAGAAAGGGGAGAGACTCTCTCCAAGACTTATTCCTTGGAGTCCTGGGTCACTGCAGTCCTGAGTTTGGTCTCCTGCCAATCTGAAACACACTTCAGCAGCTGAGTCTGCCCTCAGATCTGGCCCTTACTTCCCCTTTCTGAATTAGGAAAATGTGCTATTTTTTCTGTCCTAAAAAGATGTTAAGATGCTGAGAGAAGAAATACTTAATGTGAAATGCAGGTCATACAAGTGCATAACACACAATGTGTTTAACCTGTGCTCACACAAATTCCTGGGTCCAGGCTTACGCAGTGTAGTTGTACAGCAGAGTTTATTCTAAGATCTTTCTTTTTTCTGTTGTTCTGCACCGAAAGTGCCATGTTGTATCCCTCTCTTCATATTATAATTAGTGTTCTAAGCTTTGAGTGTCCTGCTGCCTTCTACACCCAACACTGGAGGCCGTGGAATGTGTTGCAATGGAAATCATGCATAGGAAATTAGGTTACCCAGCATTTAAAATATGGGCTAAGAAACTGAATAATGGGTTTCTGTGTAGTGGCATCTGTGGATTGCAGGTATTTCTGGTTTCGTATGGTAATCTCTGTGAGTGCTGGGCTTTGCTTCCCTAGCCACAGACTACTAGAAAGGAGCACTAGTCAGTGCTGCCTATTTCCCTCCTACAGAAAGCATGCAAATTTCTAGGGAAGCTTTGGTGAAAGTCTATTAAGCTTGACAGGGAATATGGTGATCTGGAAGCCCACTAGCTTTGTTTATGAAATGTGTGAAACAACTTCTGTCCCCATATAAGTGCCCATTCTATTCTCACGATAAAGTGGTTT
Organism: Pipra filicauda; assembly: GCF_003945595.2. Taxonomy (NCBI): domain Eukaryota; kingdom Metazoa; phylum Chordata; class Aves; order Passeriformes; family Pipridae; genus Pipra; species Pipra filicauda. The sequence goes on along the minus strand of NW_024105020.1, from coordinate 94,495 downwards.
CATAGTATACTTATACTTTTTTAAAGGAGAGTTTTCCTCTAATTTGTTGTGGTATGGAAGTTCCACAGACATAGTAGGAAAAAAAATACAAAACAGAACCTGTAAAACTGGCTTTGTAAAAAAAAATTACTGAAAATACGAAGTGAGACTGAGGGAAAATATTTTTTCTTCCATCTCTTTCAGTTTTGCTACTTCTTGGTGGTATGTCTTAACAGTAGCCAGTAAATCAACCTGCAGCAGAAACATTTTGAGTTTTATGAAGTCGATGAATCCCTTTGAAATGTTTGTGGTAGTCTTCCTTCCATGTTTGTCAGAGGGAGTTGAGCAAAATCAGGCAAAATTGCTCCAGCTGCTTTTAGAAAAACTAGGATTTTGTGTAATATGACCTATGCTTCACAAAGCTAATCGGTGTTAGACGATGAACATTGTTAAAACAGCCTGAGATTTATCAGCATGAAACTGTACTCACTGTGACATAATGCTGAAGATAAAATATTGCAGTCAGTAATAATTCATCTCACTGAAAAACAATTGTGTCAGAGTGTCTGTGCTTTGGTTAGACAGTACACAGCTACAAAAAAAAAGGAAAAATGGTAAGAAAAAATATTAGAACACACATTGGTGGTGCAAATCTACACAAGTAGATTAGAAGGAAAGGAAATTGATCTGAGTTTTGCTAAAATTAGTGGATATTTCTGGGAAAACTCCTATTGATATCTGTGGGGCCAGGATTTCACCCCCTAGTTAGTATTCACATTCACTTTCTTCTCTGGTTTTCTTCCTTATAAAATAGCCTTTTACATTTTCTGTATTACAGAAGCATTTGAATGAGTCTGCCCCCTCCCAGCCTCTTGCCAGCTGCAGTCAAAGGTCTGCCTTGTTCTGATGGCTTGCTGTTTGGAAGGGAAAAAGTAAAGTTATTCATCTATTAATCATATTTTCAAATGCTAGGTAAGAACAAAGTATTATTGTTGGAAAGACTGCCTTTAGAATGAGTTCACTTTGTAAATAGCCTTTGGATCTTTTTGTTTAATTTCACTTTTAAATTCAAATCCAGTGAAAAATCACTTCATTATTGTTTATATTCCTGCATTTTATTCGAGCTAAAGACCTTTGGCCAACACAGGTTTTTTTTAAAAAACCTAATGTTTTGCAGTACATGATTGGAATGCTGCTTCTGCTTCTTGTTTTTAAAAGGAAACACTGTCAATACACCACTGGCATTACTTTTACACTAAGTGTAAAAGCAGAATGATTTTCTTATTTTCACTATTTTAGACTGAGGCTTGGATGATAGACAAAGAATTTGAGGACATAAGAAAATTTCTTGTATGGGAGAAGTGAGACTACTCTATAAAAAATATTAGTTTTGCACACAATTTCTTTATTGCACAATTTACTGTGGAGGCACATCAGCTTAGCTTAACAGAAAGGTCTTGGAATAAACAGACCAAGTGGAGCAAAGGACCAGTGAAGGCAACTGCCATCTCCCACTGGGATCCCTCTAAAACTCTGCACTCTCTGGTGGGACACACTACCTTTGGGATAACTTACGAAACTCATCTCACCAGTGCTGTGGAGCCGAAGGTTGGAGCTCTGTGCACATCTGAGCAGACCATGGTCTAGCTGCAAGACTGTTACTGCTGAAGAACAGGGAGACATGTGGAGATGCTGGCTGCAGTGTCTGAAGACATTAAGCCTGCCGAGGCATCGGTGCGGGGACAATAAGCCTCAACATAAGATAGGCACATGTGCGGACAATTTGGTATTTTACATTCCTTTTTTTTTTCCACTTACATGCTGTTCTTGACATGAAAGGTGGAACAAACTTGTTCCTAAATATGTTGCTTCAGCTTTATCTACACGGACTGTCACAGCCCCCACCAGCATAAGCGTGGAGAGCTCAGACAGACATGTTAATTGAGGACATCCACCATGGCAGTGGGTCCCCATCGTAGGTAAGGCTGGATACATGGGAGCACCCCCAGAGGCATATCTGCAATCATAAATCAAATAGGACACCAGGATGCTGCCAGGCACTGAGACTCAGTCAGCCATGCTGGTCAGTTGCCCAGACACTGTATGGGGCTCTCCCACCTGGGCACAGCTTAAGAGCAAATCCCATCCCTAGGATATGTTTTGGATGTGGCCACTAAATTTCAGAGGCTATGAGTGTGTAATAGCCTGGGCACAGCTCAGGGCTGCCTCTCCTGCAGGAGCACTGTCAGGTGTATTGCACGTGTTGCCATGGTAGAGCCCAGGAGGCAGCCCTGGGACCAGACCCAACTTCTCCACGTCCACTGGCCCAATAGCACCTGATGTAAACACTCTCCACTCATCTAAAGTCAGTGGATCTCCAGCAGCTTTAGACCAACTAATGATCTACCCTTCTGCCTTTGAAATCCTTACTTAGGATCTGAGCTCAGTCTCAAACTGAATTGGGCTGTCCTTTGGGCTTTGTGTCAGGTCTAGGGAGTCGTGCTCCCCAGGTACTTGGGTACCAGGGACAAAAGATCCTGTCCAAGCCTGTATAGGGCTCAGCATTTTGAAAAAAGCTGTCTTTCATTTAATTTCCGAAATAATGGAATAGTAAACAAACTCTGGTGTAAAGTGTGATAGCTTTAGCTTTGGGACTAAAAGTTAATTGATATTTCTTACCTTTGTGTCACACTTAGTGATCCTTGGATTTGAAAACCTTTGGTTATAAGAATGTTTATAATAAAACCGTATCTGTAAATGCATCTAAACATACATACACAATCTTATTTTCCCTAAGAGCTCTTCTTTTATTGGCTTCATTTGAAAATTAATGCTCTCATGAGATTAAAACTAATTTAAGGTAACAATAGCCTGATAATTGGCGTTTGGCAGTTATTAGTAATGCTATTTTACAGGCTAGTTTCGATGAATTCCTGCTTTGCAGGAATTGTAACACCCAGTTATGATTCAGTGCTTTGCTTTTTTTTCCCTTTTCACACAGCTGCTGTAATCAATACCAAGTATTTGTTTAAAACATGAAATCAGCAAGCATCGCCTATAATTTTCCTTTCTTTCTTTTATGGCCATTAGGAAATCATGTGAAAGAGGTGAAAAAAGTAAAATGTTCCTCTGTCCTCTTTTTTTTTCCCCCACTATCTATTCATTTTCCAGAAAATGCTGATAGAGGGGAACCCCCCAAAAAAACTAATGAAAAGTTTTCTGCCTGAAGTCATTCAGTTTGCTATTCAAACCAGGGAAGTGTCTCTAGGTAGACATGGTTGTGTTCCTTGAGAGCGTGAAAACATGACAGTGTTTTATTAGTGAAGAAACTGAAGAGCAGCTGTTAGTTAGCACCTGGTTTCCAAAAGCTGACCAGAAATACAAAGAGGGATGTTCTGTGTGTGCCCTGGAATAAACATCTTAAAATCCACTCTTCCCCTGAAAAAGCAGCACTCCCTTCAAGATGTCTATAAATTCTGAGAAGTCATTGCAAATGGCAGGTGAAAAGGAGAAAAGGTTCAAAGAACAATGAAAACAAAAACAAGGCGTTGTCTTACCTTGCTGCAGCTCAGTGCTGCCTCTGCTCATGAGTCTGCAAACAAGAGAGGACAGGGACAGACTCGACGCTTTATTGGATTGCCCAAACTACGTTTCGTAATGAGACAGTTGGGCATTCGTGCTTCGGGTGAGCTATAAATATAATATCTCCAAAATACCAGCCATTGGCAGGAGATAAGGACTGCAGCATCTCTGTGTTGCCAGCCTTTTAAGGCATCACAGCTAGAGCAGCACGAGGCCCCTGAAGGAAAGGGCTGTTGTGCTCCTGAGCAGTCCCAGCCCGTCACTTTGCTGTATTGGGGACTGCCTGACCTTAAAATACAGTCACCTGCTATAAGAAGGCCCTGCGAGGGACCTCTAAGGAGATGGTGATATTTCAGGGCTCAATACTTTGGCTGAGATACAAGCAACTCTAATTTCTCAATCAGATTATTTTTCAAGGCTCTGGGATTGACAGAAATGCCCTCAGAAATTTTGACTGCTCTGTGAATGTAACAAACTCCAACTCCCTTTTTTTTGTCTGTCTGTCCACCCCAGGTGTGCAGCCTTTTGCAAGGTACTTTGTTCCTCAGGGCCTGCCTTGTTTTAGCCCTGCACCTCCTGGTGCAGGGAGCTGTAGTGCCAGTGCTATCATCTCACTATAAAAAAGATAGCGACTTTAGAGATTAACCTGAGATCACGAAGGAAGTCTATGTTGGCAGCAGGAATGTGGCTCGGGGGTGAGTTTTCTGCTCAGGGCTCCCTTCCCACTGTAATATAAGTGTGTTTCTGGGTGAAAGGGACACTTGTACACAGAAAAACCAAGAGGTTTGATGTGGAAAAAGGTCTTCCAGCAACTCCCATGGGCAGTGTCTTGCTGGCTTTGGAGGAAAACTTGTCTGAGCAAGGCTGAGTGCAGAGGTGGGGTTACAACCTGTCTATCTTCTTGCCAGTATTGGGTCCATCTCTGCATTGCAATGTACTTCTGCAGAGAAAGTTGCAACAGAGACATAGTCCTTGATGTGAAGTTAAACTATTTTAAGAGGAGGAAAATTAAAACCTTTCTTTAAGACAGGGAGGTGAAGAAATAGCATCAGGCAACCTCTGCGTGCAGGTAAATGTCTCTACACAGCAGCATCGTTATCTGGAAAAGTACTGTGCTGTTGAATTGAGGTTGCTGGTTGTTCCTCCTCCTGGCTGAAGCAGCAGTACTTGCTGAGGGATTCACTTTCTTTGCCGGATTTATTTATTACTTCCTTGGTCCTGAAGAACTCCTCATTCCCTTCCTCTTCTCTCTCTTCTCTTCAGAGCTCTGGTCAAGCCATAGTCCTTAGGAGATAGCATGACCTCCCAGCTTGTCTCTGAGCAGTTCATTTGGACAGCAAGTGCGGGTCAAGCTGCAGAGAGTGGATACTAGCACAAACTGTGTGCCAGGCTTTCTGACATGACAAACTGATTTATGGTTTGACATGGAGCCCAGTCAGGTTTTATGGTTATAACGCCAAACCAATGAGAAGTTGGTATCTGAAGCATTCATCCTAGCATTAAAAAGCCTATAACAGCATGTCCTCAGCCTCTGCCAAGCGGCATGGTTTGACAGCCTGAGTCAAGCCTCTGGGAACAAATGACTTTCACACATCTCCTTTTGTCCATGCAGAAATGCCTGGCTTCAAAGAACCATGGATGAGGAGCATGACCCAGAGACTTTGGTTAGGGAGATAAGAGAAATATCCCACAGATTCCTCAGAAAAATATTGTTCATCCTAGATCTAGTGGCCTTTTGCCACATGTTCCTTTAGCTACCATGTAAACAGCCCTTTCACATTTCCCAGAACAATAAACAGTTATGAAAAGCTGTTGAAGCAGCAAAAACGTGGTACTTAAGACATATGTTTGGACAGCTCTGGAAAGCCTCAACCTTTTCATGTTAGCCAATATTTTTGTTTGCACAATTCAAGGATCCGGGTGATGTTGTAGGAACAACCTGGAAAAACGATGGTTGTCCCTGCCCCAGTCCAGGATGTTCTGGGCAGTAATGACATGTTTAATCCCCAGGTGTCAACCCAGCTGCAGAGCATATTTGGATCTGGTGTCCACATCCAGCAACTGGGGACCAGCTTAGTGTAAATGTGGCCTCCTAGCACACTTCATTTGAAAACTTTAGATGGTGGATTACAGCTCAGATTTTCTCTCTGAAAAGAGCAAACATCCTCTGAAGCTGGTTGGTTCCCACTGTCCCTCTACTTAGACTGTCCCAGTTTTATTTTGGGTATTGCTTTACTGTTTGATGAGCCTCCTCAGGGAAAGGAGGACTACTTGAAAAAGGATGCTACCAGAAAACTAAAATATCAGCAATCTGTCAGGCTGCTGGCCCTGATCATGGGTTCCTGGCAGCAGGTAATAGTTGAGTCACTTCCTTGAGACAGGCAGGGGAATGCCCCCACACTCAGGGCACCAGCAGTTCTGAGATACAGAAGGGTGGCAGGCTAACAAGAGAGGAGTGGGTATTGCCAGAAGCAGAGACCTCTCCAGGTGTCTCAACTATACCGTGGTATTGGAATTTAGCCCTTTAAGAAGAGGAATGGGACCTGAAGGTCTCTGACCCACAGCAGTGATGACACAGCAGGCCCTTTCGCCATCTCCATGGGTCTGCAGCCCCTGTTTCTTCCATGACTAAGGCACCAGCAGGAAGGAAAGCAAAAATTTCAGCCAGTTCTCTACTCCAAGGTGATGGGAGGTATGTGTACTAGAAGAGCTGCTTTACAATCATGGAATCATTTAGGTTGGAAAGACCTTTAAGATCATTGAGTCCAACTGTGCTTTAGAAATATAAAGTAAATGTTGCAAGCTGTAAAGCAAAGCCCCCACGAAAACCATACTAAGGTGCTGTTACTCATTCATTGCAGTGAGGTTAGAAGTTTTACCACTGGTCCCTTGCAATTGGGATTGGTGCTGCCATTCTCTGCAAGCCATGGAAGATGCCAGAGTATGGGCATCCAAGAAGGATGTAAGTGTTCAGGATAGCTTTAACAAGCAAAAATCTAACCATCTTGAACTAGTACAGTCTTTAATAAAGGAAGAACTCTACTGACAGATATTCATGGAAATCTGACCTTGCTGTCTTGGTTCATGACAGGTAGTACAGCAATTAAAACTGTTATGATATTGTTGAGCCTTTAATCTAATTTGGAAGATTTAGAGGTAGGTTCAGTACATATGATACTGACTGCCAGAGACTTAGGAGCAGGGCCAGAGGGGAGGAGGAAGTCTGTGGAGATTTTGCTCGTAGTCAATATTTTGCAAACTCTTTACACTCAGGCTCTAGCAGTGAGGAATATGGGATTAGCATTTGCCACTATGAACTTGGGATTTGGCTGTGTTAGCAAGCCATTGGTCTATCTGCTTCCTTTAGCCCTTCACAGACACAGGTCACATCAGTGCCTTCCAAATTAGACATCTGCACATAAAACTCCACACCCAACCCCCTCATACTTGAGGGAAGAGCACTCTCAAATGCCAACCTCCATGGAAACCTGTGGCCACACAGCCTTTTGCCAGGAGGCACATAGGGTGCCAGGAGCATCAGACATCTTCAGGCCTTCCCACACCTGCGAAAATGCTTGTGGCAGGCAGCATTTGGGCTCTAGCAGCAGCAGCCTTAGGGATGCCAGTGACCTCTAGATATCTGGGGATGGAGAAGTACCTGGAGGAACTCAGCCCTAGCTTCCTCCTGGTGGGCAGCTGTCCTCATTGCCCCCACCATGTTCAGGCTCTGGAGCACAGGTGAGACGGAGGTGCTTTTGTATGAAGCAACAAAGCATGTGTGATTTCCAAGGGCCTAATCTCTGCCTGGTTTCCCCTTACGTGCTGTGTTCTGAGCTGAACCTCCAAGAAGACGTCATTCCTGCAAAGATATGCTCAGGCTGGAGAGCAGGCTGAAACACCTGGTGCCCTGTGACCTGCATGTTTTCTGTGGGCACTGTCATCAGCAGTTCACCTCACCCAATTTTTGACATCAAAAGCTGGCATCCAGTGTAAGCCTGTTATCTGTGTGCTTTTCTGTGGGGGCTGGAGGTGCCTATCTCCTGCTGACTACAAGCTGAGAGGAGGTGGCTCACACCAGACTTACTTGCACATAAATTCAATCACCAGATAACTTCTAGTGACTGAATTTATGTGAAATGTGCCTCACTTAGCATGAGATGCCCTTGCTTTGTGTAATGTGCCTCAAAAATATCTGTTGGGCCATATGTAGGTATACCCTTGAACAGTTTCTTGAATTCCCACATGTTTTGGTTGAGAACTCTCTGAGGCAGAAGCAAACCGTATTTAGTGACTTCAATGCAACTATTTTTCTTTTCTTTCAGTGAGTTTCTCCAGCTGTTTCTGAACTCAAATGCTCGGGATGTTTGGTCCATCCCATGGCCAGTCTCTGCAGCTTGCTCCCCTCATGCCTGATGGCTGTGAGAGCTCAGAGCACAGGCACGAGCTCTTCCCCCAGCACAAACAATGCCACATTCAGATAAATGATGCAGATGAGCCTTAATTTGAAAATTCAGACACTGAACTCTCCAAAACCTCTAAACCCAAACTTTGTGTTAAAAACCTAGGGAGATTTCCACCTTCTCCCCCTCTCCATCCCCTTTCCTATTCACATTGAGGGAGATGAATCCAGTCCCCAGGCTGCTTTCTGCCCCTACTTAATGGCCCCATATCTCAGGGCTCACTTTGCAGACCTGGTGACACAGCACTGACAAATGCCCCGAGTAAAGAGAGGACTGGATGGTGACTGTCAAGCCAGAGTGCAGAGTTGGAAAAGCAGAAATAATTTCTTCTTCACTTCTCCATTTATCTGCCCAGCAAATGTTACAGCTCATAAAAGGCCACTGCTCTTAGCAGCTGTTTCATGGCCCCATCTCTGCCCTTTCCCATTTTGGCTGAAATACTTATTCACTATGCTTTAGCTACTGTTTTTGGATCATGCTGAAACTTTGGTCCAAAGCTAAATCCACCCTCACAGTCCACTAAAATAAGTCCTGACAAAGCTAAGGAAGGCTTCACCTAACAACAAACTAAGATATAAACTTTTGTGAGTTGTAGTGACAAAGGGATCCAAGTGATTGCCTGAGTTCAAAGCAGCTGAGAGAAGCAATCCCAGTAACACTGAATTTTGGTGCCCTATTTGCACATTTACCTGCCTATCTGAATTAATGTCTTTACCCCACTGTACCTAACTCCACCAGTATGTATGAGTATGTGTGCAAAAAAACCTTTTGAAGAGAGGTATTTTCTCATGAGATAACTGTTATCTGGCAAGTGCATGGAAGTCCCAGTGAAGGACAGAGGAGCTGGAAGTGCCAAGCACTTTGAAAAAAAAAATCAAATTAAGCTCCCTGGGGCTCAAGTTTCCCACTTGTAGGGGAAACTATGAGAGAGATCATTGCTCGAGAACAAGATTTGGAAAATACAAAAAGGATAAAATAAAACCAAAAATACTGAAATAATAAAAACCCCCAACCCTTAGTGGACTAAGAATTTCCCAGACCTCCACAGCCAATAGAAGGATCCTTCTGGCAGGAGCACATTTCCCAGCAAAATGTCCCAAGACTGGCTCTGATTGCTCTTTCCCCACATTTTCTGACTCAGATTTCACACTGAGTGGAGGGCACATGATCTCAAGTAGAGGTGCTTCAGCACCTCAAAATCACCCTGGCTGCACTCATTACTGTATTGCAATCAATAGGCTGTTCTTAGAACGTATAAAGTAGGACTTGGGTTCTAAAATTAGTTTGACATTATACTACCCCCAAAGGCACTTCCCAAAACAGTGGAGAAATAGAAACTAGGATAATGCAGCTGGAGCGGTGATAAACGCAGAATCTTGCACAAAAATATTTAAGCCTTGTATTGTCTCTGCACACTATGGAGTAGGAGCATGGTCACCCTTCTTGGTGTTGACTTGATACAAGCCTGGTGGCTCAGGTTAGCTTGCTGAAGACCACCATGTGCAATTTGAAACAAACCCAGCAATATTAAAATTTATGTTTATAAAGAGCAGCTGTTGGCATGACAGTGTATATCCTTCCCCTGGAGACACAATCAACTGGTAACTTAATCTTTGCTGGAAGTTTGTTATGTTGATGACAGAAGTGCAGCCTAGGGCTACCGTGTACCTCTTAGGCCATTTAGCACAATGAGAAACATTTCACTGTAGAGCCTAGATTAGTCTGGATACAAGTGCCAAAACTAATGTCAAACCTGCCACCTGCCACTGCCCCTTACTCAGATCCTGCACATGACTGTGATAAACCTCAAATGTTTGTTTTCTCTTTTCATTGGTCACTGATTTTCTCATCCATAACATAAAAAGTCTTCAGATGATTGTATTTATTTTATCTGTTTCACTGATGCCTTTTGTGAAACATCACAATGATTTTGCTGGTGGATGAAAAAAGTTATACATATTAAAACTGTTACCCTAATTTTATGGTCAAGTTCAACAGACAACATGACGTTTACCAGGAAAACAGATCCTTATGATCCCTCAGTTAAATAACAACTACTTCTGACATCATCGGGGCTTCCAACCTGGTCAGATTTTTCAAAAACAATTCAAGGACAAATTATCAGCTCTATGGCTGCGTATTATTTTGAAAGACTTGACAGACATGTTTAGCCATTAAGTTGTTGGAGTGAAGAAAACAAAACCAAAGCATGCTGAGCAAGGAAGTGACATGTGTCACTGTATGTGTCTCGTCAGCTGAGACTAGTAAAATTCTTACCCACTGATCAAAATGCATGAAGATCTCTCTGATTTTCACATTGTTGGGAAAAAAACCCCCACAAGTGTCTTTTTCACGCTTTGAAAAGATGCATTTACATTCAATATGACTGAAGGACAGTGAAATTAGAGTCTTTATCATGCAAAATCCACATGCTGCTTTCTCACATATTCTGACTCTGAATTTGATGACCTTTTTCTTCTGCATTCTGTTTCTGCACATATCCTGACTATGAATTTGCTGACCTTTTCCTAATTGCTGCCTGCATACATACCTCATAAAACCATTACCCAAGATAATACTAGACCACCTTAGCATCACTATAATTCTCTTTGCATTTCTTTCTGTGCTCCACCGTCTCTTCTCTTGGCTGTTATGTCTGGCATATCACATCTCTCCCCTGCTTCCTTTCTGCACCAGACACCTGCAGTGTCAGCAGTGGGGTCTGCCAACCTCCCCTCTCTACTCAAGCTATGAAACCTGCGAGATAATCCTTTTAATCACTGCCTCCTTAGCATCCTTGCCACCATTTCTTTCTTCTCAAGGATTAATGGATATTTTCTCAAAACATCTGCAGTTTTGCACCTTTACCTCATTCCCCACACCTCCTCATTTAACTTTATCTCCCCACAACACATTATTCCTCTTCTCTTGCAGATGACAAACATTCTTGTGCTGTTCCTCCCCTATCCAGCCCCACACAAGCATGTGTGCCTGGCACAGTTTTGGCAAAGTGTGCCAAACCAAGGCAGGAGCTCTGGCTATCTTTTGCAGCTGTTGTTTTATGGTTCCTCTGTTGTGCTGGAGCTCGCCCTTGCCTCTCAAACAGGAGGAGTGCAGAAAGCAGTTCAAATCCATAAATCACCCAGACACGCAAGATATGCCCAGCACCAGCGATCAGGGTAGCTGCCGAGTGTATTCCTAGCATTTCTTGGAAAACACTTCTGTAAACAAATCTGCCGTTTAATTTTTGGGCACAAATATTAAACATTCTTGAGAGCACCCTGCCAAGATGGAGGCAAGAGGTTCACAGGTCTCTTTGATATGTGATCGTGCTAAACTTGGTTCCTGCTCAGAAGATAGCAGTGCTTCTTTCTGTCCTTTAGGAACAATGTGCTTCTTTTCAAGAGTGTATCAAGAAGGTTTTTCTGAGTCACTACATGAGCCATGGGCATCACCCATGGTTTGAAACTGATCTTTGGCCTGAATTGGTTTGATAGTTGCCAGATCTAAAGAACTATAAAGAGAAAGGCTTCCTGGCATTGAAGTCTAGAACTAAGGGAGATGAACAAATAGAAAGAAAGAGAAGTTGTTATCTCTACCTTGCATGCTGAAGTGCTTTTAGGGCATTCAGTTCTGTGGATTGTCACAACAAATCCTAAAGCAACACTGGATCCCAGACCTGTGGACTCTGGCTCTTATCCTACGTTGGTCCTGATCTTTTGTTGTGTCAGGAAGGGCTCTGGAGACAACTTCGCCTTCTGGAGATCAAATTTTTAGAAAAATAGATATTGAGTATTGAAAAATATTGATGATGGTGATGAAGAAGAGGAGCAGGAGGAGGAGAAAGTGTGGTAGAGAAAGGCTGGGGGATCTCAGAAACACAGCTCCCAAAATACTCCTTCTGTCACAGTTTTGTTAAAGGACTGAATCAAGAAGCCTTTCAAATGTGGGACCTAGTGCTGCTATGATGGAAAACGACTTGTGTCATGTCTCAGTGTGACTACAAATAACAGAGCAGTTCTGCTCCTTTTCAAACATGCTAGCGGGTCAAATTGCTCAGCTTTTTTGTGGTAGCTCTGTAGATTTGAATGACAGAATCTTATCAAGGACAACCCTTCGGTATAAATCTGTCCAGGCAGCAGTGCTTGTGCAAAAGCAAAAGTTACTTTTTTAGGTCAAAATCATTCTTCTCAGAGATAAGATCAGGGTGATGTCAAAAAATACAAGATCATCCTCCTGTTCATGTGACAGTGGCAGGTATATCTACAGTCCTTAGAAAAGAAGTAAAAATTTTTGCCATGAGAGACCACTTTCGAAACTTTGCAATTGAGAATTGTCACCAGTGTCACATATGGGAACTAAACACAGGGACTGCCTGATGTAGAGCGTTGGCTAATGGGAATCCTGGATTTGGGAGAACAGATGAAAAATAAGGCAGTGTTAACATAATATGGAATATGATAAATATGATAAATGACTTTTGGTTTTAATGTTTTCTGAAACTGTCTCCTCCGGTACCTCCATAACTTCAAAGGAAGAGAATGCCATCATGGGATATTGCAGGGGCATAGCTCTTGCCAAGCATGTTCACATCATTTTCAGCCTGAAATAATTTGATTACCATTAATTCTCGTCTCAATGCAGTCAAGATCTAAGTAACTGCATTCATTATCACTGTTTATATGTTTATATCTACTGTGATTGTTGGTTTATACATATATATGAGCTGGTGTTTTCAGTGTATAAAGAATTAGTGCAAGGAGGCCTGAATCTTGATCTGCCTTTGAGGAGAAGCTTTCCTTCACAGGCAGCATGTGTTAAGGTAAGCACCAAGATATTTTTTCCCTGTCTGGGCAGAAGAACCCACCTATCCAGCAGGCACCAATACTTCCCAGCTCATGTGATGGCAGAAATGGGAGACATGTGATGAGGACTTGAAATACCTCAGGGAAGAAAAGAGGTGTGCAAGGACATACATATCCTTGAATAAGCATCCACTCAATGACATACATGCTTTGGACCAGGTCTTGCTCAAAGGCAAGTTTCCAGCTGAAAGGTATGTAAGCATGATGAGAGCATTTTAACTGGAAAAAAAACAGATAACAGAGTTAGAATAATCTGTCTGCAGCTGTAAGTTTTCTTTTCTTTATGCACAGCTGCCTCTAAATAAGGAGATTGTAATGCTGATCTTTGGGTTCCTGAATAATTCATTCCTTACTTTATCTTCAAGTCTGTCTGGTGGTAGGAGTGATTTAAGGATAACTGGCAAACCACCATCATTCCATTCTCAAATAAGCCACAATTCAGTAAGGGGGGGAGGGGGTGTTGGACCATTCTCCTTAGAAAAAATACAAAGCCAGAGGTAACCAGATATTTCTCTGTGAGTTGTGTGGGACATTTGGAAGTTTATAATGAAGTCTTCTTGGGACACAGTCTTTATCTCTGGAAAGCTGGAAAAGCACCTCAGCAAGCAGTCTCCAGCAAGTTCACGGTGCTAGGGTTGGCTGAATCTCATGAGCTTTGTAATGTAGGTGGGGCTGCTGCAGGTCTGTGTTCGTGGGTACAGCCTGTAGCGAGGCTGAGCGTACACTCCCAATTGGCAAACACACACAAGCATACAATATGCATTTCTGGTTACATGGAATAGCACAAAGAGGAATCAGTGCCACCAGTACCACCAGCACTCACACAAACATGAACAGCCCCATCTTGTTGCCCCTCTCTGGGGAATGAGGATTGAAGCCTGCTACCGGGATATACACACAATGTATGTCATTTCAGGACGTACTCAATACATAGTTCTGGAGCTGGTCATAGGCACTCCGTCCTCTAGTTGGCACCTAGCTCCCAGTCTCCTCCAGCTGCTGGCACTAGGACCTACAAACCTCAGAGGTCTGTGGTCCCACTCTGGGTGTTGGTACTCTCTAATCCTACTAGTCTTGTTTGAAGCTTGGTAGCAATCACATTAAATGACTCAGGATAGAGAATGACATGCTCAGAGAAGATAGGTAGAAATAGGATTTAGTGAAAATACAGGATAGATGGTGGTGTATAAGCATAGGACTCCATCAAGGAAGTCTACACTCAATTAGGCCCTTTTATCTTCTTTCCCCCTCTATTTTCTCATGTTTATTATCACCCCAGTTTATCTTGATGCTTTCATTTTTCCACCTCCAGTCTTCCCAATCAATACCCATTGGGGAGACCCACACATTCCCAAGTTCCCCTGAAAACCTTCTGTAAGACATTTTATACAAGACTCATATTCTCCTTCCTGTGCATACTATGCTAAGTTCTGCATTCTCTTATGTATTATCTCCCTTTCCTCTACATGGCTCTCTTACCCATTGGACTGCCCCCTCTCTGGGTGTAATTTTTTCTCTTTATGGTTGTAGGGAGTTACTGATTCAGTGGGCCCTGTTTTCACTGCTCAAGTCACTAGGCTACCTCCATCTGTCACTGATCCTGCCTGGGTTTACTGCTTACTACTTGCTAACTTACCCTTTGGACATATAATTTAACACATGGAACCCAACATTACTCTTTGGGTGGCTAGTAAAAGCCAAGCAGAACTTTACATAGGGAGCCATGCTGTCCTGGCACTCCTTTCTGCACAGAAGATGTCTAAACAACGTAAAAATACTTCTTTAGCACAGAGGAATAGGTGGATCTCCAGTTCTCCACGTATATGTAAGACTGAGTTTCCATGCAATCTTGACGGTTTCCATCTTGGAGTGTCTAACTTGAAATGCATAAAAGAAGCATGACTTCTAGAGGTTTCAAATGCAGTTTCAAATTCAGTCCTCAGAAAGCTACATTTTCCTACAAAACAGAGTTTATCCCCACCCCTGAAAGCACAAGTGCCATGTTTATCCTCAGCATCTCTGCCACACATACTTCTGGACCTGAAATAATCCTAGTTGCCATAATTTAATTAAACTATCAGTTTGAAATGTCTGAGTGTTGTATTGAGACTGGGTGGAAAATATGAGCACAGAAAATTGTGTTAGCTAGGAATAGCTAGACAGCTTGCAGTGTAAGACAAGAAAGGCTGGTGCTAAGTGCAATCCAAGCTGACAAATCCTGAGGCTATGGGATTAGGCTGGTCCTGTTGAGGACTGCTGAAGAACTGAGACTGTAAATGTTTATTTTAAAATAGGCATCCAAGGAAGTGTTTCAGATCATTTGTTACTCCTTGCTGCGGTTGTGTGTATTTCCTTAAAATGCACTATTGTTTTTAGCCCAGCCAGTGCTTGACACTGCTTGAACAAAGCTATTTGTAAGAGGAAGAGTGCAAGAGCTGGACTTACTGTTGGCAATATCTAGACCATGGAGATACTCAGAAACTAACCACAGTTAAGAAGGTTTTGTCCCCTTTTCTTTATACTCAGATGGCTTTTTTCTTTACTGACATTATGTTCATTTCACTCAAACTGAAGCTCTAACCTGTGAGAAAGAGGAGAGTTGTAATGGAGCATCATAGCAGTTACACAACACTCTCCATTTCTGGAAAAGCTACCATGTTTATCAATCCACTGTATCCTGCGTGGAGGGCTACGTTTTGTGGTTTTCGCTGAGCTTTCTACTGTGCTTTAGCAGCAGAGAAATTTGTGACAGGGGTGTAGTGATAGCTTTCTGCTCCATCCTCCTAGCCACTTCATCCCTACCGAGTGGTTTCCCCATCCTCAGCCCCTCCTGGCGACTCCTGCCCAGGCAGGTGGGTGACACATCAGATCTGATATTTGGAGGGGCACAAATGGAGGTGGGGAGAAAGCAGCACCACTGTGTTTGCTTATCCTTTATCAGCATACTTTGAATAAAAGACCATAATGCTTGTTAATTTTATTGACATGAACTAAAAAAGAGCCTCTGACAAGAGATTAGAAAGTCATGGCAGCTAATTAGCAGAAAACCATTAAAAGGCATGTTATCTTAAAGGTAGCAAAGTGTGAAAACTCTTTTTGTTTTTAAGGCTGATTAGTTGTGTGACGTCCATTCTAAGGCAAGATCATAAAGCAGGGTTGTTTAGTGCAATCATTAGGAAGTAAAAATCTTGATTTTCCAGCTACTCCGAAGATGTTGTTTTTAGGGTGTGTGTTCCTGTCAACTGCATCTGTGTTGCTTCTAAACCAAAAGGATACGAAAGGAAACAAATGTGAGACTTGTTTCACATCAGCGGCTTGGCTGATAGGGCTTTCACAGTGGGAGCCTGCTCTCTGGGCTTTCTCAAAAATGGAAAGCAAAAACTCAGTTCAGCCTAAACACAACCAAGATTATTAAGACTGACTTTGGACCTGGTCCAGACTAAAACAGACCATGGCTCTCATTATCCCAAATAAAACCTCTGCCTTTCCTTCAACTTGCTCACCAGCCCCTGGGACAGTCACAAGGACTGCCACGGGTCTATAAACTCTCCTGTTGAGTTTATGGGCTCAGGGGTCAGCCTGTTAACTCGTGCTGCTGCATCAGCTGCCAGTCGCCTTCTGCCCCTCATAGCAGCGTCTGCCCAGCCTGGCTCTGGGGAGGGGACATCTGAGTGTCGTCCTGCCCCAGTGCCCCCTACTTTCCCTGGCCCTTCACGAGCCCTGGCTGCCAGCTGGGTCATGGACTGCACTTCTCTGCAGCAGCATCTGCTACTCCATTTCAACTGCCTGATGGGCCCTGCAGCCAAGGGGCCTATGGGCTGTCCTCCTTAGAAATCAAAACAATAAGAAAAATGTCACATTAAAAACAATCTAGGCATTAGATTATGAGCTGCTATGTGGAAGTAAAACCCAACCAAACAACAACAACAAAAACCCCTAAAACCCCCCCAAATGCCACAATATCCTAATTATCTCTTCCTGAGCTCTTTTCCTGGATCTTTTTAGGCGAAACAGTCAGTTTATCTTTTTCCCCTTCCAGGATGATGGGTAACTTTTGGACATGTTCCAAACTCCCCTGAAGTCGGTGAAAAGTTTCCAAGGTCTCTGAATCAAGCCCTGAATGCAGGAGGGTAAAAAGTGTGAACATCCTACCTTGCATTCTAGGTGAAAACACACACATCCTCCAAGTGCCACACATTAGTGCTCAGTAAGTAGTCCATTCCTTTTCTCTGTTTCTCCAGAGTGTGAAAAGGTCTCTCTGATGATACAGCAGACAAACACCTTCTCAGAAAGGAGGACAGGCCTGGCTCCTTTCTAGCAGTGAAGTCGCCGTTAGCGATAGAGTTGCACATCACAGGAGTGGTCCTTCTCCTGGTCCTTGACTGAATAATTTCCCAGACCCTACTTTGCAAATACCTGAGGTGAAAGCTAAAGACTAACCAGTGACTTTATAAGCTCTGGTACAGTTTGTGCCAGGCCCAGCTCAGGATGAGGTTTGCCAAAGCCTCTCATGAGGCTCTGTTACAAGGGCATTGAATCTTGTAGCAAGAAACCCACACTCCTCTCCTCACTTATACCATCTTCTAGTGAAAATGAACATCACATAGATGTAAGAATAACCCCACATCAAGTCACCACTTTTTATGGTAGCTTGATTATTCCAGGAATGATGCCTCAGGTGAGTTCCAAAATTTAAATTTCTGATACTCTTCATGTTTTCCCAAAGCTGTTTTTTCATTATGTATTTTTAATAAGCTGTTATAATGTCCTGAGAAATTCAGGTTCTGTGTGGCTTCCTCTAGCTTTCCTCCTCCTGACCATGGGGCTCACTGAACACCACAGAGTCACAGAAAAGCAGAAGCCTTCGCCCCTGGGCAAGATCAGCTACAGGCATACAATTTCTGACAGATAAAATGTTATCTTGTTCTTATTCAACAACCTGGTCTGTTCATGCCTGACTTAAGCCTTTAACTTAATCCTTTAATAAAGGCTTATGAGTCCTGCTGTGGTCAGTGGAGGCCCTGGAAGGTGGGTCAGAAGTGGCTCAGGAAGGGGCACACGTGTCCTGGGCAGGTTAGGTTAGAAAATATGAACACCCAGCTATCTACATTTCTGTAGTGTACCAGCCTAATTTGGAATAAAAGTCTTCTAAGGTTCTACTTTTAAACCATGGTGTGGTAAAGGTCAAAGGGGTGAAGCACATCTAGCCAGATGTGTTGTAGGCGCTCAGAGAGACTGAATAGTGGTGGTACCATAGTGGAGACATGCAAAGATAAGCAAGAAGAGGTTTTTTTTTTCCATGAAAGCAGTTTGTCAAAATTCCTCTTCTTGGTACCAGTTATTATGAAAGCTGCCCAAACATGCATCCACAAGACAATAAAAGTGTGATCTAGGGCTCATCTTCAGTCACCTTGTATCTTCAGTTCCCTGCTATCAGAGTCTGTTGTGATCTCTGGATTGTATGGCAGAAGAATCATAGTCCCTTCTTATTACATTATTAATGCTGGTCATATCAGACAAAGTAATAGTGATTTCTTTGTGGACGGGTTAACTGCATCTGCATCGTTGCTGCAGAGGCAAAAACATATTTAATTTCCTAAGCAAAGATTTTGCAACCTACTTGCTGGGGTTCTCCGATTTCCCACCAGGCTGGCAGCATCGCGTAGGACCACACTAAGCTAAACATTTAACAACGTCAAATAATTTGGGATGCCTAAACAATCTTCCAAATAAAATCATTTTGTCAGTCTGTAGGTGTACACAGACAAGAGAGATTCTTCTGGAACTGGCGCAGATACTTTGGGAAATGGTCTGTTTCTCCATAGTACCATGTCACAAAGAGCCTCCACTCCACGCAGTGTCCTTGGCTTTGTTTAGGATCACTGCTGTGAATTCAAAGAGAGGTTCTTGGTTAGGATTATCTGAGAGGGGTTATTTTTTTCAATTATTATTTCATTATTTAGACTGTACATGCTTTCCTAGCCCACACAGGCTTTGAAGTGGATTGTAAAAATATGCAAAGGTGTTTTTGTTTTCTTTAATATGCAGACATTTTCGGAGGTCCCACAAGGTACAGAACAGTAAACAAGCAGGTAAGGCTGTGGGACAGTGAGCCTGCTGCAGGCAGCCCATCTCACTTCTATTAATTATCGGTGTTATTATTATTGCTATGGTTATTGCTGTTATTATCAAAACTGCTAACAATGTTAATAAATACAGCAACTGATTTAGGTTAGCTTCTATCAGCACCTCCCTTCTAAGTGCAGCAAGGTCTTTGCTGAAACTGCTTCCTGCTGCAAATGGTTATTCTGAACCACTTCTTCCATCGTGCTCACAACAGACACTTTCCAGATACTTTAGCTCACTAGACACTCCTTGGAAATGTCAGACATGTCTTTTGAGAAGAGCTCCTGTTTTTAACAATATGATAGTATTTCAAGCAAATACTTAGTAAGTTTTGCCAGTGGGTCCTAGCATCTTTGGAAGAAAAGGAGAGTTATGGGCAGTGCTGGTGGGTGGAAGAGGGGATATCAGTCATGTAAAAAACATACCTTGTGGTTTTAGTGACGCATGAATTATAATCACTGAAGGCAGTAAGTTCATTCCAGTCACTGTGGCAAAGACAAAAGGCGAACATTTGTCTTACTAATCATTTACAGGAACCTGGTGTTCAACCGTGTAATGCTGCCATGGGTAGAAAAATATGTTTCAGAAAAGTACTGTGACATTAGCTGTCTCCCAAAACATCCACTCAGTCATTTTTGCATAGATGAATGCTGACATGACAGAAGAACTGTTTGTTGTACATATGTGAGTGGAGCACAGGGCACTTTGGAGTGACTCCCTGTGCTCCCCAGGTAAGTCATGTTATACCTCAGAGCCTCCATGGAACAGGGACACGTATAGCTGCCCAAAAAGAGTGCCTCAGCCATCCTGCTTCATCCAGGGCAAAAATCCAGATGGGTACAAGGCCTCATTCTCCTGCCCTTCCTTTCGGCCTTTCTCCCCTCCCTCTCTCTTGAGTCCAGATTACAGTCTGGTCAGTCTTAACATGTCACCTACCAGGCATCTTTTAGCTTACTATTATCAGATGGTTTAGACAAATATTTCCTTGTCCTGATCTTGGCTGCTCATTCTTACCCACAAACTACCTTTACTGCTAGGCTGAAATAAAGTGGTTTTTTTTTTTTTTTTTAAATTTGTCTGGTTTTTGGTTTTGTTTTTCTTTCATCCAAATTAGTTGCTAGATGTGACATGATAGTAGCAGCAGAGACATGGGAACAGGAAGAGAGGACCCCTGGAATATACCCCTGGAACTGTTCAAGGCCAGGTTGGATGGGGCTTTGAGCAACCTGGTCTACTGGAAGGTGTCCCTGCCTGTGGTAGGGGAGCTGGAAATAGATGATGTTCAAGGTCCTTTCCAAAACAAACCATTCTGTGATTCTACAACCTTAAGAAGAGTCCTGCTGCAGGGCTGCCACATGTGGAAAGCATGTGGTCAGCAATGGGGTGACAGGAGCTCTCTGCTAAGTGAAACAGAGGGAGCCTCTGGTTTCAGCTTGAGGGTATTCCTGAAGCGTCAGACTCCCAAGTTCTGGGAGTTTTTCAGAGCAAATTTGGTTATGCAATGCAGCCTTTTTTCCCCTGGAATGTAAAGTCAGATGTACATATTTACAAAAGGGAAGGTACCATGTGAGGGCATGCAGATGTTACAGCTTAAATATTTGTGTCGAAGTGAGTCTCCTCAGGCACCATGTACAGTCTATGGAGCCCTAATACCATTCAGCTTATCTGAAAGTATGAGGACATTCTCACTTTTTTAAACATCCTCACTATTTTAGACAGTGAGCACTGCTCAAACAAAACAAGACAAAACCCTCCAGATATTAGCTATAAACACTACCTCAGAAAAAGGAGTTGCTCCAAGTCAACTTTCAGTAGGAAATCAACCCTGGTGGTGTTCTGAGTTAGCAGAGATTGTCTTCAGAGCTGGATTCAGAGAGGGAAAGGACAAGAGAGCCCACCTATTATCCACAGATACTTTTTATAGTTTTCCCCTTTCGCCACTCAGTGCTTTTCACCCAGCTGTAGCAGCACAGCACCAAAGAAACTATGACACTGCCTCTTAAAATTAAGCTAATCAATGCACATGCTGGGCTGAGCTGACACAGGTTCGTGGCAGAAGGTTTTAAAGCAGAGCTGCTTAAAATCTGCTAGTGGATGGCAGGTTATTTGCATGTCAGAAAACACTCCTGATGGAAACAAGCAAGCATAAACACCTACCCTTTACAAGCCTGCTTTCATACTTAAAGAAACCTGATGCTCAGCCATGTGGAGAAATCATTTCTTTCCTCTCCATAGCAGAAAGTTCAGTGAAATGGAAAGCAGCTCTTACAGCTGAGTGTTCCAACTGGAATTATTAAGTATTTTTTAATAGCTTGCAAAATGATGCATTCACTTTATCTATTATCATGTAAATATTTTATACTAAATACACTAAACCATCTTTTGCAACATTAGTTTGGATTAGACACATACTATTAAAATTCCTCTTAATGAAAATATTTAGGTCTGAAAGGGGATTTAAATATTATTTTCTATCAGTTTAGTTCCTTTGTATGAAGGAGAATGAAGTTCTTTATGTTTAAATGATTTAAAGCATCCAGCTTAAACTGCATTACCCAAGAACTTTTGTGTTGCCAATAATAGCCCACTCTTAATTTGAAGTACAGAAGAAAAATAGTAATCAAAACCTGAATTTCCAAGCATTTTTGAATTTAAACCTATCTCTGCTACTTATATTAAAAGATGTGATTTATATGCTAAGTTAACAGACTCTTAAAATAAGACACTAAAAGCAGAAGTTATAAAGCATACAGTTTACCTGAGTTGCCTTGAGGAGTCCCTCTATATCACACACTTGCCTGGACTCAGCCTTTAAAACTGAGTTAATTGGGATTTAACAGGAAAACACTGCCAGAAGCTTATCAGACTGGCAGCCACGGCTCTTTGCAAAGGTGCCCTTCTTCTACATCCTCATCACTGCTGTCCCTAAGGACAGTGGTGGCCTCTTTCCCCGCATAAGGCTCTCCCAGCACGCCCAGCCAAGCGGGTGGGAGGAAAAGTCTTCTCTTTGCAGGATAAGGGACTCACTATATTCTTAGCATGGATTGTGCCCATCCCACTGCTCCTCTGAGATCAGCTCCCAACCTTGGTTTTTGAACCCATGACTCCACAGTCCCAGGAAGAGACCTTAACCTGTGCTCAGAGCTGAGAACTGTACATGCTCATGGCATGTTTCAGCCAGGATGGACATTTGCCCACATTTAGATCTTTTCCTGACACAGCAGTCTTAAGCATGTGCTAAGAATTTAGGAATCGATTCCAGGGAAATCAGGTTCATAATTTGGAAGCTGTTTCCCAACACAACTCAGACATTTGCTGTCCTTGAGCTATCAACACAGCCTGAGGACTCTGAGGTAAAAGTTCAGGGCAGTCTGAAAGATGCAACTGGGGGGAAGCACTAAGATGTTCATGCTTAGCCACAGCTCTTTTCCTTTCAGAGCAGTGATGTTGCTCTCTGCAGCAAAGTTATGCTCCCAGCAAGAGCTCTTCAGCCCAGCTCCCCCTCACCTGTGGGCAGGCATTATGGTTCAAGGTGATTTAACAACCCTCAGACCTTGCTGGGGGTTTTAACCTTTTACTGGGGAATCTTGGCATCCTTCACTACATTGTATTTTGAAAGAAATAAAACCACTTCTACCTATATGCTTTAATGATTTTAAAATGTGTTTTTAGGTTATCTGAATGGTTAGTTAATACTGTACAAGACTTCACAACCTGGGAAAAAAAGTCTACATTTTTCACTAGCCATTAGCCCAGAAACAACTAGGCTCCCCAGAGCTGTGAGACCATTTTATAAGCACACAGCAAGGTGACAAGTCTGGCTCTTACAGCAGGAGTTACCTGTGTCCCTCTCCTCTGTAACCCCATAGGGTTCCCTGCATGTCAGCAAGGAACAAGTGTTACGGCTGGGGTCATCCCTGCCAGGTCTGGGTGAAGTGGCTTGAGTGCTCACATGGATGATCATACTGTCCAGTCTGCTAGAAACCGGAGAGAGAAGAAGAAGCAGGATTTTCATCCACACAAAAAAAGGATGATGTTCTCCACTTGGTAGCTTGCTGGAGAAACACGGCTAACATAGGTTGGTTTGGGGGATTTCAGCTGTGAGGTAACTCACATTTGGAGATTTATGCAGCCTCTCTATTTCAGCTCTCTGTATTTTATTTTTGCTTTTTAATTACTTTCACAGAAGGTCATTGAGAATACTGGAGTATTGGATCTGGTTTTAAATTGTTTCAGATCCTTCTGATCTGGAGACCTGTTGTCTTGTCTGTCACTCCAAAACAGTGATCCAACAGTGATGCTTATTTGTGGTGCACTGTACAGCTCTGCTCCTGCCTGCAAAGGCCCCTCATTTACGAAGGCTTCAGATGGGCTGTTAGGGTTCGCTAGTCTCTGTCCTCACACATCTCTCTCCTCTATGACCCTCTGTTTGCAGTTCTCCCCTCCTTGAGAAGTTCATTTTTGTTTTACCACCTTAGGTCTTCTATTAAGGAGTGGCACAAGAAAGCAGAAAACCTAATCTATGTGATTTGAGAGCGAGTTACTATGGCCACAAATGTGATGGGGAAGTGTCTATTTCAGAAACAGGAGCAAAGCATGTCTAGCAACCTATAAATAAACAACTTTGGGGCCCAGGCTGTCAGACACGTGTCACAGAAGTGCCTGTTACAGCTCTTCAGCACTTTAAAACTGAAGTCATAGCTACAGGCACATGATAGAGAACAAGAGTATGAGAAGACCAGAGATATATAGTAGGTCAAATACAGCCTTTGTAATTTATGATGGAGCAATTTTACCCCCACAGACTAATGAAAGAGGATGCAGGAGGCTACCTGCACCCCTGGTCTAACCTGTCAGGCTACATCTGTCTTGTTTTGGGCCAACAGATACTGCCTCTTACCTTAGGCAGATAAGACTTACCTAGTCTACCTACAGTAATCTGTCATACTCTCTAGCTGAGTCAGTTGCCCTGTCTTTTGCACCCAGAATACAGCCTTGAGCACTCCCAGTGACAACATGCATGAGGAATCAATCACTTTCCTCGACTATCAGATAATGAAAAAGGGACAGGTTAAGTTGTCACTAAGAAAATGCAGTGAAGGCCTGATTGTGCTTGTGTCACTTGTCAGCTCAGACTCACATGGAGATTGGTGCAAGGTAGCCTGAAGGTTAGATGGACCGCCAATGTTGATTTCTCCAGGGGTGTGCTATAGGTGAAGCTGTACTCTATATCACAGTCTCGCCTGCCAATGTGTACAAAGATGTCTGGATTAAGCAAGCACAGGTGTGCTTGCACAGGCTCACATAAGCATCACACCTTCCTTTTGCATGAAGACATATTACTAGGGCTTGCTGCCTCAAAGGCTTGTATATCTTATTTATGCAAGTCTAGATGGAATCATAGGATCACAGAATCATCAAGGTTGGAAGAGATCTCCAAGATTGTCCACTTCAACCACCAACCTAGCATCACTGTAATCACTCCTAAACCATATTCCCAAGTGCCACGCCTCCTATTTGGTGTATCTGGATTTCAAGAAAAGGAAAGCTTTGAGGAAGTTTTCCTGAAGTAAATAACTTGCCCTTTTTCAGTCTCCTAAAGATATTCTTCTGCTCCCTCACACACTCATTTTCCTTCACAAAGCAGCGTTCATAGGAGACAAATCTCGCTGATCTTTACAGTGTGGTGTGTGTTTCCTTGGATAATTCACCCCATGGCTGTGCCACTGTCAGCAAAATCCACTCTATGTCTTCTCCTGCCCAAACCCCCACATGGTCACCTCTGCAACCACAACACAGAGCACAGCTGACTCAGCTGAGCTAATACTGAGACAACTGAGACTACTGAGACAACTGAGCCACCTAAAGATACTCCTAAAAAAATAATAATATAACCCAACCTGTTCCCCTGCTTTGTTCTCCGCAATAAATTTAGCAGCACAAGTAAAGTGGTAATGTGGCATTGGAAAGTACTGATGAAGGTGGAAAGGTTGGCAGAGGAGTCACCAGAGAAATAAAATCTGTGAAATTGTAGAAAGCTGCCTGCACCACGGGAAGTTGCTATGGTCAGAAGGTTTCAGGCTAAGTCTCTGCATTTCCAAACATCTACTCTCAAGAGATTAGAATTAAAAATGGTACAGCATGTTAACAGAGGTGGGCACAGAGCATGATGCATATCTGTGGGTTTTTCTCCAAGAAAGAATTTCTTGTCTAGAGTATGTCTAACACAGCACAGAGCCCACAAATCATGATATAGCATTATCTGATGTGGGGAGGTGGATAAATGACTAAAATAAACAAGAGAGCTCAACAGAAGCCTCCTGCTACATTTGGGGTGTAACGTGGTCCTTATTTCACTTTTTCGTCTTGACAAGAGGGTACGCAATCTGTCTGAGAGACTCCAGTAACAAGAAGAGTTCAGTCTCACAATTAAGGGGAACAAAGGATCGTGACTAATCTGTGGATGGAGAGCAGTACTATTTTGAGCACAGTTTGGGAGAGCACTTGTTCAGTTAACAGATAAGTCAGTCGGTGGATGAGTTTTCAGATGAAGCTCTGATTTGTTTCCTCAGAAAAGAGTCAGGGGGTGTATATGGAAGGAGGAACACACATCCAAGAAAAGAATACAAGAACTTTTCCTCTTTCCCTCATTATTTTAACTGAAGCACATAACATGAGACATTTTTTAAAAAAATGCAAACCACGGGGTTACTAAAGAGGGATGGTTATCCTCTACTCAAAACGTGGAGCAGGCTGGCATTGAAATGTGTGGTGAGATTTTGGTCACTCCTTTTCGTTTTGTTTTGCAAAGCAACCGGCACAATTGAACCATTGACCTGCCCAGTTCTTCAGTGCTGAAGTAAGTAAAAGTATTTGTTTGAAAATAAATGTGGTTATTGCTTTTAAGAGAATTCCAGGTAGCATAGGTTATTTTAGCATAGTCTCATGTACTATGGAAAAGCTCCTGAAATAAAATTTATATGCTGAAAAATAATTATGAAATCTATTAATGAACATGAATTATCACTTAAAAATTTTCATGTTAGTCAGGTAAAGAATTCTAATACTCCTTATTTACGCCTTCAACATCTCATGCTTTCATACATCAGCAAATGTAGAGGGCTGTCATTAAAGAGTGAAATGCGTTTGTGCCATTTAGGACTTCTGGCACAGTGGATTGCTATTCCTTTTCATGTCCTGACATCTAGGGAAGTGCACCACTTCCAGAGTATTCTTCTTGCCATCACAGTCTCAGCTGGCTATTTCTGATTCTTGTAGTCAAATCCTTTGAAGCCCTCCAAAGGGTCAGAAAGTCAAGACCTCTGGTTGCTAAACATGAAAAAAAGGTGAATCCCAAAGTGCTGTCAATCCCAAGCCAAAGAGCAGGAGAGTAAAGTGGTCCCTTTTCATTGCATTCATCCTGGAGACAGGCTCTGCCATGCTATATCCCCATATCTTACAGAGACTTCCTCAGCATGACAGCAGGGGACTTTGGCCCCTGAAATGCCTTCCTGATTACTGCTGCTGAGCTCGGGGCTGCTCCCGCAGAGCCAAACTTTGCTGTCTCTCCCCAGGAGCTGAGTTTCTGAGAATATTCTCTGCTGCCTAACAGCCCCTCTTCAGTGATGATGAACTGCTGTTGACAGTCCTCTTCAAATGAGCCAAACAAAGCAGGAGGAGCTGCATGAGGCTTTAACATAGATTAAGATACACAGTGGTTATCCACCACCATGTGTCAATCATTAGCTATTAATTAGGCTAAGTAAAAGATAAACATTGGCTTTAAGAACCGTTTCCAGACATTAAGGGTTTGCCCTTACTGTATATCCATACCCCAGCATCTGCTGAAAGCAAGTTAAGTAGCTCTTAAATTCTTTGGCTATATGTGTCACACAGTATTTGCTTTTAATTTTAGAGAATGTGGTCTTGCTTTTGGCATGGCTGAAAGTTTACATCATGTACAATTTTTAGCAACCTGCCTACTGCCACTCTACACTGATGATGGCAACTAAAGCTGTACAGGTGTCTAAGGAGGATTTCCAGGAAAGTCCTTGGTAGGATGATACACTTCAATATTTGAGTTGGTGCTGGCCGATCCTCTTGGCTCTGAAGCCCAATGCATATTTTGGCTGGCATAGGGCTTCCCCCACAGTTGAATAAGAGTTGTGTTTTTCAGGAGGCAATAGAGCCATTGCCTTAAACCTGAGTAAAACTGAAAGAGGATGCAATAAGAAATACCTTTAACTGTGTGTCATCCCAAAGCACATCCTACCGATGCTTCAAAGGAACATTTCATCTGCGCCTTCCTTATTATCTACTGTCATGTCCTTTCCCAACTAATTACCAAATGTTTCTGGAAGACTGAAGAGAAAAATATTAAAGAATAATTTTATTCTTTAGACACTCCACTCTTTTCTATTCCGTTGTAATCCCCATGCCTTATCTAAGCATGTGCAAACAGTCAGTTGTTTAATATATTTAGTCAAAACAATATTTAAGCAAAGAAAATGTTTTTAATATTGAACCTAATGGTCATCTTCATTTCTACTATCATGGCAGAGTCAAGATACCAGATTTTGTAAGATCTTAGGCTTTGAAACATCTGTAGCCTGAAGATCCTTGAGTCCTGAGTGTTAAACAAGTGGAGTTATAGCTTTCCTCGCAAAGGGGTTTAGCAAAAATGACGTTTCAGAATTTTTTCTCAGACTGTGCGTCTCCCCTCAAAGACAGAGAGGTCTTTTTTATCTTCATTCACTGTGAAAAAAATTCAAGCTGCAACCTGAAGTAGCACTGTATCTTTGTGATCTCCTGTCTAAGATAAAACAGTGCTTGTTCAATTCTAGCAAAGGCTCAGCAGTAGCCACAAACCGTTTTGCGATGCAGATTCTGCATTCAAAGTGAAGGAGTGAACTTTCAGCTTTGGGGGTTCACCACTGCTAAGGCTCATGCATCTTCTCTGCCACTATGTTCATGTTGCCCTGCAATGCAGTACAGCTGAAAGGATTTGGAAAATCAGAAGGCTTTTGTCTAATGTGTCTGTACCTGTCTCAGTGTGTGTTATCTAACTATCGTTCACCTTCCTAGCTTTGCCCTGACACTCCTCTCTCAAACAATTCCTTTCTAGAGTGTCTCCTTGCTTTGTGCCAGGCACTTTGCCATCCGCCTGAGCAGATGGAAATATGCATGCCTCTAACAAATGTGACCTTGTTAGGCTGCTCGTCCCTCATGTCTGAGCGAGAGAGAGATGTAAAACGCTACACCCACTACCTTCCAGGGGCGAAGAGACTCCAACAGCACACGTCTGCCATGCTGGGAGGTGTCTCCTGGTAACGTTGCCTTGATATGATCAACATTGCAGCTATTGCTTTTCAGCATCTTAGTGTTGTTCTAAAGCATATGCTTGCCTGAACGCCAACACTTGCTCTCTCTTCACCTCCTGGAAAATGCACCTGGGGGCTAAACGTGGGGGGCCAGGAAGCAGCCATGGCACAGCAGTAGCTGTCCTTTTGGCAGTTGTTGAAAAGGGAACCTGAGAGAGGAGCGCAAAATAGAAAGGTAATTTGAGAATGGAAAAAGAGGATAAATAGAGGTTTGTGAATAATTTTGCTCTGTGACTTGATCCTAAGAGGAAGTTCTAAAAAATGACTGCAACTGCTGCAGTGTAAGTGGGGTTTGTCTCACTTAATACAAGATACAAGAAAATTGTAAGTCTAAAGCCTGAGAGCATGACTAAAGAAATGGAACACAAATCTCCAGAGAGCAATTCATTCAATCTCTCTTAGGCACTTACTTGTCCTCTGGAGCAGCCTATTCATTCCTAGAATAAGAGGTTATATTCTTCTCAGCCCTTGAGAGCTCCAGGCAGTTGTTCACAGAGAGCTCTCTCAAGCTACTGGATATATCCTGGGGTCTCTGAGACACCTGCATGGGGCAGGAGGGACTACAGGAGGTGACCTGTGCTGTTGTGGCTGCCTGCAGGACCCCAGGGCACCACACAGCATGTGAACCAAAATGTGGGCAGCAGAATGAACTCCCTAACTTGCAGGTCCTTATATCAGGGCTGGTGAATTTCATACAAATAAAATACCCCCAATAATCACACTCAGCCCATTGCCTTAATGAGAATAAAAAGTGTTTCTATTACAACTCCATGAACTTCAGGCAGCCAAGCTCTATCTCTCCTCCTCTACCAAAATGAGCTACAGAATGTGAGGTCCAAGGACTGCCTCCACAGTGAATCACAGTTGAGGGCAATATTTCAGTGCCTTACAAGTTCCCTTCTCACCTTAAGCATCTTTCTAGTGTAGTAGTCTTTAAAACTGGCAGGGGAATCCAGGGGAAGTATAATAGAGACGTGAGGCTGGGGAGTGTTGCCAGTGTTCAAGGAAGAGTGTTGCAGTCCGAAATTCAAACATCAACAGAAAAAGAACTGCTAGGATTAAACAGGAAACCTTGGGCCAGAGAGGCTGGGAAAAAAACCACCATCTAAAAGACCAGACAAGATCCATTGTCCTGATCTCCCCCAGCAGGATGTAGAGAGACTTTGCATGATGCTATCAGATATCCCACCGTTTTCTCCCTCTCTGTGTAAATCCTTATTTCGGGAAAAGATGACCACTCTTTCCCAGTATAATATTGCTTACTGGAAGTATCAAACCTTTTTCCCCAAAATGTAAATACTGTATCCGAGAAATATAAATCCATTTTCCCCCTTATGTTACCCTTGTTACTGGAAATGCTAATAGATTGTGGAATCCCCTATTTGGCATAACCCTGCCTCCTCATTAGCATGTAAGCCCCCGAGACCCTTAAATAGCACTTACATGTTCAATAAATGATTCCAGGTTTTTGCCTCTATATCTGGGATTGTGTTAGCTTTATTGGACTGTTACAGAAGAGGGTGCAATGACCTTCAGTTCATCCTAAGCCTTCTCTCCCCTTCTCCACACCTCTGTATCACTTCCAAACCCTCTTCATCTGCTACTGGCATATCTTTCTGAGTTTTGAAACTGTTGCATACAAGGTAAGGAAGAATATGCACTTAGAATATACTAAGATACCACTGGAGATAAGTAGGAATTTTTGTCTCTGTATTCATGTAAGATGCAGCTGGCACTACAGTCATTTGAAATTAAATAAATCTAGGCCCTTTCAGCACACTTAAGACTGCTGAAGCTTAACGGAATAACTTGACTTTCATCTTTCACCCCTTGCCATCGGTGGCAAGAACCCACTGATGCAGTGGGATAAGGATTGAGCTCCCTTTTCTCCTTTCCAGACTGGGCAATGTGGCTGAATGATAGCAGCTCTTAAGAAGTATTAGCTCACTGAGCAGTTGCTAGCAATAGACAAGCAAGACTTAATAGACAGTCAGCCTAAAAATCAGAAACAAGTTAGTACTTGGGACAACTTAAAAGCAGCTACCGATACTCCATATCTCTCCTTTGTTGGAGGTGGAGAGGTGGTGCCAGTTAAATGTGTGTTCTCTCCTTTTAGGGTGTAAGTCTCTGCTGCTGGCAAACTGTTTTCATGCTTGGTAAACCAGCCAACTTGTGACCTATTAGTTGCTGACGAATGAAGAGGATATTCTTCTATCCTTGGTACAATAATCAAAAAATAATAGCCAGATTATTAAATCTGATCTGGCACTTCTGTGGTGTTCAGAAGTTGAAAATGGGCTGGTAAACCTCCATCTGGAAATGGCCAGCCAAAAATGCCTCTCTCAGTCACCCCAACTCACAGGGAGAGCAAAAATTAAGAAGAAGGAGGTGAAGATCTGCCCCATGTAAAGGTAAGGTTAACCCAGATCACTGCATCAGTGTAAATGAGGTCTCTTAACCTGCAGGTACAGACTGTTGAGATAACACAGCTGGCCTTATCCTGATAGTTCCTATTTTCTGGATCAACCTAGAGCAGGCTGTATGTCAACCAAGTCAATCTGACCACAGCTTTCTGCCAAGTAGCATTTCTTGAGGTAATCCATGGAGGTATAATGCTGTGCTGGCAGAAGGGAGAAGAGACATTATCAGCAGCTTCTGAGTTCCCATTCAGCAGTGGAAAAGAAAGAGAAAACTTTGGAGCTCCTTGACTCTTTTCCCATTGCTCTTGATCCACAAGAAATTTGTAAACTGCCGCTTCTCCTTCCTTCCCACTTGGAAACACCTCTTCTGAAAGGGGAATGAGATTTCTGTCTTCCTCCTTAGCTGCTCTCCCTGTAGGTCAGGGAAGAAAGGCAGCTTCAGAGTAGGAGGTGTCTTCAGGCTTCACTGGAAAGAAACAGAAGAAACATCTTTTCTGGCAAGGAAAATGTTGGCAGTATTAATCATTGCCAGTGCCAAGTGTTAAGAAAAAGACAAACAATGAGGCAGATTTCAGCAAACATGAGATTAAAAGCAGTGTCTCTGGTTTGAGTTAATGGCCTCCTGATACTTGAACTTGTGGTGTTAAGGAAAGGTTGTATATGTGTGGGAAGGGAAGGATTAGATGTTCTCCTTATGGGCTTATCTATCACAAGGCTTAAAGATATCTTTTTTAAAAATGAAATGTGGGATTTTTACTCAGTCCTGTGTTTTCAGAATCTAGGGCTTGATGTAAAAGATCAAATCATTGAACAAAATGATAAATGGACATCACCATCAAAGTGCAACACATTCTGGCCTTCTTCTCTTAAAGACATCAGTATTTCTCATGAAAACATCATACAGTAAACCTCTACCACAACAAAGACCTGGGAAAAGCATGCAGTAAATGTCTCAGTTTTAGATTTTGTGGCTGTATGGACTCTTGTTTCCTTTGATCAAATACTGGGAACCACAACACAAACTATGGGATTAATATACTCGTTTTTTAGATGACTATCCTGATTCTGGCCAGGACAGGGTTAATTTTGCAGTAGCTGGGAAGGGACATGACCAGGACTGGGAGTTTATTCTATACCACCTCATGTCACTGCCGGGGTCCGGGGAAAGGGAGAAGGGCTTCCTTCTGGTCGAGCAAGTATGGTGGACGGAGCAGTGGGGTAATGCTGGTTCTGAGCCGGAGGGAGTGTTGGGGGTGACGTGACAGAGGGAGTAGTTGGGTATTGTCTATTGCTGGGGTTTTCCACAGCGAGCAATAATGCTTCTTTTCTTGTACCCTCTGCCATTAGTGTTGTTGCTGTTACTGTTCGCGTTCTTATCTCATTGCTGTTTCCAGTAAATTGCTCTTAACTCATGATCTTTGCCTTTTGTGCCTTCAGTTCTCCTCTCCAGCCTGCTGCAGCATGGAGGGACAAAGGGAAGGGGAGAGTAAGTGAGCATTAGTGGTTTGGAGAGTTTCAGTGGAAGCACTGAACTGGGGGCTACCATTTCTAAACCATGACAATTAGTCCAAAATCTTCCTTCCAAATTGTTTTTGGTGAAAACCAATGTAAGATTTATTTTCCCAAGTAAGTATTTGCTTTCCTAGATGAATATTTAATTTATTGAGAAAATAAATTCAATTAACTGGAACTTCAACCCTAGGATCTTGTGAAAACTGTGGTGTATTGGTTCTCCTCTGTAACCTTGTTTCCGACCATGTTCCACTGTTTCCCCAGGGAACAAGACTCTTTAGCAGCAGAGTCGTAAGGTCACAGGTATCACCTGCCCAGCAAGCCTGCTGTGTGTGGAAAGATTGTGGATACAAGAGAGCTAATAAACAGCTCTCAACAATTACTGCAGAAGCATTTCTAAAATACCTTTCTTGGTAGTGATATTTTTTTTAAATAAAAACAATAATCTAGATGTGTCTGGGTTTTTTTTTGTTTTTTTTTTTTTTTTTCAGAAAATCAAATCTTCCTTGCAAAGTGAGGGGCAAGTATTCGTTTTCTCTCAGCTCGTACAAACTATTTTTGCACCTTTGCCATTTGGCAGTAGATGCAATTATGTTTCTGTATTGCAATAGTGTCTGAGAGGCTTGACAACCTTTTTAGTCTTGTCTCTCAGATGCTACAGGCAAAACCAGCATGCTGATGTCCAGAGGAAAAAAAGGAGGGTGGGTAGATCAGATTATACCTCTGCCATTCATACCTGTGCTATGGCTCATCTGGTAAACTGACTGGAGGTGTCTTCCTGCTGGGTACCCCAGAGAGTCCCAGCTACACCAGAGGAAAGGTTGTCATCTTTCTCACAGTGTTTAGGAGCAGGTGATGAGGAAAAGGAAGGGAGTCTTCAGGCAGAAGAGAAAATGAGATGGTAGATTTCCCTGCCTCTGGAATTAATGGCATTCATTGGTAAATGTTAAGGCAAGTCCAGACAGAAAGACAGGAGTTGTATCTCTTGTACAAGTGTTGAAAGAGAGAGGGAGAGAGAGGAAAGAGAATGATAATTAATTTGTTATGGTTGTTTCTGGTCCTTCAGTAAGGAAGGGTCAACAGTTCCTGGAGCAGATGCAGATGGGTTAGGTAGCAGAATGGGCAGTGCTTGTCAAAAATCTCATCAGCCATCAACAGCTCCCAAGTCTCTTCCCTGAGCGAACTGTGGCCAGGGTGAAAGGCACACCTACCCTGAAATTCAGTTCTCTTCCACCAGTGCCAAGCCTGTTTGACTTCAGAAAAAGAAGGAATTGACCCCTACTCATTGCCTTTTTAGATAACAGCACAAAGTCGTCCTCTGGTTTTCATAGCTTTTAAAAATAAGTTAAAAGGTTACACAGACTGCAATTTATGATTAAACTTTGATCATTGTGCAGAGCTTTGCTGTATCATGGGCCAACAGATCATGTTGGCCTTTTCTCTTTAAATTCATAAGGGAGCATGTGCAGGGTTTTTTCCTCATCTACAGAAGTAGTTTAAATTGGTACATTGAGAAAAAAATTCTGTGTAAACATGGTTTTATTGAACTACTGGATCATATGACTTATTGTCTCCTGCTTTTACTGAGTTTATTTCACGTTACAAAGCATGGTAATTGAGTCTTTTCCTTTCTTACATTTCTACTGATTTATCTTTTCCTTCTTGCTTCTTCCACAAAGTTTGCATAACAGTCAGTGATCTAAACCACCTCAGCTAATCATATGAGAATGCCCCAAGTCTTTTGATGAATAATAAAAAGTGTGATTAGGGCTTTCTGCTTTGCTATTTC
Organism: Pipra filicauda; assembly: GCF_003945595.2. Taxonomy (NCBI): domain Eukaryota; kingdom Metazoa; phylum Chordata; class Aves; order Passeriformes; family Pipridae; genus Pipra; species Pipra filicauda. The sequence continues at coordinate 60,382 of NW_024105020.1, read as the reverse complement.
TGATGCCAATTATAGCATGTTCACTAACAAATTATATGGAATACACGCAAAGGGCAACATACAATCCAGAAGTAAAGCAACAAGTGAAAAAACACATTTAAGGTTTTCAAATGGTCTTAGGACTGAATTTTAGTCAGCAATTTCATTTAAGGAATGGTAGATGATCACAGATTATAAACTAAGTGGAGGTTATAAGCCATACCATGGCTGCTCATTAGCCATTGTGAAATAAAAACATTTTGATCCACCCACACCACTACCTCAGGTTATGCAACTGGGAAATGTACCCAGGGAATAAGGCTTCTGTACTACTGATGTAAAATGACAAAACTACAGCTGCTTTGGAGAAGAGTGTTACAAGACTACTTATAATTGGGGTCTTTCCATTTGCTGTTATTTAGAAAACAGCTTTCTTTTGGGGGGAGGAAACTACAATGACATATGACCAAAAATCCAACCATCTCAGTAATCTGCCTCCAAATGTGGATGGAAAAAGATGTAGAAATGAGTAAAAGAACAGGAATTCACCCTCACAGTATCTTCCCAGTATCCATTTGATCCATTGATCCTAAAAAAGAAAAGTATAGTATGTCTAATCAATAAATTTAAAAAAAAAAAAGTAAGATGCTGCATTTATGTAAGTTTAGGTGTGTTGCACTGTAACAGTAAAGCAAGATAACATTTCCCTTACCTCCCCCTCATCCTATAGCTCATTTCATCAGAAAGCCATACCTGGGCACCTGCTGGACAGTCAACAGTGAGCATCACCTCCCTGTGCCTGCAGAGAGGCCAACTCCAAGTCAGCAAGTACATGTCCAGGAAAAAACCTTTATTTTTATTAGTGTAACCACTGTCCTGTGGCCTTTTTTTTGAAATTTGTTGCTAAGCCTTTCAACAGTTGTAAACATCCAGATGTCTCTCATCTCAACTGAGAGAGCTTTCTGAGTAGTTTTCCCTGCCTGTGCTTCTGTGGTTCATAACTCTGACAGAAACCATCTTTTTGTGGGATAGAAAGTGGACTTCATGTAATCAGCAGGACAACATTTTGTGGATCATTAGGCAGCCCAGCACAGGATGATTGTTTGGAGGAACACAGTAAAAATGGAGGATACAGTGATGGACATTTCTATTCTATCATATCCTAAATCCTGAATGCTTGAATAATTTATGCTTATGCACAGATTCCTCAGTGAGAGGACAAAACGAAATCTGATAATGTTTCTTTTAAGTAAGTCTCAACAAAATCATAGCTCTTACTTGCCAAATAATGAGGCTGCTGTTTTTCCTTCTCTTTTTTGAAGGCACTGTATGAACTTTTGTAGTCTTGGGTTATTGCCCTCCAGAATGGCCTATAATTTGAGTGACTGAACATACTGTCTTTGTTATGACTTTGAACAGGGTTAGTTCTAAATGAGTTATAAATAATGTGAAAAAAACACAGCAAACAAATGCAGAAGCATCCATGTGACCAGACTAGACAAGACTAGCCTTTTGTATCCAAGTAAATCACATGGTGGGAAGTAGATCTGCTTACATTGAAAAGGACTATTAGAAATCCTAGTAATGACTGTAAACTTTGCATGCTTATCACGATGATTGTTTGTGGGCTCCCTTACACTTTTCATGGTGGGCTTTCTCAGGCAGCAGAGAAAAGCCTGCCTCAGTAGGAAGGTCAGACAATTTTGGAAAAGGAAAACGTGAGGCCTTCAGCATGAGAGTAGAGAGTCCATGAAGGGTATTAGGGCATTCAGGCCACCACAGGCATATTTCCCTCCTGGAGAGGCGAGATGAAGGTGGAGACAAGGGGCTAAGGACAAACTTCTTCAGAAAAGTATCAGCAGCAGATTATCTGTCAGTTGTGTAGGCACAGGATTGCCCATGTATTGAGATAGATTTTCTTTTCCTGGTTGGAACATCCGCTTTGAGGTTTGCCATCATTTCAGATCTGTCAGTCAGACTGTCTTGGCCCAACCAGCCCTCATTGGTCATCTGGAGAGGGTCTGCACAGAGAGGTGTTTCTCTTGGCCATTGCAGAACATGCTTCTTGCCACGACTGCATGTGTACCCAAAAATACGGTGTGGTGGCTGTGCAGGTCCTCCAGGAAGGGACACAGAAAAAGAGACAGTTCCATTTATGTTGCAGCCACCTCAAGGGAGAATTTCTCAACTTCCCTACTCCGGTGTTTGTACAAAGCCTGGCAGCTGCAGACAGAGCAGCTCTAGTGGTCCCTGGGCTGTAGATGCTTCTGGAACCCATAGCCGGTATGAGCAAATATTCAGGGATTTGAAAAAAAAAACCCAACTCTGGTTTTATAAGAAATATTTCTTCATTAACTTCAGTCAAGGCCTACAGACTTCAAGTTAATCAGAGCTTTACCCCTGTTTTCTGCTTTAGGACTGATCCAATTAGGGTTTGGACCTTTTCTGGCTTAAACAAACCCTATGCTGTGAATCCATTGCTGTGTAGGCAATGTGCCGATATATTAGAATGAAGGGATATGCTAAAAATATAAATACACTGAAGGGAATAATAATAAAAATGATAAATACAGGGTAAAATGATCATTTAAATGTTTAAAAAGTAACATTTTGATGATTTGGTGATGATTTGATGATGATTTGGTTCACATAAAGTATGTAAGGAAAATACTTCAAATATAATTTTTATCTTTGCTACATCTCTGAAAACTGTAAAGTGTTTACAACTGGACAAAGATCCTCTGGGAAAGCATCTACTTTTTAACAGCATTATCTTCTCAGTCTGCTCCTATGACTTCTGTGTACTGCTGTTGTGACAACAGATCAGTTGCAGCTATTCAAGTTTCCAAATGAATTTGGATTAATAGGTCATTTTAAGGTCTTCTCTAAATCAAGAGCATGGTCCACATAAATTATAGGTGAGTCAGAGTATTTTGGAAGTGTTTTCCAAATCCCACATATTGCTATAGATATTTTTTAGCCTCATTGTGCCTTTTTCCTTTTTCCAATGGAAAATGGAGAAAAACATAGTCCAGGTTACTGTACAAACTTTCTGTGTTTAGCTGTATGGAGTTAATATTTCATTCTAGTCCTTCACGGTGTATAAACTTGAAGCTCAGTGATGTAAATGGGGCAGCTGGAATTCACAAACATAGCTGCAAATCCTATTAGCAGTTAAACACAGCAGGTCTGAGATGCACCCTAGTGTGCATGAGACCTATTATGCAAATACAAAATAGTCACTTTGGGTTGAGTGACATTTGCAACTTAGAGGTAAAAAATATGCTTCGAAGTTAGTCTATTTAAGCAAGTCTACCTTTTCTAGAAAGAGCCTACTGAGTCACTTGAAACATAACATCTGACAGAGGAGAGTGAAAACCAGCCAAGAACTCAAAACAACCAAGATGTCCTGATCAAGTGCAAAGTTGGGTTGTGACAACAGACAGGCCTGTTACCTGGCAACTTAAGAAAAGCAGGAGGGTGTTTAGCTTCCAGCAGAACTAAAGTAAACAGGTAAGAGCAGGAGGCTGGATGTGGATGTGCTTCTGTAACACACTGGAAAGTGCTGTCCAGGATATCTAAACACATTCCTCACGCATGCTCTTCCAGCCAACACCTGTCTGTCACATCTGCGCCCGAGTCTAATTCGGCCATATAATCAACCATATTCTAGCTGCTTCCCTGAAGGAAGAAATCCAGTCCATTTTTTTCAATTAGCTATTAGTATCAGAGGCTCAGCAGTAGACACTGCAGTGACAATGACTGCTTAGCTGTGACCTGCACAGTTGTCGTAGGACTAGATCTTCTATTCCATCCTGCTGTGAGGAGGTAATTTCTTAATGATGCACAGACTTTAAAACCTGATGACTGCTCTGAACTGTTTCACAACACAGGCCATAGTGCTGGGTCCTTCTGGGGAAAAGGAAGAGGAAAAAGGAGAGAAGAGGGGAGGGAAGAGGAGGGAAGGGGAAAGGAGAGAAGGGAAGGAGAAGGGAGAGGGAAGGGGAATATTTGCCCTTACTCAGAGACAACTAATAATGGCAAATGTAACATTTTCTTTTATAACTTATTCCAACAACTAACAGCCTAACAGCTGAGAACATCTGTTACTGTTTCTGGTTTAAATGCACTTGGATTTAACTTCCAGATATTAAGCCTTTTTTTCCCCTCCCTCTAACGGGAAATGACACACAGCAACTCAATCTCCCTTCATCGTGTTTTTGAAGAATTAAGAGATTCTTCCTGTCTCTGAGTACACATTGATTTTTCCAGCCTTTAATTCATTTTGGAAGCTCTTCCCTGCAGTCTCTGCAGCCTTTCAAGTTCCTTTAAAAATGGGGACACCAGAATTATGTGCTAGTATCTATGTTGACAACAGTGCTAAATTTACCGCACTGCTCCTCTGATTGTATACTCAGGATCTCAGCTGCCCTCGGTGACTGTGCTGGTCCTTGTATGCTGTCACCTCTGAAGTTGCTGTTGGGAGCTGATACTTCTGAGGATACAGCTCCCCACTCTGTGAGGATGACCTGGTTCTTTTCCAGATGTAGTTATTTCAGGTCTGATCCCCACTTGACAGTAGCATCAAAAACATGTTTGGACTGTGATTCCACACCTAATGTAGGGTACACACTGAAGCACTCATGGGTGCCCTGGGCTGGAGGTAGATGTTGAAACCCAGCTTCCCTGAGCGATCAAGGTCATTCAGTATCACCATCCCTTCCTTACCATTGTGTCTTGTTCCATTGTCTACACCTATTACTGGAGATAATCTCATGTAAGGTTCTCAGCTTGAAGTGATGAAGAGTTAAACTCTAATACAAATGCCAATGGAACATGACTAGAAATGAATATTTATGAATACCATGGATTAGCAATTTTTAGTATCTGTCATACAAAGTGTTTAGGGCATTTAGTGTATTATATTGATAGCACTAGCCCATAAGTCAGGTAGAATTTTCTAAAGGAGAATCTCCTTTATCACACAAACTTGTAATTTCATCAAAAGAGGAAATCAGACTTTCTTTATGAACAGATTGATCTTTTATAAGGCCATGTTGATCAACATTAATTAAATTCTCTGCCTTTTCTTCTTCTTTAATTTTCAGAGCCTTTTATTATTTTGTATTCCCTAATAACTAATGTCGGGCTCAACAGACAGATCTAGTCTGCTGCTAACACAGAATCAGCATGTTCCCACATTTCTGGGATTTGCATGGGGCTTCAAGACTTCTACAAAAATAGTGTCAGAATAGGCCATCTTGGGTTTTTTTGCTACCGCTAATACAAATTCTCACTAAATTATCATCTCAACTAGTTTGTCATCTCCCTCTAGCAATCAGCTGATATCACAGCAAGTGTTTTGCTCCTGGTAGAATTAAAATTCCTCTAACAGTCTGAGTAGAAGATAGGCTGTACCACTTCTGATCACGGAGGGAGCTAAGACAGCACTAGCAACACACTACAGCAGATGCTGAGAAAGCTGATAAGGACAGGTAAATAGCCCTAGATGCTGTTCCAGAAAACAACCAGTGTACTCATATTTTGTCTTGTTTTCCTATGCAGTGTATTTTCTATTATGTATTGTCTTTAACATTCCCTGCATTAGCTACTCTATATATACACATCCATAAACACTCTCACACTTCTAGCTCCTACCTTCACTATTAACAAGTAACACTTTGATCAAAGCTCCCTCGACTGTAGATGAGACATTTTTTAGCCAGGTCTAAGAAAAACTTTGGATATGCCACTTCTGTACCTGTTGATGCATCTTCAATGTACTGATCTAGTAAGATAATGCAAACCCCAGTTCATGAAACAAATGTTTAGCTGTCTTGCACTGCTCATTTGTTCAGGGAACACATTCACAAAATCCTCCTTTTTTCCTTCCCATTGAATGGATGTGAGTCCTTAGAACAATTTTGAAACAGCATTGTGGGATGTATCGGTAAAGTACATCTGTTAATGGTTTGACTGTGCAGAGGTCTCTTAAAAGGAACAAGATGACTAGTAGATTATAAGAATGCTACTTACTTTAGCCACTGCAGTAATCTAATTAAAATAATTTTAATTCTTTTTAAATTATTTTAATTATTTTAATTATTATATACTTGTAGGACAAACAAGCATAACACAGAGAGCAAACAAGAGGGTCTAAGATGGAGTTGTTAATCATGCATTAAATTAAATAAGCGACACGTGCTTTTGTACAGTGTGCTTACCAAATAGCAACTCCATGATTAGCACTTCTGTAATTGTGACTGATGTGGGATATTGTGCAACAGCCTTTCCACAAGTACAGATTCATTGATTGCTAAAATGGAAAAGCAAATACAATCGATCATCAGTGACCCAACATCTTGGAAATTTCCAGAGACTCTTCCAGCAATGTCCCAGTAAATCTCTAATTATATCTGATGTGAGTGGCTTTAACTATATCCCTGTTTTTTTCAAAGATGACATTCAGTTCTGAGATGTTCTGCAACAGGTGGCCTTTAGCTGGATGGTTACCAAGTGACACTGGGGACTGCAATATTATTGCCCTGTACATAAAATACAAAGAATGTGACAACGTCAGGAGACACTATAAAGTAGGAGGGGAAAGCATCCAGATAAACTGTGGCAAATTCTCTTTTTTTTTTTTTATTCCTAGTTTGCCTTTTTAAAGATGATCTTTCCTGACCTTTGCTCTTTAAAAAACCCTGGGTTTGCTTGCTCATTCACTCACCTCAGCCTTTCTCCAAGGGCATTTGGAAGGTAAACACTGAGTTCATTTCTGCTCTTCCCAAAATACTCTAGGTGCTGCAAGAACAATGTTTGATATAGATTGTCTTTTCTCTTTTAAAAAGTAAGCCTTTTGGTGCTCTTCAAAATTTACAAGTTCCTTTCGATTTTGGACCGCTTGGTGGAGATAGTGTGTGTGTTCATGACATTGTATAAAACCTTGATTTTGTTGTTTTTTTAAGTTAAACCAAAACTTTATGGGAGATGAAGTGTAATTCCTTCACCTCAGCTGAGTTGCTTACACCCCTCAAGAGAGCTTTGCAGAAATTATCTTGACTCCTCTGGCAGTGTGGTGACCAGAGAAGCTGGCAGTGGTTTATGAGCCAAAGGAGAGGGGTGCAGTCTGTCTCCAAGGAAGTAGGAGGTAGCAGCCAGCTTTCCTGGGAAGCACAGCACTGGCCATGAACTAATTCTGGGAACTTGGGGAAGTACCTCTTCCTCTGTGGGGTTGGAAAGCTTCTCTGTGAATGAGACCTACACTCTGGGGGTGGCTGCTCCCCATTTAGGTACCCAGAGCAAGCTAGGAAGAGGATAGGAAACACTCCAGATTCAGATACACTGTCCTTCCTCTCAAGGAGGTTAAATTTGGGGGTTTAAACCACAGTCAGGCTTGCCAGCACCAAGTGACCATGGCCCAGGGTAGCAGAGCTGAGGGAATAGTAAGTTATCCTTGTTGAGGTTTTGACTCCAAGTCACACAACATGCTGGAGCCTCATAGCCCCCAGCCTGCCTTTAGATCAGGGATAGTCCCTTCCTGTGAAAAGGTTTTTAAATTAGATCAGTCAGAGAAGGGTGGAAACTGGTACCTGATGTCTGAGCTTCCAACATTGTACTAGGGAAAAAGAAAGAAAGGGGGTGAGTGACAGGGTAAGAAAACCAGGTGCGAGCCCTGGCCCTTTAGGCTTGAAAGTCTATTGCTTGCAAACCAAAAAATTATGTTCAGTGACTACAGTGCTAATAATATGAAGGAGGATTTGTAACTGTGTATTTATCACAGAATCACAGAATATGCTGAGTTGGAGGGGACCCACAAGGATCATCAAGTCCAACTCTTAGCCCTGCACAGGACCATTCTCAAGAGACACACCATGTGCCTGAGAGTATAATCCAAATGCTTCTTGAATTTTGGTAGGCTTGGTGCTGTGACCACTTCCCTGGGGAGCCTGTTCCAGTGCCCAACCACTCTCTGGGTGGAAAACCTCTTTTTAATATGCAACCTAAACCTCCCCTGACACAGCTTCAGACCATTCCCTCAGGTCCTGTCACTGATCACTACAGAGAAGATATTGGTGCCTGCCCCTGCACTGCCCCTTACGAGGAAGTTGTAGACTGCAATGAGATCTCCCTTCAGTCTCCTCCAGGCTGAACAGACCAAGTGCCCTCAGCTGTTCCTCATACGGTTTCTCTTCAAGGCCCTTCACCTTCTTTGTAGCCCTCCTTTGGACACTCTCTGATGGCTTAACATCTTTCTTATACTGTGGCACCCAAAACTGCACACAGTGCTCGAGGTAGAACCACCCCCGTGCAGAGTGGAGCAGGACAATCCCCTCCCTCGACTGGTGATGCTTTGCCTGATGCCCCACCTGGACACAGTTGGCCCTCCTGGCTGCCAGGGCACTGCTGACTCATATTCAACTTGCCATCGACCTGGAACCCCAGGCCCCTTTCCATGGCACTGTTTTCCAGCATCTCATTCCCCAGCGTATACATACATCTGGGGTTGCCCCACCCAAGGTGTAGAATCCGACACTTCCCCTTGTTGAACTTCCTATGGTTGGTGATTACCCAGTCCTCTAATTTGCTGAGTTCTCTCTGCAGGGCCTCCCTGCCTTCAAGGGAGTCAACAGCTCCTCTGAGTTTTGTGTCATCTGCAAACTTGCTTGGTATCCCTTCCAGTCTTGTGTCCAAGTTATTTATGAAGATATTGAAGAGCACTGGCCCTAAGATGGAACTCTGTGGAACCCCACTAGTGACAGGTCACCAGTCTGATGTTACCCCATTATCTCCCTATGGGCATTGATTTAGCAATATAAAAGGCCTGTAGACCATCACTGGATGGTCTTGTCTATTCAGACTGAAAGCTTGCCTTTCAGATATGCAGTTCCTGTGACCTCCAGCCCCAGACACCCAGAAGAAAGCACTAGTTGAAATCACTAGTTGGTGAAGTACAACAGGGGACTGCTGGTGATGAAAGGAGAAGCAGATCTGCCCTCTTGTGTACAAGGCCTTTACTGCATCTTCTAAATTATTCTGAAAGTAATATGTTTCTTGTATTAATAAATAAGAAAAATATATGCATGCTTTGAGTGTTTTAAACTTACTATAAAAATAAGAAAAATAAACTAAAGGATGACGGACAAGGTGATTTCTTCTCAGGAACTGGTTTGTAGACCTAAAGTTAACCAGTGTTTGTCGCTTGGTCAAGAGAAGCTGCTCTGAACCCCTCGGGGTATCAAACTAGAGAAGATGAAAATAGAAGTAGTACAAAAACTCTAAGGGGCTTAAATCTAATTGCCCGGGAAAATCAACCATCTGCAAAATTATTACCCATTAAAAGTAAGCTGCCTTTTTTTTTTAATGAGGATGCAACATAGCTTGATTGTTTTCATTGCACTCATCACAGCAGGAAGGACCAAGAAAAAAGATTTTGGCTGAGGCAAGCATATTTTGCCAGCCTTAATTAAACCAGAGAGGGACAGAGGGCAGCCGACTTCACAGGGTTCGTAAGGTCAGACTGAGCTTTCATGTCCTCCTCCTTCCAGGCGTTTTCTTTTGAAACTTCACCGTGAATTCCGGAATCCCTGATCTTCTCAAATCTCACGTATTAGACATGGAACTTGTAAGACATTATAACCTGGACAGCTTCTCAAGACACACCGGTCGAAAGATCAGACCCTTGGCAAATAGAAAATGCAGCATAGGATGTTTTCAGTGCAAAACTCAGGCTTGTGCTGCCATGGCACTAGCAGCGATGCACCTGTCAGTGTATAACTAGTGCTCAGTTTCCTTTGACAAAACCATTTAATTAATGTTCCAGGTGTGGACAGAACAGGAAAGGAGGGAGGGGGAGGAGAAGAGGGGGGGGAGGGGGCGAGGGGGGAAGGTGGAAGGGATAGGGAAGGGAAGTGGCAGTGGAAGGTGGAAGGGAAGGGGGTGGAAGGGGGAAGGGACGGGGGAGGGGAAGGGTTTGGAGGGGGAAGGGGGAAGGGTAACTGGGTCAGTGGGACGGGGAAGAACGGGAAGGGGGTAAGGGAAGCTGAAGGGACGGACGGGAACGGGAAGGGACGGGAATGTGAAGGGAATTAAGGTTACGGGCAGGGAAGGGACGGCCTGTCATGGACGGCAGGGAAGGGAAGGGGACTGGACGGGACGGGACTTGCCGTGCAGGTCAGTAAGTGGACGTGGCACGCTGAGAGGCGCTTCTCGGCGAGGCGCGGCGCGGAGATGAGCGGCTTCGGCCTCTAGCGTCGAGGTCTCTGCGCGGAGGCGGAGAAGGCTCGTAGCTGCGCGGCTAGTAGCGGCTCTGCGCTGACTCTTAGCGGCTCGTCGCGGCGAGTCGATGCTCGCGCGGATCGGCGAGGTCGGCTGCGTTCTTCTCTTCTCTTCTCTTCCCAAAATTTCCCAAACCTTCCTTCCCCTTCCTCTTCCTTCCCCTTCCTCTTCCTTCCCCTTCCTCTTCCTTCCCCTTCCCTTTCCCTTTTCCCCTTTCCCCTTTCCCTTTCCCTTTCCCTTTCCCCTTTCCCTTTCCCCTTTCCCTTTCCCTTTCCCCTTCATCTTTTTCTCTTTTCTTCTTTTTTTTTCTCTTTTTTTTTCTTGACAGTGTGGGAAAAAAAAAACAAAAAAAAACAGGACAGTACTACAGAAGAATCTGTCAGTAGACCATGGATTTACAGCTGATAGGCCAATTTGGAGTGAAATCTGGATACAGCTTTAGAACATGGGCTACAGCAAAAGGTGTATTTGCAATTTGTGACCAATGCTTCGACAGTAGACTAGGTTTGATGGCATCAGTTTTTCTCTTCTTTAGAATGAAAAAACAATTATATCCTGGGACTGCAGATATAGTAATATATAACAATATAATGTAGTAATATATAACAAAATAAATAAACTCTTCCATCCTCCATAGAAGCAGTAGATGCTGTTTAGATGCATTTTCCTACAATTTTTGCTCTCCTGATTCTCTTCAGTGTTCTTGTAAGTGTCCCAATGGGATAAGCAATAAAGCCATCTCATGTGAATTAGACTGATTTTGTCTGAAGCAGAATTACAGTAACAATGTTACTTGGTAAATCCTATTTAATTTAACTTCATTGTAAAACAACCCTGATTCCCCTCTTTACTGTAGGACAAACAAGAATAAGAAAGTGAAAAAAGTATTTTCTGCCATTGAAATAAAACCAATTATTATTATTGTTCCTTCTTCTCAGTCTTTATTGTTTACTTAGACTGATTGTTGAAGATTTGGGGGTTCTGTAGCCTTTTACGATTGTTTGTGCTACAAAGCTGTGTAGTTAGTCTCTGTCTAACATCTGGGGCTGCAGTTTGAAATGGTGATGGGGACAAAACTATTCAAATGTATTGTGAAGCTTGGTTTCATCACTGTCTGTCTATAATCTCTCTGACCAGCCTAAGGGCTGCAAAAGACTGGGAGAAAGGCAGATCAGGTGATTTCTGTTAATCATCTCTCATTGAAAGAAATGCCAAAATAAATATCCTTTACAAGTACCCTTGACCAAAAAATATTCAAACACTTTGCTTTTTTGGTATCGGATCCACTCTTTCATATCTGTATATATAGGTATAAATACATACGCACACATATATACAAACCTCCCAAGTATCTTCCATCCTCCTACTGTTTCTCTCTTTCTTTCTACCTCATGCACAGGTAAAGGAAAACATGCAATATCCCCACTCCAGTTTCTTCTTAGGACACTTCATGCTGGTGGGTGTGCATAAAACAGTCCCCAGAGAGCGGATACCCGTGAATCCAGGAGAAGTGGAAGCATGCAAAGGTACCTCCTTGCCCTTCTGTCATTGGCCATCCAGACTCAAACAGAAGCCAAGACATCCTGAAGAGGTCTTGGGCCACCAGAGCACTGACCTCATTGCTTGCTATTTTTGCAGAGATGTCTTGCTCACATTCATTACACTGCGGATGCTTTTAGTGTAAATTTTAAGGTCTATATTTTAAAAATGAGAGGAATCTGCCACAGAGTCAGCACTTGGCAATAGCTGAATGACTAATAGCCAGCAGAGGTTAATGTCCCTTAACTTCCTCACAGGCCATCAACCCTTAGAGCTGATCATTAATTGCTTGCAATAGCCTGTGCCATGGTCATTACTGCTTAGTTATTCAGATGGGCATATTCAGATTGAGTAATATCAATTTCAGGACTTCAATTTTCATAAATGGAGAACTCTGTCTTTTATTCCCAGACACATTCCACATCCAATATAACATTATTTTTCTTCCCACTTTAATAAACGATGCTCCGTGCCTCTTAAGCTTTCATAAAAGTGAAGACATTTCCTACATATAAGACAGCATATAGAACAGACAAATAACCGGCTTATATTATGTTATTGTCGCATCATTGAACAAATAACCACAGAAATCAATCATGGTAAGTAATAAATGAATGAACTAGAAATTATAGGAAGAGCTGCACCCAAACTGCAGAGCAGATGCAGCATATGACCTGGTCCTACTTTCTGTTCTCCAGTCAGAGGGACATGGGGTACTCTGGGGAAGCTTTGAGCTCAGACTCCTGGGCTTCCCTTCCTAGGCACCACATGGCATGGGGAAGCTTTGTTTCATCAAGGTACATAAGTTGTAGAGGGTAATTTTCCAAAACTCCCACTACTTCAGGCTCCTCAATTACACAGCAACATATTGCATAAGCCCAAGTTGCTTTAGATTTGTCTTGATAAGGAAGTCTTGTAAGAGGGTCTCAGAATCATGTGCCCTCATTTTTGCCCTGGAATCCACTAACCCTACCCCCTCCACTATTTTTTTTCAACGGAAGGAAATGTGTGCATGCAAGACTGGTGAGATCCAGCTGATCCCTTCTATGGATGTGGCAGGCATCTGATACCACAGGTATACTTCTTTCCTTCCCAGGGCAAAGGTTTACAATCAGTCTTTGAGAAATCAAAGCTAAATGCATGTATACTTGTTGTTAGCACTCAAAATTACAGAGATACAAAATGCCAAATTCTTCCCATTCCAGATAAAACTTTCTACCATAACTGACACACCAGATCATCCTTTCATGGATAACTACAAATAGCAACACAGAAGTACCTCCTGGGCATGTTTTGTATGGTGAAACTCTGGTGGGCAGAGTGGAGGAGGTCAAACTTGTCATAGCAGATTTTCCTGCTTTGAAGATTGGTGAATTTTTCAGGTATAGAATTAGGAGAAAAGAAGCACCATAACCAGTCCACATACAATAATTCACAGGCAAAGAGTCACAGAGGCTTGGATCCAAGGTTGTGATATGCTTAATCAGAGAACACTTCCTAGCTATTCATTTTTCTACCCCAACATGTGCCTATCGTTCTGACTGTTTATAGTTAAAGTTGTCAAAATTCTTTGCAATCTGATTGTCTGTTGTAAAGTACTGCTGTTACCATGTTTACATGCTCTCAAAAGCAAAAGCATAAGAGTTCGGAGTGCCTCACCTCTGACAGCTCTTTTGGCCAAGGCAGGCTGGCAGATCAGCACCCAGGCTTAGGAAGGCATGCCAGAAAGAAGGGGCAGAAGAATGGCATTGTCACTTCAGCTACTTTCAGTGTGAACACCATTCTGAGAATGTGCCCATTACTGTTTGTGTCTGTACACATACAGGTCATGGGTTGACAAATGGTGTGTCTCAGGCAGAACTTGTCTTCAAAGGATGTTGCTGTTGGGTCTTTTGGGGACCTCAGCCTTGTGTGCATGAGACTATCATCTTAGTCCATTTGGAGAAGGTGCAAGCAGCATTTCATGTTACAGAGGTCTTCTTCTCAATATAGCACTTCCTGCAAGTTCTGCTGGACAGAGTGGGATGGTAGGCTCTCACATTCTTTACATAGCTAAATGCTGTGTGACTTGCCAAGAAAAAGTAAGGACAAGAAAAACCATTTGCTATGGAATGGATGTAGTATGAGTATGTCTGCACAGATAAATTAAACAGAGCCAGACCATGAGTTCGAGCACTTCTCCTCTACATATATACTCCTCAGCTTATCAGTAGTGTTTTCCCTAAACAGGTTTGGTCAGTGAACCAGCAGTCCTCTACACAGTGCCTTGATGGAACTCAGAGGTTAGGATGTGAAGGCACCACCCCAGCATGCCTGGACATGGCCACACTCGGGTTTTTTGAAAGAGAGAAGGAGATAATATGGATTTCAGCTGCCTGGATATGAATCATGCCCTGTCCCTTAACTTCTAAACTGCAGACAGTCCCTCTTCCAATTTGAATTAAGTATAGATAAAGCTTATGAGGCTAAAAATTGTGAATTGTAAATTGCAAAAATTTTAAATCTTGAAACTCTTTGTTTGCTTTTTTGTCTGTTATTATTTCCATTTTAAGTACTCTCCAGTGATGGAAAGAGCTCTGTTTAAAAGAGTTCACCGAGAAAATGAAGATGCAATGAAAAACCTGGGGGAAATGGATGAAAAGAGAGGAGGATGAGGAAGAAGACTGTCATGTGTCTTTTTGGTTACAAACTCTTGAAAGCTCTCCTGCATTTATATATATATATATATATATATATATATGTATGTATATATGTATGTATATATGTATATATGTATATATGTATGTATATATGTATATATGTATATATGTATGTATATATGTATATATGTATGTATATGCGTATGTCCATCATGGATATCTGGAAGATTTCATGTATTATTGCTACCCTATCACTGCACTACTTGTCAGGTCTATGACAGATGTGAGCTTTTTGACAGAAGATGATGAGAATGTAAAACCTTTATCTGGAGGTTATTTCATGCCTGGAGTGATGCAAAAGTGAGGGCAGCAGCACAAGAGGGGGAAATAGAGAGTGAAAGGCTGCCAAGGGCTTTATCAGGATAAAGAGATAGGAAGGGAAGTTCAAAAGATCAAGGACAGGACTACATGAGGTCTTGATAGTGAAAGGGCAATAACTGTATTTTTTAAGCTGTGAAATGGAGGGAAGACAGGGTCAGAAGACAAGGTGGTAGCAGTGGTGCATAGGGTGTGATGGAGGCTAATCCGTTACTAGAAGGGGGAAAGCAGCTAGACATCATTTTGGTCCACGTTTAGGTTTCTTCTTCTTAAAAAATGCTGCTGCTGCTGCTGAGAAATCCCTTGGACTGTGAGATTCTTAAGATTTGCTTCTTGAAACTTCATTTACATTTGGAGTAATTCTCCACCCTTGCTCACACAGTCATCTCACTCCACTCATCTCACACAACTGTCTCTGTGCTACTCCAAAGACAGAGGTAAAGCCATGACTTTGGAGATGAGGAGGCAGCACCACAGATGGCTCCTGTCTGATCAGCCAAAGGCTGCCCACATTTAACATCACCTACCTGCCATGTCACAGATGGGACAGTGTTTTAACATGTCAGGCAGGCCTGTGTCACCCGTATTCAAATAGGTCCTAATCACTGCCATGCTACCCTGCAACAGCCCAGCATCCCAGTGTCTCCTGTGTTCTGGGACCTCTCCTTTCAGACATCACTCCTAATCCCTTGTCTTTTGCATCAAGTAAAAAGAAATTTGACAATATAAAGAAAACAGAAAAAACTTTTAGGCTTCTACCCTCTCCACTGAATTAATCATATCTGGCAGATTTGTGGCTTCCTATGACCCTTGAGTTTTCCTGTCTGCTAACACATCAGGCACTGATTTTCCTCCCTCTTTCCCCTCACAGCAAGCATTACAGTGATCTTCTTAACACTGACAGGGGCAGGGCTTATTTCCAGTAAAAGGGCACCATACGTAGCTGTGCAGGGTAAGTGAGGTTAGGGAAATAGGTGCATGGGAATAATAAAGGCATAAAGGGCAGCAGACTTTCAATATGTGTATGCAGTTAAATGTAACAAGTTCAGACACTATCATTTATTTTTTTTCCATTGTTCACAAAAAAAAAAAATCTCTATGCTGTTTTCTCTCTGTGAGTGCTTTACTATTTTTCTTAACCTCTGCATTGCAGTGCAGCTAGGCTGTGTACATGAAGATATACTCCCTGCCCTGGGGAAGATCCGAGATAAGCAGAGACGTGACATACAAATGGCAAGGGGGAGAGAACGATCTAATCGACTGGCCGCAAGCTTTGTACATTAAGATAGGAAAAGCATACACAGAAGAGGAAAGCCGGTTTCTGCTGGGAGAGGCACACTGCTCTCCCCTTCTCTTCTTTGTCCTTGTCTTTTTGCCCTTGTCTCCCTCATGCCCTTTTTCATATTTCCCATGCTGAGATTGTGTTAGACTTGTAAGGGCTGTAGCATGGCCTGTGCACATGTACCAGCCAGTTAGTTTGTTTTCTAATTTAGCTTGCTGCCTGTCTCTGTCTCTCCTCATGGACTTCATCCTGGTACAGGGATGTCAGCTGTTCCTTTCTAAAATTGGCTCCATTCCTTTTTGTCTGGTGAATACGTAACGCTTGCTGACAGTCTTTGGGTTTGAACATTTTCCCATGTCTCCCATATTGCACACAAAGATGGAAAATGGGCTTTTCTCCTCTCCTCTTCTCCCTTCCTCACACCTATAACTTTTTTCTGGTATCAGATCTGAACTCAGCAATGCCAAAGGATTTCCTGCGCTTTTGTTTCTCTACACTGTTTGTCTTTGGGTATAGTTTTTTAACTCTCCTCTTACAAGACCATATGGCCATGGTTGCACAGGTGACATGATATACATAGCTCCCATTGTACAAACATAGCTCCCGTTGGTGTTACAACACACTCAGGCTACCGTGCAATGTACCCATGGAGATGAGGTGACAAACACTGCTCCTGCAGTATGTGCCCAGGAGGAAGAAGGAACTACCTTCCATCTCATTGCAGAGCCATGGCCAATACTTTAAACATACAAATCTTGAGAATCACCTGGGACAAAACTCTGGTGGGGTAATGATGGTGTAGAAGATCTCAGAGGTTTAACACAAACACAGTACACTTCCTCCGTCATGAATATCTTGGCTTTTTAAGTGCTAGCCAAGAGAAAGATGGGCATTTGGCCAGGCATCTCTTCTCTTCTGATAGCTTTTTTCATCCTCTTTTCTCACAGACAGTTCTGAAAAGAGCTGTCAGACTGCACCTGCCTGTTTCACACCTCTCTGAGTGAGCAAGGACAAGGGCAGTGGAGCCAAGCACTCATCCCTGGCTATCACCCAGACAGCCTGTGTGCACTTGGGCAACTTCTCAAATCCTCCACCACCCCTCCTCGCCACCCCACAATTAACAGAGCTCATTTCTGAGCTCTCCAGAACGTCTCCTCCTCTGCAACCACTGTAGAATCATCAGTCTGGCTCCATGCTCCATAACTTCATGCATGTAACTGAAGAACCTGGTAAACATCTCATCCCCATCATCCCCTCTATTTGTGGTCATTGGAAGGCCAGAGGCAGGCACTCCCAAGTGAGAAGTGCACAAGGTGGGATGTACTGGTCTGGTAGGAGTCTGGGCTGCTACTTTCTTTCTCTGAGTTCCCAGTACTTAGTACAGGGATGCAGAAGCTTGGGCACATATGTTTCAACATGTCACAAGAGTGACTTTTGAATTGGACTGTCTTCAACAAGATGTCTGAAATGTGATGGAGACTTTATATTCATCTACTGAGAGGACTTTGTCTGCTGTCTATTATGAAACTCTTCCCAAATGAAACTTAATTGCTCAGTCTTGTAATAAATTGTATATTCCCCGACTTTTCAAAGAAAGCATGTCTCTTCCTGTGCCTGCCACGTTGCACTAAAAGTGATGTTGCGTTTCTCAGAGCACAGATAATGTAAGATTAAGATTTGTCAAGTAACTTCTGAAAAGGCAGCTTCAAAATCATCTAGCCTCATTAATACAGAGAGAGAGTTTCAAATAACCATCTTTGCTGACCTAGCTCAGAGACACATCAAGATTTAAGAAAGGAAAGGTCCCAGTGAAGTCAATGGGTTTAAAACTAAGAAGAGACTAACAGGATCTACACATACACAGGGCTAAAAGTAGGCTGAATGCTTTGGCAGGGTGAAACCCTGCTCTCAAACTCACTGCGGTGACCCAATTTCTTTGCAGGTCTCTGCAGGGGAAATGCACACTCCTGCAGTTCATCTCCTTCCTTCAGTGTCATTAGTTCTTATCCTTCCACATTGAACTTTGCAGGGGAAGGATTTTGCTGCACTACTGAGTGTCTGGGAAATGGCACCTCATTTTGACTCTGTGGTTTAGGAGAGGGTTGTTTGATTCTAGAAAAAAAGCCTGCCCTGAGATTTTCCATGCAAGGACTGGAAGGGAGATGGAGCTCTTCTTTGTCCCTTTCTCTATCAGTGAGCAACTTCATTGCTGTAAAGTTTTAGATAACTGACCCACAGGGAGGGGGCAGCTTTAACAGAAGTAAAACTGTCCCTTTTTGTTCTCTCAAATAAAGCTTGAAGCTTAATCTATGGAACAACAGAGACACAATGGCCATCCTCCATAGACTGGGCAGGAGATGGGGGCAACAGGGGGGCTGATACAGAGGAGGAAAATGGTTTGGTAGTTGTTTTGAGCTGCCAGCTGTCTGAAGACATGATTAGGTTGCAGATACCTTGGCCTGTACCCAGCACTGCCTTTCTTATGCAAATGCTTGTATGTTACTTGATTTGCATTTTCCACAACTTCCTCCTCAGTAATATGCAGTTAATATTTATATATATTTAGCTAATGCACAGTTTATATGTACACATTTTACTGCAGTTCTGCAGGTTAGTTAACCAAAATCTGACTGAATTTTGCTCTGCTTATGGATTTGTATGGGTGCAAACAGGATCACAATATATCTGGTGCAAAGTGCGTGGGAAAAAAGAAATAAATTGAATTTCATAAAAAAATATTCAGTGTTAAAAAAAAAAGTGTATAATTTTTTTATACGTTATTTTAGTTCAGGAGATACCATAAAATAAAACATCATGGAGCAAGGACACTTCTGGAGAGCAAGCACTTGAGAAATGGGTAATTACAGCTCCTCATGTCCCACAGTATGTCTCTGCCAATGGCACTGTCTGCGTGACAACATTTATTCAATCAACTCTGTATCATGTAAGGATGTACTTAAGAAAAATTCGGTGCCCATCCCTAGCTAAGTCACAGCCTGATTCTTCACAAGAAACAAGGCTACTGGCTTTTTTTCATAATCGTTTTTGTTGCAAACAAGGGGGTTGTAGAGCCTCTCTTCTACCACCAGAGGTCATGAGCAAAACACCTCAGTCCCTCAGTCACTCTCCTGGAGGGAAGAAAGTGGAAGAATCAGCAGAAATACTGCTACATTCGTGATAAGTAAAATGCAGGCGATAACCGTAAGGATCCCCATCAGTTGGGAGGGAAGGTGCCGAGGTTAACAATGCAGCCATCAGTCTGCCAGTGCGGAGCTGGGAGACAGGCACTGGGGAGAGGCACAGCTCCTACACTGACGGATGTAACAGATTTGTTGGCATATTTTACTGTTTTGTATTTGCTTATTCATGAACACTAACGCAGGAAACTCTCTGTGTTTTGCAGGAGACGTGCAGAATCTAAAAGCTCTGTTGAAACTTGTGTGAATATTCAAAAAAGGCACTTGCCTCTTCCCTCAAAATGGTCTTTTATTATTTGTGGACATATTCCGGTAATACTAGAAAGGTATCTGAACATAATCAGCAACCGAGAGAGGGCATTTTCTTGACCATAAAGCCTGGATCAGCTCATGGACAAGAAACATGAGCACGTGATTTCTCTGACCAGCCATAAGACATGAAAATTGGAAAGGCAGCAGAAAGCTTAGGGGAAAAAATTGTCTCAAGTATATCCACACTGTAAAACTTTAAAGAGTTATAAAGTCATGGACTATAAACTGTGTGCACATCATTTGCAAAAGGAAATGTGCTTTCAGACAAATTATTTACAACAAATAATTTCATCTCCTCTCCCTTCCCCTTTGAGCACAGCTGTGGGCAATATTTGTTGGAAAGGAAAGGATCAAGAGTGGCAAATCAAAACTGACATATTTTTAATTCAGAAAATGTCAAGACAAAAAACTGTGCTAAACTGTAAAGCACCATCATGTCCTGGTCAGAGCTCTGTGCTCTCCCTTACTGGTGGCCAGGATGAGTTGTCTTCTCATGAGGAGCACACACGGGGAAAGAGGAACGGCTTGTGGCAGAAAGAACGATACTGATGAGAAGAATTTCCCAATTTCCTCCACAGTTTTACAACTCTATGGCACACATACTTTCACTATAAATAAGAAGGAGTAATTATATTCATATTAAAAAAACCTACCCAGTTTCTCTGAAAAAGTCTCACAGTCTGTTTTTACTGAGATAAGGCTCTTGAAAAAGATGAGATTTATTTCTCAAAATTAGTAAAACACATTTCTGAGCAATGACTAAAAATAAGCTTCATCTTTCAGTGAGTTATTACTTACTACTCTGAAAGAGAAGTTTATTACAGAAATCTTGACAGCTCATTAACTACCTTACTAAAGAATGCTTGTGCTATAATAAAACTACCATCACTCCACCTTCACAGCAAAAGAAAAAATGAGCAGACCATTTGCATATTGTGTTCAATCAACAGCCACAGAAACACAAGCCTCCAATTCTCAAGTCAGTGCCACAGTGAGGTTGCAGTGGGCCCTGGGAAAAGCCTGCCTCCTGCAGGGAAAGGCAACATGACCAGGGCTCCTCCATGCCTGCCTTTTGGCCACCTCCTTCAAGAGCTTCTCAGCCACATCCATCAATGAGGATTTCTTTCTCCTTCTCTGTAGTCGGGGGATGTTCGGGCGAGCAATGGTTTCTGAGACACTTTTGCCATTTCTAGCATCTCCCCACAGAAAAGACATGAGTCCACCTTCTATCACTCTGAAGGTGTATTAGCCTTCCCTTTTTGTTGAATCTGTTCCCAAAAATCTCCCATAAAAGGCTCCAGGATTTAAATACGTCTCACTGATGCAAATCAGGCCAATTATACTGTGTACCGCCTTTAGCAGAGAGAGGAAGGTTGATCTGTCTTCCTCTCATTATAACCTGATGAGCTGGGGGACCTGTATGGGTTCCTGCCTTCTCTTCCCCCCCATAACCTAGTTTTCCCCACAGTAGATGCAGGCAAATCCTTGAATTTATGCAGAAATAATATTTTGTAACTCTCCTGTCATACTCATTTTCCTCCTCCATTCTCTCTGCAGCTTGTCACATCTTTCTTTAAAGTGTGGTTATCGGCCCTGGATAGAGTAACACTCTGGCAGGGACCTTATCATTATGGATCAGAGCATGTTAAATACTTCTGGTGTCTTGCACATGACATCCCTGCCAGTGAATCCAAGAATGGGAGTTGTCTTTTCTGCAGCACCATCACACACACATTTTTAGCTTGTGAATCACAGCAATTGCTGAATCATCTTCCACTCTACTGATGACTTACTGTTAGTACTCCACTGTCCATTTCTGTATTCACACCTTATGGCTAAAGGAAGCTTTTTGAATTTCTTTTTACTGAACAACCTGCAGAACTTTGATCAGTTCTACACTGGTCAAAACAATTTAAAATGTTATCCCTGTCCTCCAATGTACTTGCATCCCTTCCCAGTTTGTTGTCATTTATGAATGGCAAAAAAAAAGGTTTTCAGTTCCATCCTACAAGTTGCTTAACATGACCAAACCTATGGTAAATCCCTACTGAACATTATTTGAAATACACCCATGTTTGACAAAACCCCCCCCATCTCTATGCATGTTTTTCCCTCAGTGTACACGTCCACCTATGAGCAAGGTGTCTAAGCTGCTGTTACAGTGGGTGGAGGCTGGAGAGCTATTCTGCTTATCCTCCAGTGGGCAAGGAGTGAATTTGGTGTCTGGAGCGTACAGTGGTGCCCTCGGGGCAGCTATGCAGGGCTGGCAGATCTGACACAAGACCTATGGGATGTCCACTCTCCTTTGAAGTGGTAGCTGAAGATCAGCCAGGAGGTGTTTCAGATGGTATTTGATGTCTTTATGCGGGCAACTGCATTGTCCTAGATCTCCTCCCTACAAAGGAGGCTTAGATGCCTAGGTTACATATAGACACCTACACGGTAAACAAGAGACATTCCTATGCACAAACCTGAGGCTGAATCTTGTCCTACCTATCTTCATTTTTGCTTAGGGGAATGCCATCTAAAGCAGTGTGAAAAGCCATATGAAAGTCAAAGCAAATCATGTTTGTTGTTTTCCCCTAGGCTACTTATTTAGTCAAAGACTGAAATTAGATTGGTTTGACATGGTTCTGGATAAGTCCATGATTGCTGGCTTTCAACCACTGTATTATCTTTTGGATGCTTCAGGGTCATTTGCCTAATAAGTTTGCTTAATAACTTATTCTTAAGCACCAAAGTTACATTCCCTGAGTTCTAGCTCCTTGGACTCTTCTCCACCTTCTAAAAATATGTGCCATATTTGCAATTTTGCACATCTCTAAGGCATCTCAGAAGCTCCTGAAGACAATTGTAGAAAAACAAAATTGCTTCAGCAAATTTTCCAGTGTGTGTTTCATTGAGTGTTACTAATTTGAATGATTCTACTTAACTAAATGTTGGTTAGACTCTTCTTTGAAAATACAGCCTGCATTTCTAAATATCTAGTCTCAATTAACCTCATTTTGTGATGAGTGAGGCTGTTGAATGCTTCGATCCTCATAGCCCTTTGCCTTTGTGAGCTTCTGGACCTCTGCTTTTACTTGTTCTCTTCTTGTTTTCCCTATATTCCTCAAGGTCCTCCCTGCTCCTTGCTGTTTGTAACACATTTTACAGCTTGGTCCTTCTGAATTTAATATTACTTATTGTGGATAGGAGGAGTACTGGAAAAAGATTGTTTGTCCTTCCTGCAGACCAGATGCTGAATTCGGTTACTATTAATATTATCTGACAACAGTATTGAAAACCAATGATGTCAGGTTTTGGCTTCAATGTACCAGTGCTGTATTGCTGCTTGATTACTTCAGCCTTATGTGTAAAATGGTGTATGATTGCTTTTTGCAGGCTGTTTTGAACTAGTTTTTATGTAACAATAGATGATACAAGGCAAAATTGAAGGATACAAGCAATACCCCACGTATAATCATCTTTAGTCCTGCGTCTGTGCTTCCAACATCTGCTTTCTGGTCACTGAGATAATTTTGCTATCATGTTTTCTTTTGTACACATGTCAAACAGGAATCTAGATATTAAGGATGTCTATTACGACCTAGAAAAGGTCATATTAGAAAAACTATTTGGTTTTGTTGCAGGGTGAATTTTTGTTGGTTTGGGTTTTTTAAATTTTGGTCAATTCCAAATGTTTATTGAAATTATAGAATTTCTGGACTCATTGAGAATGTCTAGCAGCAAAAGGCAGATATATTTGCTAATGGCAAGTAGCCCATCGTTCAGCATGGTTGTGATTAAAGCTTAAAATGGTCTTGGATGCAATCTTTTGAACTCCAAATTATGGCTCGCATGACAGATTGATGCAGAAAATGTTTACACTTCATTATGCTGTAAGATGATGGATAAGCTTGCAACTGCATTTGATCAGTGAAGTGTAGGAACAGGTCAGACGAAGTAGCAGATGGAGCAGGTTGAGAAATGAGGATAGAAAGTTAATTGTGGCCAAGATTAATTTCCTTTATTTGACTATGTGGGAGAAGGGTTTGAAATTGTTTTGAAGGTGTTTTTAATTTCA
Organism: Pipra filicauda; assembly: GCF_003945595.2. NCBI lineage: Eukaryota > Metazoa > Chordata > Aves > Passeriformes > Pipridae > Pipra > Pipra filicauda. The sequence continues at coordinate 36,712 of NW_024105020.1, read as the reverse complement.
GAAGACAATAAAAGTATTTAGCTCTCCACATGACTTTAGGCACTAAATTTAGTCTATAGATTTCAAAGCACTTCACAAACACAGCTGTTAATCTTCTTTCTTGTCTTTGGAAGGAGAGGCTTAGACAATTTAGTGAACTGTCCCTTCACCTCAACTTTTCCACAGCAGGTTCAATGCAGAGTCCAGCTGTCCCTGGTTAGCACATCCTCAGACCTCAGAGCAGGCACAGAAAGCCAGCTCTTCTCTTAATATACCTGGAGAAAACTATAAATAGGGTCTGTTTTTCCTGGAGAATCTTTTTGAGTCCCAAATGAATGGGCAGGATTGCAAACTGTGTGTAGGAATACAACCTCCAGTGCGGTGCTACATCTGGAGTGCTGGTTTGTCAGGATCTTAGAGCCACACACAAGCACCTGGCATGAAATTGTCTTTGTGTACCTGCTGCATGCAGAACATACAGCCATTTGCACAAAAGTACAGTGAAAAAATACTGATATTTCCCATTAGCTAGGTGGAAACCAAATGATTTCTGTGCTTTTTTGCTCAATTGCACATTGCTTTCTTCTTTCTCTTATACATTGCAAAGGTTCCTGCATGTCACCAAAGTTCTTCATGCTCTGTTCCGTAACTACATGTGTGGTATCCTGTCATCCCAAGCAGTCTCCAGTCCTCTGTAGCTTGTGATCTCCTATGCTTTTTAGAAATCACTGACTCATTTCTTTCCCATTGAAATCAAAGGTCAAAATTCTGTAGACTCCAATGAGGCCAGTGCTTTTTCCCTGTGTCTCTGCCATCATTAAGAAGAAGTTCTTTGACTTTTAGGTGTGTTATCATTCTGAATAAGCTGCCAAAAAAAAGGGAAAATTAACATGTTTTCAATCACTTTAGTTCTTCAGCAAATCTGGAGTTGTACACAGACCTTTTAGTTTTCTCAGTATGTGTCCTGTCATTTTGTCTCCTCTTGAGAGAGTCCAATTACGTACATGTCACAGTTATATTATAAAACAGCCATTTCACAAAATAACTGATTTCACAATGTAATTGAAACATTAAGAATACCATTTGCTGTATTTACAAATCCTGACAGCTAACAAGGGCACTCACAGAGCAGATGGGCATCTCTTCAACTAGTGTTTACCAATTTGGGGTACTTCACTGAAGTAGAGATTTTTGAAAAGGGATTTTTTACACAGGGGTAACTGTGTGCTGATGTTAAGTAGGAGGATGGCTTTTCCTGAATAACACAGTCAGATGTAGTCCTAATCATGACAATTAAATAGCACATCTCCTGGCACTTAGTAGTGGTGCAAACTAGCAGATAATACTCATTACATCAAAGTAACTGCAATTGGTGTGGGGCACACATCCTGCAGATGTTACATAGGCAAAATGGCAATGGAGTAAATAGGAATTTTGGCTGAGCTGTGCCTCTTGTCATCACATGGCTTTGAAATCTGAAAATCTAAGGTTTGAGTCCAATTATTCACACTCATGCTCTGAATAGGAAAATAAATGAACACGTAAATAATGGTATCTTCTCATATAATTCTAATTTCTCTGTACGCTTCAGGCTCTGTCCATTTAAACAAAAAAAAATTCAAAAAATATTCAGAGCATTACTGTATCTAAGCCCAAATTCTTAACAATTATCGAAATAAGGTATTATTATTCTTGTAATAGCATCGTATAACACTGTTGACAACATTGTCATTATATGATGTAATTACATCACAGAACAACATGTAACCTACGTGATGTAATATATGTGATGTAACTGAGTTACCTACTTCTTCTATGACACTTTTCACCCAGAGATATCAACACACTTCCAAAGAAGAGCCAGCAAGAAATGTGCATGTCTGCACAGTGCAGATGAACCCAATCAATGTATGTGTACAGAACAGAAATGCCTGTAAATATTAATCTGAAATATTATTTCAATAGCACATTACATTTCATATCAGCACAACTGAAGCTCTTTTTAGAAGGATTGAGGGGAAATTATTTTCTACAAGTTTATTCATTCAGTACAAATGACTGGAGAAAAGGACAATGACCACGGAACTAGCAATAATCTTCACATATAATTGATCATTTAATTGCAGTAGTCTTTCATGAAGATAAATAATCACTAGTTGATACAGAATTGTACTCAAGATTTACAGAGTAAACACCCATCACATTTTAGACATCATACAATAGTCCATGCTATAATTATCAGTTCATCATTAGTATTGTTAAACATATCACGTAGACACTGGAAATCAATCCCAAAATACCAAAACCTCAAGTAGCATCCTAATTGAAATAAAACAACCTTCATATTGAGGTTATTGACTAATTTAAAATTAGTCTATGTAGCCAGAACTCTGGTTCGGCTTTTAAAACAGAAGCATGATCCAATGTTTTGGGGTAAACTCTCATGTTGTTGTGAAGAAAAGACTACCAAGACAATAAAACGTGGGAAGTAACAGAGAGGTGAACTCCAGCGGCATTGCCAGACTATGTTATTAATTTTGGATTAGGTGTGAGTGATGGATTTAACATTTACACTAGAGATCAGGATGGAAGGGTTACTTCCAATTCTTCTTTATAAAAAATGCCCCCCTTTATGACCTCTCTGAAGAGAGATATGTGAACAATTTATAGCTAAACTATATGATGTTGCTGAAGCTTAAGTAAATAACTAAGGTTATTGGCAGTGATAAGTTGCAGCACATCATAGATAAATCTTCTCTGTTGGGAGTTTATCACCATTTTTCAAAGAATGGTGGAAAAATCTTTATCAAAATTGGGAACATATTTGAGAGCAGAGCAAGTGATTACCTTGTTTAGCCAAAATCTTGCCCATAGTGCAGTTGGTAACCATCTGCCTTTGTACTATTTGTCTGTAGCTCTGGCTGTGCCTGACCTACATGTGACACTTCTGAGCAGATGTGCATCGGGATATAACAGATGAGAGAATGCCAGCCTCTGCCAAAAGGACTACACACATATTGGGAAGGATGAATACCAATAAATCAGGATCAGATGGGATGCATTGTACAGCTTTTTCAGAGTAGAGAAACAGTTGAATTATTTTATCTATTAAATGAATCGATAAAAGATTTAATAGTAATATGTCCTCCTGATATATTTGTCTTAAGTAGTAGCATAAAATTTGTGTCCATCCAGGACCTTTTATTTCCAGGGAACTAGAGAATGAAACACAGGTTTGATGCCTGGAAATTGAGATACACCAAAACAACATTAATTCCATCCTATTACTTCCCACTTACCTTCTATTCATACTTCATTTAACTTGTGCGACTGAAGCATGTTATCAGAATTCACAAGCTCAGAGCATATATTTAAGATATTACAGGAAGTGCATAGGGGAAGGGGAAGAGAATACTTGAAAGGATTCAACACAGATGAGTTGAATCCATGTGTGTTTGAAGGGGGACTCATGGGATATGTGATAGCTAAGATAGGAAAAGTGCTGTGCTGTCAACAAGCAACATACAGAAATAGAGATAGCCATGTGCTCATCTAGTATCCCCTATATGTCTGATACTAAGCAGCCTGTAATTCTTCATTTAAATTGCAGGAAATTAAATTTTGTGCTAGGCACTTGTCATTTGGATGATGTGTTCAATTGGCTGGCCAAGGAGGGTTCATCAGAAAGATTTTTCGAGGGACAGACACACTGGTGTTAAGAATAATAGTTAGGACTGTGTTAGGACCGAAACTTAAACTTCATCATCTTTTCAATAGTAGCTTTACAATTCTCTTAAGTTCTTCTTAGCATAGTAGGGTCTTTATTACTGCACTATCTTTTAATGAAGTTTCATCTAAGGATCTGCTTAAAACTGGACACTATCTGTTAAAAATACTTGATATAGTGACTTCTTTAACCAAAAAAATTAAAGTAGTTTTCTCATCTAATATATGCATGTCCTTCATCATCAATGGATATATACTGGAACAGGCTTCCCAGGGAAGTGGTCACAGCACCAAGCCTGATAGAAGTGTTTGGACGATGCTCTCAGGCACATGATGTGACTCTTGGAGATGATCCTATGCAGGGCCAGGAGTTGGACTTGATGATCTTTGTGGGTGCCTTCCAACTCAGGATATTCTGTGATTCAGTGATATATCATAGCCAATTTATAAGCATTTGTAACAATGCAGTGAACAACATGGTTTGAAACAGAAATCCAAGAATTTTTCCTAAAGAAAACAAATGGGCAAAAATGAGAAGCAAAATTGGTGAGAAAACAGAATACCTTTGATTTAATGAGGGTTCATGCATCTATTTAAAGATAGCTGAATAAATTCAGAACAGAGTGATTTGTGTCTTTTTTGTATTAATATGATTATTAATATCAATACTGTTAATAAAGCCCAATGTTATTTTAATCCCAATGTTTTCAGAATCAGAGATAAGTCTTTGATGTCCCTGAATGTACACAAAAGCTGTACATTTAGAAGTAACATTTTCTGTGATACTGACTTACCCACAATATGCTCTCACAGATACCTGCATTTCCTATTCCCAGTTCAGTTTTGCACCTGTTGTAGAATTTATTGAGAGCCACAAATCTAAATGCTGTGATCCAAATAGTGACTACTTCAATAAATTATATTACATTTTAGTAAGCTGTATTAGGACTCTTTTCTTGAAGTATACTCTTTCCAGGGCTACCAGGTTTGTGTGTGCTGTCACAGTCCTTTCCCAGTGAGGTACAGGAACTGAAAAGCAATGTTGCTTTCCATGAATACGTTCAAAGAGCAGAAGAGCTTTGTAAACTATGTTGTTCGGATCCCACCCTCTTTACCTCTCCGAGTGCTGTCTGATCACATGGTTCTGGTTTATCCTTTCTGTTAACAGATACTAATATGCAGTTAATATTTGAGGAACACTATGGGTACCTGTGCCCAGCTGAGCAAGTGGCTATCTCTCAGAGGCTTAGCTCATATAAAGGGATAAAACCAGGTCCACTAGAGATAAGCCTCAGGGTGGCATGCTGATGTCTAAGGAACAGTGTGCTAGTGAGGTCTTTCAGTCTGCTGACTCATGGAGGTAGGGGATGGAGATCCATGTGGCAGCAAAGACCCAGGAGATATTGACATGTTAGAAACCACAGACATACCTGAGAATGGTCATGTAAGAATAAGGGCTTCTGCCCCCCCAAAAATGACAGGATCAATAGCCCAACTGAAGTGCATTTACACCAATGCATGCAAAATGGGCAAGAAATAGGAGGAGCTGGAAGCCATTGCACAGCAGGCGAACCATGACTTAGTTGCACTCATGGAGACATGGTGGATGACTCACAAAACTGGAGTGCTGGATGGCTGTAAATTGTTCAGAAGGGACATGCAAGGAAGGAGAGGCGGTGGGGTAACCCCTGTATGTTAGGGAGTGGCTTTATTATCTGGAGCTCAGTGATGGTGGGGACAGTGTTTGTGGGTAAGAATCAGGGGAAAGGCCAACAGGGCAGATATCCTGGTGGGAGTCTGGTACAGACAACCCAGCCAGGATAAAGAGGCAGCTGAAATATTCCATAAGCATCTGGGAGCAGATTTGTGATCACTAGCCCCTGTTCCTGGAGGGGGCTTCGACTTACCCAGTGCCTGCTGGAAATATAACACAGCAGAAAGGAAAGAGTCCAGGAGGTTCCTGGAGTGTGTGGAAGATCATAGCTTCCTGATGCAGTGTGTGAGGGATCCAACAAGGGAAGACACCCCACCAGATCTGTTGTTTGTGAAAAGAGAAGGACTCATGGGTGATGTGATGGTTACAGGCTGCCTTGAGCAAAGAAAATGAGGGCACCCTCAGTCAGTTTCCAGGTGACACCAAATGAATGAGTTTTTGGTTCTTGGAGAAGTAAGAAGGGGGGCCAGCAGAACTGCACCTTGCACTTCCATAGGGGCAGACTTTGGCCTCTTTAGGAGACTGGTTGACAGAGTCCCTTGGATGGCAGTCCTGAAGGATAAAGGAGTCCAGGAAGGTTGGACATTGTTCAAGAAGGAAATTGTACAGGTGCAGAAGTGGTCCATCCCCATACGCTGAAAGATGAGCTGGTGGGGAAGAAAGCTGGCCTGACTGAACAGAGAGATTTGGCTGGAACTCAAGAAAAAAGGAAGAGGGGTTTACAACATTTGGAAGAACAGGCAGGCAATTCAGGATGCCTGCAGAGAGAAAAATCAGAAGGGCCAAAACCCAACCAGAACTTAATCTGGCTACTGCCATAAAAGACAATAAAAAAGGTGTTTATAAATACAACAACAACACAAGGAGGGTTAAGGAGAATCTCCATCCTTTGCTGGACAGAGAGGGAAACATAGTGATAAAGGATAAGGAAAAGGCTGTGCCTAATGCTTTCTTTACCTCAGTCTTTAATAGAAAAACCAATTGTTCTCCAGGTACCCAGGCCCCTGAGCTGGAAAATGGAGACAGCGAGCAGAATGAAGCTCCCATAATCCAAGAGAAAATGGTCAGTGACCTGATACACCACTTAGACACACACAAGTCTATGGAGCCAGATGGGATCCAACCAAGGGTACTGAGAGAGCTGGTAGAAATGAACACTGAGCCACTTTCCATCATTTACCAGCTGTCCTGGCTAACCTGGGAGGTTCCAGGTGACTGGAAGTTGGCAAATGTGTCACTCATTTACAAGGAGGGTTAGAAGGAGGATCCATGGAACTACAGGTCTGTCAGCCTGACCCCAGTGCCGGGGAAGGTCATGAAGACAGTCATCGAGTGCTATCGTGCTGCACATACCGGACAACCAGGTGAATCAGGCTCAACCAGCATGGGTTTGTGAAAAGCACATCCTGCTTGACCTGATCTCCCTCTATGGCAAGGGGATCTGCTAAGTGGATGAGGGAAAGGCTGTGGATGTTGTCTACCTGGAGTTCAGTTAAGTCTTTGACACCATCTCTCACAGAATTCTCCTGGAGAAATACGCTGCTCATGGCTTGGACTGGTGCACTGTTCACTGTGTAAAATACTGTCTGTATAATGGGGCCCAGAGAGTGGTGGTGAATGGTGTTAAATCCAGTCAGCAGTCAGACACCAGTGGTATTTCCTGGGGCTCAATACTGGGACTAGTTCTGCTCAATATCTTTATCGGTGACCTGGATGATGAGATCGAACGCACCCTCAGTTCACAGGCAACATCAAGTTGGATGGGACTTTTGATCTGCTGGAGAGTAGGAAGGCTCTGCAGAAGGATCTGGACAGGCTGAATTGATGGGCTGGGGCCAGTTGTATGAATGTCAACACAACAAAGTGCTGGGTCCTGCACTTTGATCACGACAACCACATAGAGAGCTACAGGCTTGGGGCAGGGTGGCCAGAAAGTGGCCTGATGAAAAAGAACTGGGACATTCTGGTCGGCAGCCACTGGACACGAGTCAGCAGTGTACCCAAGTGTCCAAGAAGGCCAATGGCATCATGGGTTGCATCAGCAGGACCAGGGCAGTGATCGTTCCCCCTGTATTTGGCAGTGGTGATGCCTCATCTTGAATCCTGTGTTCAGTTCTGGGCCCCTCACTACAAGAAAGACATTGAGGTTCTGGAGCACATTCAGGGAACAGCAACAGAGCTGGTGAAGGGTTTGGAACACAGGTCTTATGAGGATCAGCTGAGGGAGCTGGGGCTGTGTAGCCTGGAGAAAAAGGAGGCTTATGCAGGGATGCTATCACTCTCTAGAAGCACCTGAAAGGAGGTTGTAGACAGGTGGGGGTCAGTGTCTTCTCCGAGGTGTATTGGGTCTGGCTGAGATGGAGTTCATTTCCCCATAGTAGCCCTCACAGTGCTGTGCTTTGCATTGGTGGCTAGCAGGGTGTTGATAACACACTAGTGTTTTGGCTGCTACTGAGCACAGCATCAGTGCTGTAATGTTCCTTCCCCAGTTGAAGGCAAGATCCTGGGAGGGGACCCAAGTAGGCCAGCTGACCCAAACTGACCAAAGGGGTATTCCATACCATATGATGTCAGCTCAGATATAAAAGCTAAGGCAAGGAGCAGGAAGGCAGGCATTCCTTGTCTCCTTGGCTGCCTGCTGAGGAACCGTCACCCATGCTGAAGCCCTGCTTCTTGGGAGTAGCCGACCATTGCTGCTGATGGGAAGCAGAGAATAAACCCTGCTATCTTTCACTTCGCTTTTGCGTGCACATGCTTTCGCTTTGCTTCTGCTGTAATAAACTCATGAATTGTTTTCCATCTTACCCTCTCCCCTGTTTGGCTGGGAAGGGGAGTGATAGAGAGACTGGGCGGGCACCTGGCATCCAGCCAAGGTCAACCCACCACACCAAGTAACAAGTGACAGGACATGATGAAATTATCTGAGATTGCACCAGGGGAGATTTAGATTGGATATTAGGAAAAATTTCTTCACTGAAAGGGCAGTCAGGTGTTAGAACACGCTACTCAGGAAAGTGGATGGGTCACCACCCCTGGAGGTACTCAAAATACATGTAGATGTGGCAGCTGGGGACATGGTTTGGTGCTGGACTTGGCAGTGCCATGTGAACAGTTGGACTTGATGATCTTAAAGGTCTTTTCCTACCTAAAAAATTCTAAGATTCCGTGATTCTAAAAGGTGAGGCAGGAGGAATTACAGTGTTACATTCGAAATTCCCAGGCACTTTATAGTTGAGAGAGGACTTCCCAGCAATATTTTAATCCTTCATTTTTCACAAAAGCTAGAAGGCCTTCTAGGTAACTTGATTTTTAAAGTAAGTAGCAGCAATTTGTAGAACCCAGCAATAAAATTACGTCAAAATGACAGTCTTTAAGATGGAGCAAGGAAAAATTATAATGCTTTCTTCTGCACTAATAATTTGAAATGTATAGCTAGACTTTTGGGAATAAGGCTACATAAATTAGTATTTTTTCTGTGGTTTTTATCAATGCAATCTTCTTCCAGGTTTTCATTATAGCATTTAAACTTCAAGATTTCCTTAAAATCACAAAACAACAGATTAACCTCAACCCTAAGGAAACAGTCCTTTTTTCCTGGAAGTTTTTTCAGGAGGTTAGCTTTTGTCCTGTTAGGAGTAAAATACGCAGAGCCTTGCCCTAACAGAAAATCTTTGACAGAACCCTAGCAACTGCTATCAGATTTTCTAAATGGTCTTAGAAAAGTGGGTTATTCTTGAGGTTTTATGGAATTAATGCCAGACACTAATTCTTGATCTTTCTGGTTCAGGGGGTGCAATGCCCCTCATCTAAATGTGGGCATCTACAAAAGAGATGTCTTCGTCAGAGCTATTTTTTCTTATCAGCAGAGAGAAATGAGCCCTTCTCCCTTGTGATTCATCTTGTCCTGAGGTAATCATCCAGACCAGATCAGATGACTCATGAACTAGAAATGCATGTTTCTACCCATTAGTCTAAGAAGGGAACCCTGGTCTAGCTCAAGTGGAGACATCTACCTGGCAGATGCCTCAGGTTAGGTGAGATGAATGCTATCAGGTGTCTCTCCAGTGTTTCTGTGTCCTTGGTAGAGTAGACAGGAGTAATTTGTCATAAAATTATTCAAAACAGGATCTTCCCATGTAATAGTTTGCTACAGGGCACAATCCGTTTCTTTCTGGAAGGAAGAACTGAAATAAGGCAGTTTCTCTGGCAGTGATAGAACATAAAGACAGAAGTGGACGCCATAAAAATTTAAGGATGCAATGAAATTGCACCTTGCTGTTCTAACAAAGGATCCATCTTTCTAAATTCAAGAAATAAGTGAAAGGAAACCATTGCGGAGAACTGCAAACTCAGAACAAAGATCCTCCGTACTTGTCTCAGCACTCTGCTTATTTGGGGAATGGGGTGTGGAGGGGGTGTAGTCAAGGATTTGTGTTATTAGAGTGATCAGGAGGAAAAGAAAGAACAATAAGACATGTAAAACTGATTAACAAATTCCAGGTGTGTCTTTGAAGAATACTAAAACACTCTGTTTCCTTTTGTTTACAGTGTATATCCTATTTGAAAATAGATCTGATGGGAAAAACAGAGCATAACTCCATATTTATTGCGTTTCTGGAAGTGAGCCTGTATTTATTACTGGTATCTGCTGTTGGTGACAGATCTTGAGTAGAATCCAGAAGTCCTGAATAACACTTGGCTTTCTTTATTATGGTAAAAAAAAATGGCTTTTTCAGGCTTGCTGCAATTAGCAAAGATTGTATTTTGTTCTACATGCCCTTTACTAGCGGTAATCCAATATTGAATTGCCTCAGAGTGTCTCAGCAATAACTGGGTCAAACTCTCTCATAACTCTTTCTGCTTGACCTGGAAAATTGACACTACCATAGGAGTGCACAATATATATGTATACTGTCAAAACACCACGTGTATTTCAATCTTGCACTTGGTTTTTCATTTATTCACCTTCCTTTTCTGATTTTTTTGAAGTTTGTTCATACCTCAATTTTTTCCCAATCTATTTAGCCTATAGATAAAGGCTACTTAGCTGCTAGCAGGAGCAAATTTCATCTTCACATAGCATTTATACTTAGCATGTTCTAATTAAGTCAGTTAAAGTAGCTATCTGCAATTCAGCATGTCTGAGCAGCTCTCCATTCATCAGTGATCTCCTGTAAACATTTAGGACATCTTGACCTTGACTAGTTGTGAGTGTAGAAAATGCAACCTGACTGAGACTCACAGGCTGCTTCTTGGCAATAGGGTGGAGGCATGAGTGCAAAGAGCCAAGAGGAACAGAGGCAGCTCACAGAGACCATGCTGAGGTCCCATGGCAGGAATGCAGGGAGCAGGAGGGGGAAATCTTAGTAGGGTCAGAAACAGAATGAGATATGATGTACAGTCTGCAACTAATACTCACACAGGAACCTAGGTGAGCCATTTTCCTACTGTGTGAATGAAATATATTGTCACTTGATTTCACAGAAGTCTGATAATTGTCTTCCACCACTACACCTGCTTTTTTTCTTCTGAGTCTCAGAAGCTGATGCACATACTATCAAGGTTTTCTCATTACCTGTCTGAATGTTTCACTAACTTTATGTACAACACCCATAAATATATCCATTTTGGAGAGTCCATACATAAAGTTAGCATTTTAGTAAAGGTTAATATCAAGGCTTTTGAACAAGCAGAATAGGTCACACTGAAAAATGGGTGGATTACATGCATGAAAACAGGACAGAGAAGTATTGCCACTCATGTTCTCATGTTTTGCTCAAAGTCCAGAGATTAAAGCAAACCCTAGAATATGTGAAATCCAGTTCTTATTCCTGTCACAATCAGAGCGGATCTGAGTCTACACTTCTTACCTCCCTGGAGTGCCAAAACACCAAGCTGTGTAACATAAGGATCTTCTGTCAATGCCACTCCTCTTCACACTAAAAGATTTTTGGGGTAGGAACTGGTTCTCTGGTATTACAAGTCCCAGATGAATGCCCTGACCTATGCTCCATTCATCTTTCTCTCCTGCCTCTGGCTCAATTTATATTTAACCACTGAGTCTTTGTATAAAACAAGCATTACATTCTTTACTTCCTTCCCTGCGTTTTGAATGCTGTCTGTACCTTGCACATCATTTCATGAGGGATTAAAATGCTTGAAATAGATTTGATATGTTTTCCTTCAGCCTGAAGTGATAATTGATATAATTTGCTTCTACAAGAGAATTTTTTTTAAGTTTTAATTTTGGCTCAGGTTTCATAGCCCCTGTTTTTAAATTTTTTGGTTTGAGTGATGAACTGAAGAATTATTTTTTTTTTTAAATCCCAATTCCTCTTTGTTCTTTTCATTACACTATCTGCTGTCAACTGCCTTGAGGTTTGGTAAGGTTTCAGACTGAATGTCCTTGCCAGTGGAGACTAAGCTTAATAATTTAACAGCATTTTCAGTGTTCAAAGCCAGGAGAGTTTGAGCTATTAAGCCTGCTAGTTGTAGTTGCACAAGGTCCTATTATGCAGTATAAAATGCTTATAATTTCCAATCTATTAAACCAGTCTCTTTGCATTTTCCTCTTATTCCCTGATGTCAAAAAAATGTGCTAATTAAGCAAAATTAGTCCAACTCCAGTTTTATTTAAGGGAACTTCACTTAAATTCCCTTAAATAAATTTCCTTAAAGTACCCCAGACAAAAACTATGGAGGTGAGGTAAAGTAAGATAAATTTTAATTTGCAGGGAATGGATAGAGATATAATCAGGAGCTTATTATGACCTACATATTTTTGGCATTCGTATATAGATAGCAGATAGGTTTCCTGTATGATGTCCCTCTAGCAAAACGAGTTGAAGACAGGTGGACTTTATAATCCTATCCTTACTCCACTCCCTGAAAGCTAAGGATCACAGTGAATGAAACATATTTTTCCCGCAGAGAAATCACAGTAAGATACTTCCTCTAGTAGCATGCTTTGCCTCTCCCCACTTGGCTAAGGGTACATCTCCCCCTCAAGGGGTGAAGTTAGAAAACAATGGGGATCCAGAGAGAGGTAGCAGCTTCAGGCTCTTCTACAAAGAAATCCTGATGAACATCCTGTGCTATGCCTATTTTTATCTCCATTGTGCTCCAAAATTTCATAAAAGCTGCTATTAAACTTCAACATAAGAGCAGCTATAGGCAGGAAATGAAGGTTTGATGACGTTAGGCTAAAGTTATGACCAGTCTTGTGAGGTGAGGTGACCTGGGATGAAAAGTGAACCTTATATACTTTTATGAAAGAAGCACATACATAAGAAGCCAAAACCCCCTCACCGAAAACTATTTGCATAAGTGGGGGGTTTTTAGCAGAAAGAAGTGATGTGATTTTGCTTTTGATCTCACTGACAAGTAAAAGCTTTGGATAGCCAAATGCAGCAAGAAAATAGAAAGGAACCCCCAAACAAACAGTAGATAAGGGCCTGGATGAGAAACACATGGCGCTACCTGGAAGCATGTTGCTGCTGAAGGGGGTATTTTCTGCTGGCCAAGTGGATGAGAACACATCCAGGACGTGATCAACTGGCTGCTAAGGAATTGATGTCCTAGCATATGTGTCAGGGCTTTTTGCCATTCTAGAAGACCTGGGGACCCCCGGCACCTCCAGCTGCTGCTCCAAAAGAGAACAACCTTGTGTGATATCTCCCAGCCCCACATCCATACACAATTCCAACAGTATTAGACGCTTGTATTTAATAGTAGACTTCTAGAGGGGCCTAGACTGTGACTAACTGCAATGGTACCTGCATGTAGCCAGTCACCAACATGGAGACCCCAAAATTCAGGGGTTCCTCATCAAGAGTCCAAAATCACACCAATCCTTAATCAATTTTGATGAAGCTAACAAAGAACATCCAGATGTTAAGGAAGTTAATGCTGATTATAAATTAAAGGGAATCCTATTTGACAACTAAATCCTATTAAAGTAAGCAGGTGGATTACAAACAGTGTGGTTAATAAGGAAATGGACATGTGGAAAATGTTCTGTGGGCTAAAAACAAGTGAACACAGAACAAGTTTTAACACAGGATGAGTGTTAAGCTTTATTAACAGTTCAGTCATTGTGGTGGCTGGTACTGCCCATGATCATACTGGAGAAATGACATGGCAGACAGCACCTTTTATGAGTCCTTATATATGCTTTATTTGCTTTGCAACGGCAGGAGCCTGATCATTACTCACCAAATGTAAGACTCATCATATGCCCATACTGCAGACAACTGTAAGTGATCTGGTCACCCTATGTCATAAACAGACATGTCAAGGACAGAAGTTCCCTCACTTATTTTAGATATTCCCCTCAGGGTGGGGAGAAAGAGGCCCTATAAGTGCCTGTTCCCCTCTGGCAGCTATACTGGGTGGTTTGCTAAGGGCAGAGGGGTCCCACCCAGGGCTACCTATGTGCTGCACAATCTGGTGCCCTCTTACACTGGCAAACACCAAATCCAACAGGACTGTAAAAGCTGGAGAATTGAACCTTTGTGCTAAAAAGCGTGATCTCACAAGATGTTGAGGTTATTGCCTGTGTATTTCAGGCTTCTGGCTCTCAAGAACTGGTTATGCTAGATAAGCAAATCTGTTGAAGCTATTTTGATCCAACAAGCTCAGGCATACAGCTCAGGTTTGGTGTGATACCATGACCATTGTATGTCATGTTGCTGGGAAGAAGAACGTCCTCACTGAGCTGCAGTGCATGCAGTGCTGGCTGTCCTGTGCTGAGGACCTGAATGTGTGCCACCACCCAGGGCTGTGTGGTGTGCCGGGGACACACCAATTTTCTCAGTGGTACTGGGCTCTCACAAGGTTTTCAGACACCTTCTGTTTCAAACTATGTCCTATCACTGAGTAAAAACCAAATGGCACCTCCAAGTTTATCAGAAAAAAAAAAGCAAACCCAAACCCTAGCAGTCTGAATTTTTTACAGCATCCCCACCAAAAAGCGTGCAGTGGTACAGGCAGGTTCAGCAACTGGTATTAAAGCAAAGGGACATTTGCAATGCAGTGGGAAAGGAAGACAGATGGGACGTCTCACTGTGAAAGGGCCCTGCTATGACAGTGCACAGCCATTTCACCAAGACAGACATCAGATGCCGAGGAGGAGGAGTTACAGTCAGGGAAAGGGAAGTTACTTGGCACGCTAGAAGATAGTCTTTACATTATTTCCTCACTCTGTATACACAGAGAGTAATATTTTGGGAGGAAATTCATTCTTTCAGACTATCTACTTTTCAAACCAACAGAGATTCAACAAAGACTGAAATAAATCCATAATGTGTGTACTATGTATCTATGTTCCAAATCAATACTAGTGATGGGCTACTAGTGTGAAAAGCCAGAGATCCAGGCCAGAGATGCATGCAGTATTACAGGGACAGAGAGAAATCTATATGCTCAATGTATTTCTCTACATTCTATGCCAATATTCAAGCTAGTTTACTCATGTGAAAAATAAGTGCTACATAGTTCTGAGAGGGAGAACACATCAATAGCTGTACTGCGGAGATGTATGCTAAATAACAAAGACTGCCTTCATGCCATGTCTATCTAGTGCATCTATATTGTGCAGAGAAACTCTAGAGTCCCCCAAAATATTGCAGTTAAGCAGCCTTTTTTGAAAGAAGGATATTTATATTTTCTGTTAATTTTCTTCCAGACTTCATCAGGAGCTGCGAAAAGTTACTCTCTCCACCTTGGCATTTTCTAGAGCGCTCATCATGGTATTGAGTGGCCTCACCAAGCCTGAGTAGAGCAGTGCTGAGGTGTCTCCATAGGGACCAGTCCTTCCCTCTGCTGCTTGCTTCCTTCCCCCCTGATCAGCAGTGGCTTCCTTTTCCATACTCCACTGCTTGCCCTGCCTTTGCTACATTTTGCTTGTAACCATTGAGCTTTGCAGTTTTGCGGCACATGAAAAGGAGAGGGGGTGAAGTTTGATCCACTGTATCCGATTCTCTGGGATTAGTTTGTTTAACAGTAAAACCTGCTTCTTTTGCCCACAGTCGCAGCAGCATAGCTGGCACAGAGTAGGCATAGGGGGGAAAAAAAGATCCTGCCCAGTCCCAGGTTTCCTTATCTCTGACCCTTGCACCTCTCACACACATACTGATTTATTGCCACTCACACAAAGGCTGCCTCCTACAAGTGCCAGGCTTGCACAAGCTGCCCTGCCCTGCTGTTCTCTTTCATCCCTCCTCTGCCTTTGCAGACATTTTTTTCCTTTTAGCTTATCAACGCAGAAGGGGCTGACTGAGCTGAGCCTTTACTCTTTTCTATGGCTGTATTCTCCCCCCCACCAACACCCATCTCTTTCATAAATTAATCCAAAATCAATCAATAACCTCATCAAATAAGCCATGTGCCCTCCTTTGCGCACACATTTATCTCATTATGATTAGTATCCCAACAATGAATCACCAGCTGTATAGCCTAATTTTGGGAAGTCTACAGTAGACTGACCCGTTCTGGAGCTCACTGTTTATTTTCCGTGTCAACAAAAGAGTCATTTCTTAAGAAAAGGAAAATGCCCCAATGCCTCACTCAATATATTCAGGTCCTCATGAATAATTACCCCAAAGTAAGGCCCCTCCTTATCAAAATAATATTTAATATGAACATTTGAGGGCTGTTTTAAGAGGACTTTACAATCTTGTGCAGTATCAGTAAAGCGCAGCAAATCTGTAAGGGAGAGACATATTCAATCAGGCCTGGGAATGTTTCATGTACATTTTGCTGGGTATCTGATGGACTTAGTCTTGAACTTGAACTTGATAAAACTTGCACTTACTAAAGATTCAGGTACGGCTCTCCCCATTTTGCTTCAAAAAACTTATGCATATAAGAACTGATATGCAAATTAAGTTAATCAAATCCCACTGCCTGCGTGGCTCCTCTAAATCCTTTTTACAATTAATTTTTTCCTGAGAGTACTGACAGATTTGTTGGTTGGCAATGTTGCAGCTGTGAAGCCAGGAAAACTGACTTCAAAATTCCAGAACAGACTCATTGTTCTTATAAGTGTGGGGAGATGTGACAATTTTTGTCAAGAGCTATACGTAACATGCAAGTAGCAGTTCATATTTCCTTCCATATTTGCTGCAGGTAATGATGGAGAGAAGTGGGATTTTGGAAAGTGCCAGGCTCATGTATTACACTACTGGAAATGTGATGGTGAAGAAAACAGACACCATTTACATTTGGGCAACATCTATGTTTTCTGTTTTCTGTCTTATATGGCTATATATTTCAGAAGACAGTTCGGTTTTAGTTTCTTTTAGAAAGCATATGATGGCTTCATGTGCTGGACTGACATCTGAGCTCCTGGAGAGAAATTTCTTGTCATGTTCTCACACTTGATGCCTCTGTGGCTTTGGGTGCGACTGATCCTTAAAGGTATTCAGCATTATGCAAGACCCAGGTCCCAGTCCACTGAAGCTCTTAAACATATGATTAATCTTTAGTACCTTTGACTTCACTGACTAAACAGCTTAGCTGGATTCACTCCTATACACTTAATCTTCCTCCTCGAATTTCAATATTAGCAAAATGAAGATAAATCTTTCTTTAATATAGAAGGGTACAGTGAGCATTAATTAGTTAATGTATGTAGAGTGCTTTGGAGATATAAAGGCTATCTAGATGTTAATTTATGTAGATATTGGAAGAAGTAGAGGGAAATAATTGCTGTCTCTCACCTGTGCAGGGTTTCAGAACAGCATTCATTCCCTCACTCGCCGTAGAACAGAAACCAAGTGCTGAGACAAGCCCACGCTCAGGAGACACTCAGAGCATGCTTATCAGATTTAACATGCTTTCCCATTTAAGGGAATGCAATCAGCTCTGTATTTGCATTTCCCTTGCAAATGAGCTTCATTGACTCCTCACAGTGTGCTTTGCACTAGCTGCTTCTCCTGTCTCAGTGCTGTGGTAGTTAACTGCCTCAGCAGTGTAATATGCTTTCATCTACCATGTATCTGTACTTAATAATGAACCTGGCAAGAAGGCTCCAGCACTGGTGACTGGCAGATTCTCACCCATTCTTGTTTTGAGATGCTGAATTTGGGCCGTATGAGATCTTGGTTTTGCCAGGTGCTTACCTTGGGTCTATAAATAAATAAATAAAACACATAAGAGGGACTGGTTTATCTTTCTTCATTCTTTAAGTTGCTTGTGCAAGGTTTGTGTCCTAACAAACTCTGTTAAATGGCTTTGGTGAAGATGCCCTTGCTGTTGGCTCAGGAATTCCATGAATAGTATTGTTATCTCCCCAAAACTGGAAAGCAACAGCAGCCCCTAGATTCATTTCCCACCTGACAGAAGTAAAAAACCACTGTGAACCATAGAGCCAGGCTCCTCTTATCAGTTGCAGAAAAGCTGAATAGCAGAGACTCTGAAGTTTCCATCGGGTTGTGCCCCTGGGATTTCTACCTGGTGTTTCAAGTCCACTCTCTCTGATTGTGCTGCAGATCTGGTTGTTCTTCCACTGAGAAACTATTTCCCCAGCTAAATATGGAGAGTCAGTGTAAATGCAAGGTTTTATACTCAGCTCTTCACCTGCCTGTGGACCTAAGGAAAGTAGGAAGGAACCCGAACAGGGCTAAATAAAGTATAAAGAGAAATAAGATTCTCAGTAAATCCCTTAGAGATCAAAATATCAAGAAACTGTTTCTAATCCTGATGAAGGTAATCCTGAAAGTACCTGCTGTCTGCCAGCTGGAAAACAGCTCAAAACATGAGGCTGGGGGCATCCAGGTCTGTCTCATTCATCCTGTTGGACCCTATTGCAGGGAAGGGGCCCTGGCACCCAGGGGAAGCCCAGAGTCACAACAGATATCAGAGGGATCTGGCTGGGGGACACGGGCTACAGAGAGTCCTTTGCACTGGGCAGTGTGAGAGGAGAGATAATTATAAAATTCTCCTTAAATAAAGCTGCTACTGCCTGGAAAATGTTGCTGATATGTCAGAACAATAGCATATAAAATCTCAACAGCAAGTATATGTACCCGTATGCTCTGATTTACATCTTCTTCCCTAATCAAGTTTTATTGCTATAGAGCTTGTTGATAAAGGAAAACAAACACTCTGGATGAAAATGGAGAGAGTACGTTTTTCTAATTTTTTTCTTCCTTATTTACCAATGCACGTTAGGTTCAGAATTAGCTTTTATTCATTCCTAAGAAGAATGCCATCTATTCAAAATTACATTAATAATGCAGAAAATGTATGAAAATTCCGACTGATACCTTGTGAGTTTCTGGAAACTTGCACCTTGTCAGGAAGAAGGCTATTACCTGTGAGGAAATTGGCATCCAGTTCATGGAGACAACAGCCATATGTCTGGGATTACTGCTTACACCAGAATTTTACCTGCAGACAACTCTGCTGACTGTTAGCAAAATCAAGTTTTCAGTCCCGGTGCATAGGACTTTGTTCAAATATTTAAATACAGCAGACAGAGGTTATAACTTAAAAAAACATTATGTAAAAATCCATAAAGTAACACCATAGGAAACTGCCAGTTAGTGTTTCCACTACAGCCAACCCATTACACTGTTACAATGAGCCAAATTTTCTTTAAATTTACTACTGGCTCATCAGAAGCAAAGTGTTTCAGAATTGCTTTTTTTTTTTTTTTTTTTTTTTTTTTTTTTTAACACAGAAGCTTTCAAAAACTCAGCTGTGTATTTTGTTTTTGTTATGGTATCACTCATAGGCTCTGCTTGAGGTTGCTGGATACAGTACAAACAGAAACAAATCAAATCAGAGACAATCAAATCCAAACAGAGAGAAATCAGAAATCAGAGGCTGTCTGTACCTTGTAGAGTTTACAGTCTCAGCAGGTGAGGCAGACTGAGGAGAGAGAAAGAGAGAGGGAGGGTAGTGCTGGAGAGGGGAAATTCATTAAATGATGGAGAAGCCAAGGTTATATGAGAATCCTGAGCAGAGCCAGGAAATGAGGCCAGAGCTCCCAAGATGCTCAACCACAAGGCAATCCTTCCCACTCTAAGCATCTTTCTTTTCCTCTCTTTTTAAGGCAGAAAATGTTTCAGCTAAACAACTGTAGTTCCCCAAATTCCTTCCATTGTTTGCCATTCCGGGATTCTGAAGCCAAGCAGTCTGGGCTCACTCTCACATAGTCTGCCTGTGTTCGACAGGTTTATTTTCGGGTACTGTCCTGATGATAATCATCATGACAGTGAGCTTTTCAAAGCAGGGATGAGAGGATGACTGTCTATTTGGCTCAGTTTCTCTGCCTAAACTAGTAAGTAAATATTATCATTGCAGATGTGAGTAGGAACTGGATACTCTCCCATTATGTAGCATGCAATTCCCTGCCCCAAAGAGTCATGCCTTTTGCAGCCTTCATGAATTCTAAACTCCAATTTAAACATCCATCACTGGGACAGGTGACAGCAAAAAGGAGCCGGTAATCTGGGTTGTGGAGAAAATGCACCATCCAGCACAGGAAGAATATTTCCAGCTCCATTCATCCCTGTGGTCTCACTCTACTCTGTGAGCTGCAGCCCAGGCACAGATGAGCAGCTGGTAGCAGAGTGAAAGCATCCAGTTCTGGCTGACAAGCCGAACAGTGTCCATGCTGTGGTGCAAATGAAGGAGGCGCAGCAGCCACAGCTGGGAAGCTTGCAAGTGGGGCCAGTTGAGTGTGGCTTGACAGGTCCAGAGCTGGCTGGGAGCAAGCTGGCACTACCACCTGACGCATGGCAGTCATGTGGGAGCAAGATGCCACTCAATACAAACCATCTTGCAGGTGGCTTCTCAGCTTAGCTAAGCAGTTCAGAGGGAGCAATAGTGTAACATAATTACAGTGAATCTGGGATCAAAGCTGCATTGCACCACTGAGACATATCATCTTGTAGCCCAGAGAGCTCCAGCGTGGCACGGCATGCATTGGAGACAGCAATCCGAGTCTTGCAGAAATGCATATGAATGTATGCAGAGCAGATACCTCTGTGGAGCAAAGCCTTGTGAGTACCGTACACGCAGCCAACACAGCCCTGGATCCCAAGCCATGCAGGTGGTGTGGTCGTGTTGCAACATTCACTTTTGGGATAATTAAAGGCACCAAACATTTCGGCAACTTGCAAGTGACTGCAGACAAAGCCTTTAGGATTCATGTTACTCACCTATTCTAAATGCAAAGGGATGTGGAGGATCATCTCAACCAGAAAAGCAAGGCATTCCCAAGGGCAGGGAAAGGCATTCTGAATAGGGCTAGATAATATACAAGAGCAGAGAAGATATGTTTATATGAAATAACAACCTACAATCATATTGAGGGAAAATAGGAAAAGGATTTTACTTCTAAATGCCACATTAGCAAACCTCTCTGAGGAGCGTTGTGTGCAGGTTTGTTATTGATATTTGCAGTACAGATGCTGAAGGATGTCAAAGCAAGGACACCTATTGATCCAAGATTGAAAACCAGTGAAAATGAGAACCAGTAAAGAGACCACAGTGCTTGGCTGCAATTACTTTTGGATTTCATCATCTGCTAGCTAATTGCTGGTGTGTATGTTTGTGTCCAGTGATACCTTGGCCAGTCTATGTAGGTACTTATGAATGAAAAAGGTTCTTCACAGGGAGGCATTCAGTATTACCAGTAAAAGATTTAGGACAGTGTGGTTGAACAAACTCAGCCTCAAAGAACATAATTTCTTAGGAATGTAGATGTTCCTTTGTCTTGTTGTAGTGTAGATGTGTCATTATAAAGATCTTTTGGGTTATTAAATATGGTCACTTGGGTCCCACTTTATGTATAGCACTCTTGATAGAAACCTGAAATCACTGAGGCCTCAAGGCATCAGATGAAATCCTTGCACAAAATGAAAGTCAACAGGGGGAGGAAGGAAACGTGACCGTGAGTTAAACAAGGTTGTTTGCACTTCCTCAGTGCATCACCTGAGCATCCACAGCTCTGCACACAAACAGTCATTCTAACGAAATCCCACACTTCAGAAGTTCGCAGGCAGTCTCAGTAGACTGCACTTAATTAATGCACTACTGTCAGCATTGCTATAATTTTGACTTCCCCTGAAACAAGAAGTTGACTTGCTCAATGATGGCTGTAGGATGAGTAACAAGACACAGGCAGTTTCTGTATGAACTCAGAGTCAGCCAGTAGTCACAGTTCTGTAGCCTGTTCTGTGGGGCTGGTTCACACCGTCAAACTTTCAGAATCACTCTTTCAAAAATGAGCTGTATGCAACTTCTCAAACACCTGCTCTGCACAGAAGGGATTATTTTCTTACCAAATTTGAAGCTTCAAAAGTCAAGATGTGTCTACACAAACAGGTGTGGATGAGTGCATTTGCTTTGCATATTCTCAAAGGCAGGTGGAAGAGGAGCACATCTGCCTGCACCCAGCTGGGCTACTTATTCTTAGATGTGTTCAAACCATCCCCTCTCTCTTTTCCTCCCCAAAGAAGGCTGAGCAAACCACACAGTCAATGCTAGGCGAGTGGTTTCCTCAGTTTATTTACTATTTTACCCTCTTTTACCTCAAAAGTAGCAAAACAATTGGGTTTATATTTTTTTCCAACACCAAGTTAATTTTCAGATGAATTTTCAGGCCTTGAAGAGAACATAACTGCAGGTGCTTGTTACATGTACAAAAACGGGAAGTTGTCTGGCGATTTTTTTTTGGCAGCCTTAACTTTTTTGCTGTAAGACAGGGTAAATACCGAGACATCTGGTGCACTGTGGGGAATCTGTGGCTGACAAAACTTTGCTGTAAGAAAGCTGATTAAGTGATACTCACAGTGCTTCTAATCTTGACAGCGGCCGAAGCACAGCAGCAGGCTCAGCTGCAGCACGAACCTCCCATCAGTGGTGACGGGGCTGCCCTTTCTGGACTGGTTATTGTCCTGTATCATATGAGTAACATAGCTGGGTGATCTGAAAGTGACTATTTCGTTTTCTTGGTCAGATAAACTTGTAGGGAAATTATGGTAATTTTCAAGTAGATAGGTGTGAAGAGTGAAGTATCCTATGCTGAATAGACTTTTCCTATCTTTCAGGCAAATAAAATTCATGTTAAAAGGCAAGACAGTTTCAATTAACAAATCTCAGTGAGAGAAAATAAAGAGAGGGAAAGACGGATAAAGGCAAGAAGGTGTCATGCTTCGGATCAACAGGCAGTTTTGGAGCAGAGTGTATTTTGGGGTCTTTAGTTCAGACTATACATAAACATGGAAGACTAAAAAGCATGAGCTGCTTTGTACAGAAGGTGCAAGGAGAAGCTGTGAAAATCTCATGGCCGAGGCATGACTTTGCTGTTGAGTTGCTTTTACTCTGCCATTTCTCTGAAACAAGGGCAGGATACTGCGGTTCAATTCTGCTGCTAGTGAACTCCTCACTCCTCTCACATAACACAACACTTGGACATATAATGTAGTGCACGAAAGACTGAGTGCTCCCACTGTCTGAACTGAACAAGGGCAGCAGCCTCCTTGGCTTGAAAACTTCAGTTTTGAAATGAGGGGATGGCCTAAATTAGAGAAGCGGGATCTAATCTAGAGAAAATCATTTCTCATCTTCTCACCACTGTTTCTGAAAACTTAAAAGTAGACCAATGCAAACTTCTCTCTCAGTGAGCCATCCCTGCAAGGGGCCAGATGGGGTGTCTTTGAACCAAAGTATTACTCAGTCTCAGTAAAAAGTGCAAAGTTTACACTGCCTCTTTTGAGTACAGGAAGTTTGGTATATTCCCAAAAGGTACAAAAAGTATAAAATCAATCAAATTTCATTATGAATGGGATGATTAATTTAGCAGACTATGGTTGAAAACTTTCCAGACTAATGTAATATATCCTCATTGCCAAATTCTTAAATGTGTAAAAGCACTGATTTGGAAATAAATTAGTCTTTTCAACAAGAGTGCAAGCTACTGTGCTTCCAATTAATGAAGGTACAGAAAACATGGAAACATCATTAGGAAGCATTTCCTAATACAGTTATGACCAGAGAAATCCTTGTGTAGATGTGAAATAAAGCCAAGAGCCTGGAGGCAAAAGATGAGGACAAATATGGGGCTATTGCAAGGCACCTTCATGCCACCTCTTGAATCAAAGCAGTGCCCTTGGGGGTTACATCAGCAAATATGTCTATGTGCTTGCAAGCTCAGTTGGCATTTTAGAGCACCTCTGTAAGCTTGCTTCCAACCCATACTCATAGATATTGGATGCTAAAGCCTGTCACGTTAAATGTGTCTCTGGATGTTCTGTCCACAACATGACCCAAAGCATTTTCTTCAGAGTGTCTGATACATTTCAACTTGACACCGTAGTGCTCAGTGCCATGCTTGATTGAATAACTTGTCTCCACTATTAAAATGCAGAGAGAACTTAGACAAGCATTTAGAAGCTCTGTCATTAAATAGTTTTCTTGTCAATTGATCTATCTTCTAGGGGAAAGACAACTACTGGATCCATCAGCTGCCAGTAAAAAAACTAGGAACGAGTCTTAGTCAATTAAGTGGGCAAGTATTGCTTGACAGCTCCCTCTGGGAGATGATTCATTTGGGGCCTGTCTATTCAGCAGGATTAGCAACTTCAAGCACTGGAAAGCTGACCTTAAACAAAGGTGAGCTCATGTCTGCAATGTGTCAATGGAGCAGTACTGTGTGAAGGAGTAGCATAAACCTCTTCTGCTTCCCTGTTGCGGACTGAAAAACCTTTTTTATTCCTTTTTTCCTACTCCCAACAGTTTCACACAGCTTTTGAGTGGTTTAATTGTTTCTGAAGCCTCAGTCTTTTCCCTTTCTATTGATTTTTTTATTGCCATGCATTTCATGACATATGCCATTTATCTCAAACCCTGGTAGCTCTTGCTACTCCCTGGGTGCCGTGCCTTGGATGAGCAACAGCGCATGTGGTCAGGAGGGAGCACTGAGATGGAATTGGGCACAGACAGACAGCTCACTGAGTCTAAATTACTCTTCTTATTGATGAATAACCAAAAACGACCACACACACAGTGCAAGGGGAACACCTGCTTACCTACAGCTCTGTAACACAGGGGCATCTCATCCAGCCATTCCCACTCCTGATGTAAGTTTATTGTACCAGGTATTCCAGATGTCCCAGGACACATCTGTGTTACAAAAACCTAATGTGGTTGTCGCAGATACATCCCTATCCCCAAAGAATGCTGCTTCTTGGGAAGCTGTTTCCATCTCCTTCAGGTTTAGAAACTGCTCGTCCTGACCTTTTCTAATGGTTGCTGCTAACAATGCAGCTAACGACCCCTCCTCAACAAAGGCTCCTGGCTTGAGAAAGGAGTAAATATCCTTCACACATTTTATATATAAAACTCTCTAAAAGTTTCTCTGTCTCTTCACTACTGAGTACCAAAAACTTGGTTTCTTCATGGGATTAGCTTCTGCAGATATGTGCAGAGTGTGCTCAGAAAAAGTCAAGTGCTAAGCAGGACTCCCTGATGCACAAATACTTGTAGTAAGATTGTCAGCCTTGTCACTTTGAAGAGCTTGCCAAAATCTGTTTTGCTTCTACTGTATGAAAGTGGAGCAACTCTCTCTCCCTGCCTGAGCTATGCTCCAAATGCTCTAGATGGACCACTGCACTAATTATCACGCGTTAGAAGTAAGGCAGGAGACAGTTGGATATTATGCTTTAGACAAAAATCCCTGTTGAGATTGAGCCACTGAATGGGAACAGCTAAATTTAAAATGTTCCCACTTTTTCAAAGCTACAAATTAATGCAAAAACTCAGATGAAGATCATGCTTATTTAGAGATGTTAAAGATTGATAAATCATATTTGCCACCCTCACAATCAGTTTGAGCTTTAATTAAGTAGAACTGAATCACCCAAGTATTTATTTCCATTACAGATTATTGGATTCAGGCTGTAAGGTTCACATGTTCAGTTTTATTTTTCTCATGTTCTGCACTGATTCATTCTCTG
Source organism: Pipra filicauda (assembly GCF_003945595.2). NCBI lineage: Eukaryota > Metazoa > Chordata > Aves > Passeriformes > Pipridae > Pipra > Pipra filicauda. The sequence goes on along the minus strand of NW_024105020.1, from coordinate 11,323 downwards.
GAATAATAAAAGCTGAAGAAAATAGTGTTCACACTAGATGTACTTCAATAAATTAAAGCTCTGATGTCCAAAAAACAAGGAAATAATTTGGAAAAGAAATTATCTATGTCCTAAATTAAAACTAGATTGGTGATGAAAGTTCAGTTGTCTTCACTTAATGATGTTGTCACAGACACCAAGGATGCTCTTGGTCACTAATTACAGCATCGAGTTTACAAGAAGTCTGTGTGGACTTGAGAAATGCAATGGTCAATCTGTGGAAGAAATCACTGCTGGTTTCCCTTTGCATCTATAGAAACTGACACCAATAAACAAAGCAAAATGCAGAATGCTTCACTGCAATCACCAGTAAATTTGTTGTAACAATTGCAACAAATCGCCTTTCAGCCGGAGTAGCATCTTTTGATGTGTTTTTACCTCTAGTGCAGCACAGCATGGCCATGTTCCAGCAGTGGAACTCCCTCAGCAATACCTGGAGGGGAGCAGCAGCTGCCAAGTGGCTGCAGCTCAAGGGAGAGCTTGGCTCCCTCCCACACTGCACCTGGGGTGCTGCCGGAAGGGTCCTTCCCACCCCTTGAGGCACAGCAGGCTCTGCCCAGCACGGAGAGTTTTGCTGTGCCTCTGCTACGGACTGTGCTTTTCAGAAAATCTTAGTTTTTAGGCTTTTCAGCTTTCCTGAGGGTAAGATTTTTTTTTAATTTTTAATTTTTTTTTTAAAAGTAAAGCTCAGTAGCACTGCAGTCTTCAGTCAGGAGCTCTGTGGGATGTGATTGCATCCCCTGCTCAGTGACGCCCAGGAGCCCAGTCACTGGATCCCATTGGAGGTAGAAGGTGGTCAGGCTGGGCACAAGATCTGAACTAGAGCTGCTGGTGCCCCATTTTCTGCTTCCTGCTGTTGGGATGTGGATGAAGAGTGGCTTGCCATGTTTTCACCCATGGGGAGAAGTCCCCAGAGTGAACCTGGGAAAGGCAGCACCCCAACGAGGTACTAGTTGTCAAAACCACATCAGCCCTCAAGACCCATCTTCCAGGAGCTGCAGATCCTGGTTGTTAGCAGCAGAGGACCCCCAGGGAGGCTCAATCACAGAAACAGAAATGTTCCTTCTTCTCATTCAATGTAAAATAATTGCCTGAATCCATGTGAGGAAATCCTCTCCCTGGAGCAGCTTTGGGGATATGACAGAAGGCATGATCCACTTCTGCCAAATATAAAGCAATTTATCCTTCTTTTTGCTGTAGAAAGCCCTGAATTTCTTTCAAGACATGACGATGATGTATATTAGGACATGATGAGGAAAGAAATTGTAAGAAATTGTCTGGGGTAGTTTGGTGGTTTGGGTTTTTTTTTTGGGGGGGCCATCAGGGGGCATTTTCTGTCTGCAGAGTTGTGTCAGCGATTTCACTGACTTTATTCCCACTCTGCCGTTGTTGATGCTGCTGGTACTGCAAATCTGCCTGTAAGGTGCTGCTTACAGAAGGAGCACGTAAAGTAGAAATTTGTCCTTTGTATTTTGAGCAAACTAGAGGTAGAAATTACACAAGCTGACTCTCCAGTTCTGTCAGACGGTCAGGAGTCTGCTTTGCTCGTCTCCTCCATTTGCAAACATTTTGAGGTTGGGGTAGTATCTGTACAACACATACATATGCACACATATATGTGCATTGATACAAGTATGTATGAAAATATGTATTTATACATATGTGTGTGTACATCTGTATATTATGCCTAAGAGTGTGTGTATATATATATATATATATAGGAGACAGAGGTTTCAGATGTAGGATCTATAATTATCTAGACTCCTTCAGTGAAACTTATTGTACACATTATAATCTTTATTACAGAGAGAATGACTGAGAGTGTATTTTACATCTTTTCCCCCCCTCTTTAATTTCTATCTTGTTTTATTTTTGTGCCTTTTTCCTTCTTTTCCTCTCATTTTTTCCCCTTCCTGTCTGAACGTACTAGATAATAAATAATGGCTAAAAATACCTTTGCAGCAATGGTGTTGTGAGATCTACTTAGGGACAACAAAAATCTTTTGAATATTTGTATGTGATAGAGATGCATTTGAACATGTACTCTGTGTCTCTCACCAGCAGTGCTCATCCCATGCCTCAGCAGCTTAATGCTTACATGATGTGTTATGGCAGTGTGGTATGTAAGCATATATAGAAACATAGAGTTGAAAAGAATGGTGAAAATCATAAAAATATTTCTTAGCATATTTAAAGTTAATGCATACATCTCAACACAAGCATGTTTTCATATGGGTACATGTGCCTTTTTTCTGTATGTATCAGCCAGACTTCCTATGAGTGCATGTGTGTGGGAGGAAAGGATATGATTATGGATTTGCATAACATCCTGCATGAAAGTAGACTGAAACTGGAAACATGGAGGAAATTATAGAATCTATTTTTAAAGTCTACATTACTGCAAATGTTGCTTCATCATGTTCTTATCATTGCTGATTAATTATGTAGAATGAATGAAGATGAGTTCTCACCTTATCTTCCACCTCTGCATTGGAGAAGAAATTTAAGCAGGGTGTTTTGGGACACTCACAAAGAGGCATCGGCAAACAGTGGAGTTAGTACCACAACCTTATTTTTTTTTGTCCTCTGGTCATTCTGCAGATACCGGTATCTCTCCTCATGCATGAGATTATTGTCTCCATGGTAGTAATGAAAGATGAAAAGGTCAAATTTTAAATGTGAGCAGTAAGGACCTCTTGCTACTACAACGGCTGATGTAGGGGACGTGTGCCTTTGCCTTTTGTGAATATCTCAGTTATATCAGCAATATTGATCTACTGTGGGAAGATCTTGTTTTCCTATCTTTTTGTCTTCATACCACTTCTGTCCAGCTCTTCCAGAACAAAACTGCTACTAGTTTTGATAGCTCCCTGCCTCCTAATTTTCTTCTTTTCAAGCATGGGAGGCACTCGTATTAAACCACCTGAAGCACAGTCCCTGGCTGTGCTGGAGGTGTGTGTTTTACTGCATGGCCCCTGGAGGTGGGGACAACCCCCACACACTGCAGCACCCCAACCTCTTCTTGCAGCCCCCAGATGGTGTTAGAGGCTGCCAGTAAAGGAGAGAGCCCCTGTGGCTGTTATTGTAGGTGGGGAGTGTGTCTGCTGGCTGTGTGGGTCCAGGCTCAGCTGCAGGCGGCAGAGGTGGGACAGAGGACACTAATGTAGTTGGGTGCAATCAGATGAAGAGAAAGGGTAGCAGGGTGTGGGGAGTTAGGTTATTTTATTATGGAAAATGAAGAATGGTACTGGGGATGAGAGCCTGGTAAGAGAATTTGAGCAATCCCAGGACCAACAACCCCATAGACTGAGAATACAGGGACCGGAGTGCACCCCACCCTGATATTTGTGCTGTGGCAATTACAGCTATCATAAATATCAAGGCATTTCTAAGTTGCAGACACAGTTGCTTCATGTTTCATATAGTAGAGTGCCTCGGTGTTGTCAGCCATTTTAACTTTCATGGGAACTTCCTAATAGCTGTCTTAAAACCTCACTTTTAGAGTCATTCTGTCACACAAAAATTCCTTCCTTCCTTCCTTCCTTCCTTCCAAGTTTAAGTAAGCAAACTCAAAAAGGCATTGTACAGGAGACTGCCACCGATAAGCAGAAGTTTTGGATTAGAAGTAAGGGGTACAGAAGAACATTTGGAAAGTGTTAAGAAAACTAGTCAGTATGATGCAATGGTGTACCTCAATGAACAACCCAACCAATGTGAGTTTCTAAGAAAGCTCTAAGAAACCACAATTGCAGCATGTCTGTCTACATTCCCACTACTCTCCACCCCTGAAAGATGCAACAAAATAGAGAGAGTCTGTCTTTAAAAATTCTGCTTGTCAGGCTCTGCTCAAGTCCCTGAAAATTAGCAAGAAAACAGAATAAATGAAGGGCAGTCAAAGGGGCATCAGGTGAGTGTTGTGCTAAAGAGGAAGCAGAGCCCCTTTTAAAGTAAGAAGTGAAATAAATTGTTACAAAATGGGAATGATGCAGAACTATATTTAAACTTCATTTCATGTAAAGAAAAATGAAGATGGAGTGCTGGTAATTAGAAAGTATTGACAACACTTTAGCTGTTGATAAAAAAACCTTTGAGACAATATTTGGTAAATTAGCTGCCCTGAATAAATTAATCCATAATATTGAAGGGATTATTATTGAATTTCATATTTATTCTTCTGTCTCAGAGAAAAGGAAAAATATGTTAAGATGGGGAAAGAACATAGTGGAAGACTCAGCTTGTTGATTTAAAACACCCATAAGCAGGGAGGCATCTACCAATGATGGAGGTTTCAAATGTTCCATTACAATTGGTTGCAATTTAGGACTTTGTTTAATTGTTCACACATAGGCATGGCCTGATGACCCTGGGGGACAGCAGACATGCACTGGGAACTGACAGTTGTATCACAGGAATGTCAGGAAACCCACATCTCTCTGGAGCATAGGACTGGAGGCCAGTCAGGACCAGACAGGCCTTGGGCATCTCAAAATCCACCAGGCACTGGTGGTTAACAGCCAAATCAGGAGCTGGGAGCAGGAGGTAGCTCCAATTTAAGGCACCAAGTGCCTATCTCCACAATTGAGCTACATGTAGACCTCCCACTACATTCCTCCAGTGCAAAATAGTTCAGTATAGTTATTGACATCTAAAGATCTTGTCAGCTAACTGAAGGTATGGATACCTAAGGTACTTTGAGCAAAAGACGCAGCAGACAGTGCCAGCCCAGCGGCTGGGCTGTGTGATACATGATTACCTTCAGTATTCTGCTCTAACTTCAGGCCTCTCCTTTAGAGAGATTTATGACGGAGTGTAGTGGTTTGAACCTTGTTTTCCCCAGGGGTTAAGAGAAGTGGTAGACCCCAAGGGGTGGAAACCCCTGGAAGTTTTGAAGTTCTGCCCAATGGGCGCTCCTGCAGAAATGTAAACATATCACAACCAGACCGGAAAAGAAGGGTTGTAGTTTTGGTTGTTGTAGGAGAGGTGGCCATGTTGTAGAGCCACGAGGTAGGGGCTCTGAGCCCCTTGGGGCCTCTGGCCCCCTCCCAGCCCCTGGCTGGGGGCTGCAGGGACCTGGAACAGCATAAAGCTGGGCTAGGTGCCTGTAGTATGCCGGGAGATGTTTTCTCCATGGGCACAGAGCAGCAGCCGACGCTGACCAGAGAAACAGTGGCAGAGAGCCAGAGATAAGAACCTGAACTGAAGAAGCAGCAGAAGCAACATGCAGCACTGCAGAGGAGACTCCTGGAAGGAGAGTCGAGGAAAGGAGAGCCAGCAGCTGAGAGCTACAGAGTTCTTGGGGGTAAGACTGATACCAGATCCCCAAAACTCCTTTGAGACCTCCTGGAAGGAGGAAGATGATGGACTCTTACTTGAAAGAGCCTTGAAGTGCGACATGCACTGTAGAAAGGAGCTAGAGAGCTCCGAGAGGAATGCAGGGGGAGTTGACCTTGGCTTCCCCCCCCTCGCACTGCTGCCACGGTGGCAGCCTGAGAGACAGGGCACAGAGGCCCTGCAAGAGATACCAGACCGTCACGAAGACTCCCCTGTGTCTTCGTGATATGACGTGGTGAAACGACCTTGTCTGGGGTTACGAAGTCCACGGAAGACCCCTCGGTTGTGAGGCGATGGGGCCGGGGGAGCTTGAATACCTCCCTCGTGGACGCTGGCAGAAAGCCAGCTATCAGCTGCTGCATGAGATGAGAAGAAACCTGCTGCCTCAGAAGATGCTGCTGTTCAGAGACTGGAAGGGATCTGTCCTTCTTTCCCTCCTGGACTTTTATTTGGAGGGGAGAAGAGATCTGATCCATTGTAAATACTATACGTCATGGTAGAGATAGTTATGATCATGTGTATAATGTGATGTTATATTTATTTGTACAGTCATTGTAATATATTCCCTTTCCCCCACTTTGGAGTCTGGTGTGTTTTGTCTGGAAAAACCTCTCTCACATTAGGTTGAGATGTGGGAGGGGGGGGAATGGAGCTAGGGAATTGGATGTTGGGGCTATCTCAAACCATGACACAGAGCAAGCTCCCCCTCCACAGCTAACAATGAGAGAGAGGCATGGAGCTGCAATCCCTCTCGATCCAAAGCCAACCTTTAAAATAGAAGGGATTCCCTTTTTCAAGTTTGTTGCTCCTGAGAGTGATTTTTCTTAGTGTTTAGAGCAACAAAGCCAGCTTCCTGCTGGTAGACAAGAAAGGAAAGTGGCTCTTTTTCTTCTCTGTGGGGTTTGGAAGTGATTTCTCCTGAAGATGCTAGGAGGGCTCATTGTATACAGCAAAATCAAAGAACTGCAACGTGCTTCAGTTTCATCCCTGGTGAGTTGGCAACCATGCTGAACACAGGCCTTATCTCCCCTCCCTGCAGAGTTGGATCTCCCACTGTCTCTGCCCCAGCTTCAGCTCACCCTGAGACTCAGAGTCTCATGAGGGGAGGCACTCATGCCCCACGTGGTGTGGTGTGGGTCCCCAGCAAGAATGCAACACCCGGGGTGAGACTCACCACCTGAGTCACAGTGACAGGGACCAGGCTCAGGAAATGAGTCAATCACTGGCCTTCACATTCTGTAGCTTGTGCAGATCTCGTTAACAGAGGTAGCTTTATTTAAAAACAAACCTTGCTTCCATCTGTAAACGTATCATCACTTAACACCATAGCATAGCAGACATGGCCCATGGCTTCCTCCACTTGCTGTCTTCTTGGGGTGAAACAAATCGCAGCTCTTTCTGAGTAAGGCTTGCCTTACTCAGATTGGGTTGTCAGTAAGGAAAACATGAGGTGATTTTTCAGAAGGGAAGTGGAGCATACTTCCTGCTGACATTTCTGTGCCCTCATAAAATACAGCATTGCGTCTCTACCACTCCCACCACTGAGGAGGGCAAACAAAATGTCAAGGAGAGGGAGGGGATTCCTCCAAGATATACACTTCATGCAACTGGAAGAAATTCAATTTGAAGAGATTAAGGTGAACATTAGAGCAGAAATTCCATGTGGATGACGTCTACGAAATTACAGAGAGCAATTTTGAAAACTGTGCTTCTTAAGCACTGAGGGGAACAACAGCGCATTGTAAGGCACAGCATCTCTCACAGGTAATAGCTGTATTACAGTGGAGTAGTGTTCACACTATAGTTTAACATGAATCATAATGCTGACTGATGCATAAATACCATATTATTTTATATAGGCTATATATGCACTGTATTTATGACATTATTTTTATCTGTCCCTATAATGCAAGTTTAAAACTTCCCTAAGCTAGTCCCTAGGAGTTATGTACAGTACTGCATAAAACCCTTGTAAAGTTTAATATAACCAGTACTCAAGGAATGTGCTCATTAACTTTAGTTTTTGTTTTGCATTAGGGAGTAAATAAAATTCAGAATTTCCTCTTTGCAGTAAACACAGATTTATTTTCAAATGTTTTTGGACTATAATGCAGCACTTCTAAATGCAACTTGGGAATTCTAGTAGTTATCTGACAAGTGACACGGAGAAGGGTTAAGAATGTGACCATCCACTATGAATAGTTCCCACTTACAGCTTTAGTATGTGTATTTATAGAACTCCTTATTTTAGGCTTAATGCATTTAGTGGTGGTATCACTGGAATTTGTTCTTCCTGGGCCCACTTTTTTTTTTAGAATACAGCAGAGACTGCTGTCTGCTTGGAGTCTGACAAGAGACAGTATTTAACATTTATCTAGTTTACAACTAAAAATGAGGAAAGAGCGAGTTGGGTATCTACAGATCTAAGCATTTGCATGTCCATTTGCTAGCTGAACATTCAATCACAGAAGCTGCACAAACAAATTAGGCATACAGCTATACAAAACTAGTTTGGAAAATTGGGCCATGCGTGGGTGTGTGCATCTAAATATTTTACAAGCTGAACAATCACCCTGGAGTATTTTAGGTTAGAGGTAGATAAATGATATGTCCATCCAAATTTACATCTAAGCAAAATTCAAAGATGAATATGCATAAAATCTTTCAATTATCAGATTTGCAGGCATTCTAGATGTCCTTCCTGCAGGGCAGTGCTAGGAAGAGCTCTGTGCTTTTGAGATTCAATTATGTGACACAAAAGTAGCAATAAGACTACTACCAGAGTCCAGGTTAGCTAAAAATATTTCCAGTAATCTATTTCATTGCTGCAGTATAGTAGATCTTAACAGTGTTAACAGTGACACAGGCACTCAAAGAGGTAAACCAATGGAATGACTGGAAAAGTGAGACGCCATGACGTGCAGTCATGGTGGGGAAGGCTCACTGACACACTCAGGAGTTTTGGAGGGTTTTGCTGTTCCCTCCACAGCATTACTTCAGTTCAGCCCACAGGTCTCCGTGCAGTGCCTGGAGCCCAGTGATGTGGGGCTTCCTGTGGACAGGCAGTCTGGAACCTTGACTCTGTATCTCAAACTGCCTGGGAGCAGGCAGCAACATCTTGTCCATGGTATCATCCACATTCCGGCATGGCTGGGCTTTGTCCCCTCTCAATGTCTTCACCTCCTCCTTGCTGAGAGCACAGCTCCAGCAAAAAGAGTGATGAGCCACTGCATCACTCTCCTGAAGTGACTCTGCCAAACCATTTTTTTTCTGAATCCAGGGCCTTCTTTTTGTGTTTGATGTTGTAATCACAGAAATTGAGCTACAGGCCCACGAAGCGAGCTGTCAAAGGCAAGCCTACAGCAAGTCATCAGCAGAATCTGTGGATTTGGATACAAACACTGGCTTACACCAAAGGACATCCTTTGTTTTCCAGCTGCAGACAGGCTGTTTAAGTCTTGCTGTTTAAGGGTGCTCTCAGGATTTCCCAGGTGACTAATCTTACCTTCTGGCACCAAAGGCTTCCCTGCTGTGCTCAGTCCTCATAGCCTGTACTACAAGGTTTGTATCCCTTTTCCACTTAAGTTAATTGTTACTTGTATTGAAACACTGCCTTTTAATTAATGGGAGGGTTGATGATCTCATATGTTTATCTGTTAGAAGTTTTGTTACTTTTTAATAACAAGAAGCCTACAATGAAACAAACCCACCACATCAAAGGATGGCAGCTGGTTGTCACCTCAAGTGGTAGAGAGGGCTGTGGTTTGGGGAAAGCCCCACCATTTAGGGCCATCTTCTTCCACATGGTGTTTGGTGTACACCACCACATAACAACTGCTCTGAGAGGTCCAGCAAGTCTCTTTGAAGGACAGGCAATGGAAAGGGAAAAAGTAAGTCAACAACAATAAAGTAGCAGCCTTTTATGTGACACCTACAAATGAGCAGTCCTCATTCCTAAGATGCTGGCAGATTGATTCTTGCAGCTGGCTAGTTTGTCAAAAACTATGATTTTCTTCAATGAGGATCTTTTTATTTTGTCTGCTGACTTGAAAAAGCAACTCAGAAATATATTTCCATTTCAGTTTCTGCTCATTTTTATCAGGATTGGGATACAAGTGAGGGGAAAGGAAGGAAAAGATAAGGCAAACAACTCCCTATGTGTATTTCCTGGTAGTGCTGCTTTAACTGGTATACGTCAAGCCCAGAAACACCAGAAGACAGAGCACACCAGACTTGGTTCCAAACTATTGGCCTTACCACTCTTCCAGAAGCATTTGCCAGCATTACGTTTCTCTGCCCAGAAAGTTTCTGAACCACCAAGCCACATAATCATCTTTCAGTGGGCCCTGCTGGCAGTACCTGTGTGTGCACCTCTCCTCCTCCTTCCCCTGTCCTGAGATGCTGAGCATTGGTGCTCATGGGGCTGCAGGGCCCTATGGGACAGGTGCTGCAGAGGACGGTCAGCCCACTTTAAGGCATGGGAGGAATGCAGACTGTCCAGAGAAGATCCCTCCTCTACAGATTTCAGAAAGTATTTTTTCTTCATCAGTAAACAAACAATGAGTCACTGGCTGTCGCATGGGAGAAAATTAGATTACAAATAATGTATAAGTAAATAAATTAGTTCCCGTTAGTCATGGCAACAGCTCAGTGTTCCCACCCAAATATTTTATTCCAATTCATCTTTCTGCCTTCATTTTTGTAATATTGTTACCCTTGTACTTTGGGGAACAAAATTCTAGTAAGATTCTTTTGGAAATACAGTTTTTAAAAATACAGTTCTTGTGTTAGACTATATTTGAAGATGCAGTCTTTATTTTTTGATATTTATGTCCAGAGATGGAGCTGGGGAGGGAAGAAACAGAGCTGTACCCTCCTTTGCCCTGATAGTGCTACAGGTCTTGTGTATGGCATTTGTCAGTGGACCTGTAAAAGGAGCTTTTACCATACAGACATCTGTTGCTCACCTCCCTGCCCCGAATGTGGTGCATTATGCTTTATCTGTTTTACAGATGCCATCCAGAAGAAGAGCTTTGGAAGTTTGCTGACCTCTGTCCCCAGGCATTGATGCCAGAATATTGCAGTCCAAAGAACCATGTCTCTCTGGGGAAATTGTCTATTTAAAAACATGTTTCTGCTCCAGTCCTTTCCTTTACATCTGAATGTTAGTGCAGTTGATGAAAATTTTTTATGTTTTCCCCAGATCCTGCAGAGATGGAAATCTTGCAGAAGAGCTGCGTTTTCATCCTTGGTTTTAATTCTGTTCTTTCAAAACCCTTGTTTCGCTAATAGCTACTGAATTGTCTAAAAATTATATAAGATTGTTTAAATGTATATATTCATTAGAACTCCTATAACCTCAGTCCATGCCAAAAGGGTGCCCTCCAAAGTAGAGGAAATTGGAAATTTTTGGAGTCACATCTTGATTTAAATGTCATCATCCTCATCTATAGGCACAAATTGATATTACCTTTTTCACTAAGATATGAAAAAGACTTCAGAAACTATTCCAGATAACTGAATAATTTAAGTATTGCCGTTATTCACAGATTTCCCCAAAACTCTTTTCCCATTGTTTTTGCCCCTTATTATGAGAGGTAGGAGGAATTTAAGGAGATGGCTCAAACACCTTTTCTGATACGCTTTTCAATACTTGCAACTAAGAAAATTATTCATTTTAAAATAATATCAAAAAACATTACCCACCTTCCTGACTACAACTGGTTTTATATCTGCATGGTGCTGCTACATATGTCTGTTCTAAACATAAAATTAATTTCTGCTACTCCAAGCTATAAATATGATGGCATTTTCTTGGTCAGAAGGACAACAGAAATTTTCCCATAACCAGTATTACCAATATAAATCTCTTCATACTATAAATCACAGAATCACAGACAGAATATGCTGAGTTGGAAGGGACCCACAAGGATCATTGAGTCCAACTCCTGAC